>NC_137454.1:210158142-210758142 GCF_964235325.1 Thermobia domestica
ATGCTCCCTAATGGACATGTTAAGCAGCTACGAAGATTTGAGTGGAACATGAATAAAATGTGCTATTACCAATAGACACTACGTTTGGGTTTTAACATGTGAATATACATATATTTTTAATGAATCAGTGTATTTCGTGCACGAACAATCATAAACTCCATTTGTTCTTTGTTTATTACGATATTTTCATTTTAAACCCTCAGTCAGCATCTCCAAGTGCGCAAAGGGGCTGTAACATTATTTAAATGTCATGCATGCAGATACGCCTAGCTAATTTGCTGATATAGCAGTATTTATCGATTTTGTGTCTCACAGCTTCAGTGAAGAACTTATTTTACTTTTCTTTAATTAGTTTATTTGTTTAAAGTTCATACAAGACAACGACGAAAATTAAGTCTATTATTTTTTTCTGTGTCATTGCCCTAGCCATACCGCTTCTCGTGCGAACAGTGAAGTCAAGCAGTGCAGCGCCTGGTGAGAGGAAAGATGGGTACTATTCGTCCTGCGGCGTCTATAGAGCATCATGAGCACAATTGGGAAAATACTAAAAAAAAAAAAAAAAAAATGATTAAACTTTGGTGTAGAAAGCCATTATTAACGGCGAGGGAAGCTCATGTACTCACCACACTTTACTTTAAAGTCATCTCCGTAAACTATATATAAGAATCTTAGGTGGGATCATCCATACTAAGTTTTTTTTAAGACTTTTAAACTTCTTGATATAGAGATTAGTTTTATAGAAAGTTTCGAAACTGTAAAAATAAAATGTCAACAATTGCAATAGTTTGAAATTCTATTCAATCACAAATTTTATATATAATAGTTATCCAAGTTTAACATACTTTGACGACTGTTTGAATATTCTGTCCCCATTTTCAATTAATATGCTAAAACTCCTCAAGCATATTAACTGGCCGTAGTAAAGATGATAGCATTCTTAATACATCGCGGTAGCGTACATACATAATGATAGCATTCTTAATACATACATAATTATCTTCTAAATAAATTGTCTAAATTTGGTTTTTGTGACAATTTTTTAAAACTGATTTCTTCTTATCTGAGTGATCGACAACAATTCGTAACATATAGACATACAAATTCTTACATATATAAGGTAAATTCTGGGGTACCACAAGGTTCCAATTTGGGACCTTTGTTCTTTTTATTGTTCATTAATGACTTACCAGATATCTTCAAATACTCCAGGTGTTTGTTATTTGCTGATGATGTCAAATTATTTAAAGAGATAAAAACACTCACTGACTGCAATGAGTTAAATTCTGATTTATCAAGGGCATACAAATGGAGTTTAGACAATAAGCTATATTTTAACTCAAATAAATGCTGTGTCACATCTTTTTCTAGAAAGAGAAAGGCATTATGTTACGATTATCAATTGTCTGGAAAAAGTTTAAAAAGATGTAATGTTGTAAAAGATCTTGGGGTCACATTGGATGATAAATTAACCTTTGAATTTCATATTAACAAAATGTGTAATGAAGCTTTCAAATTACTTGGATTTATGTTTAGAAATACTCAGGTGATAAAGAATGCACTTGCTTTGACTAATTTATTTAATAGTCTTATAGGAAGTAAGTTAGAATATGCTAGCCTGATATGGTTTCCTTACACTAGAAAGAATATAGAGAAAATTGAACGTGTACAAAATAAGTTTCTACGATTTCTTTATTATAAAAAATACAATAAATCCTCGTATTTTGAAAGGATTTCTTATAAATCTTTACTCGAGGAATTTGCTGTAACTTCGTTATATACCAGAAGAGAAATAAGTCAACATATCTTTTTGTATAAAATTGTTAATGGTGTTATTAATAATCCCGACTTTTGGGTTCACTTTGTTTTAATGTGAAGAAAGATGTATTGCGTATTAGGTTACCCTTTTATTATGGTATTTCACGCTCTAATTTTCACCAATTTTCACCTGTCATAAGGCTTAGTAAAAAACATAATGAACTGGTACAACGCAACTCAAATATTGATTTTTCTTTACCATTTAAAGTATATGTGTCAAAAATTAAAGAAGTAGTTTAAATTTTACTTGTTAATATTGCATAAAGATTTTATTTTTATTTTTGACACATATCTAGGTAAATTTATTTAAAATTTGCTGGAGTGCAAATAAGAAGCTTTAGTTATAGAAGCAATGTTGAAATGAAAGTTATAGTTGCTCATTTGTAATTACAAATTGTAAAAGCAGTATGTATTGTAGAAAAAATGTTTGTATAGTTGTGCATCTTGCAATATTCTTTTTGATTATTGTAGTTAATACTGTAATAGGTGCTTATATATGATGTCTTCTTTTTCTTTTCTGTTTTTTTCTCTTGTAATAACATTTTGAAACATATACTTGTACACCTATTGTAATTGGGGGGAAACCCCTGTTATAGGTAATAATAAATAATAATAAAAATAATAATAATAATTATTTCATACAACCAATACAGCCAACAGATAGTACATACTGTACATTAGGGTATTTTTTGACATAGTCCCCCTATCAGTTCAGGCACTTTTCACATCGAGGGATTACTTTGAAGATTCCGTCCTCGTAAAAAAAACAAAAAAAAAAACAACAACAACAAATATCATTACTTGTTCAACCACGTTCTCACGAAGTGTTTCACCTCCTCGTCTGAAGCAAAGTGACGGTCTCCTAGGTGCTCCTTCAAGTGCGAGAACAGATGAAATTCGCTCTGCAGCGAGGTCTGGGCTGTAGGGAGGATGGTCGATGAAGTTCCAGCGAAACTGCTTCAACAAAATAGTAGTCTTCTGAGGTGTATGCGGGCGCGCGTTGTTGTGACGTTTTCTCTAAAAGCCGCAAACTTTCATCACTATTCTGCGTCATACTGACGAGACATTGCAGCCTCTCCGTAAATCTCTACGAGCTGCCGGTGAATTTCAGCCGCGCTTTCATGTTTCGCTCCAAACGAGTCGCCATTTGTGTTCACCTACAACTAGCACTGTAGGTGGCGGGCGGCTGAAACTCTGCACAGTTACCAACTCAATGTATTAAAATTACCACACACTCCTCATTTCTCTCTAACAGACGAAACTCCAGAAATATCTCTTTAGTTTCTGATCCTCCTCGTATTTCAAACTAGCAGGGAAGGTAGTGTTGATATAGAATATATTCACTGCACAAAATTTGCTGTCTTAATACAATGTATAATGATATTTTCAGTACCAGACTGCACTATAGCAGTCATACTTGACATAAAAAGACATAAAACATTCATTGATAGTAAATATTTAATGGTGTAAACACTTTAAACTACTTAAAGTGTATTTAAAACATCTGCTAGAAACATAAAAATGTGTGAAGTATTCCTTTCTTTCTGTATGTTCAATTTTTATGGAATAGAGGGAGAAGTTTTAGATTTCTGTTAGTGACAATTTAATTATTTTTGTTCTGTAAGGAACCTGTTCTATTTTTCCTTCAAATGTATTTTTCACTTTACTTTTGTTTTTATTATTTTTTTTTGTCATCTCACTGTAGAAATGAAGTGATATATCAATGTCAATTTCAGACAAAGGATTCATTTTCTTTCTTTTTTTTTATTTGTGCTTGAGTTAATTACAAACGGCAATTAGTTTTGGAGATAGATGAGGAATTTATTCGTCGGAATATTTCAGTGGGGATGAACACTATATTTAGAAATTATTGAAGTGAAGATAGTGAAGATAGACACTAGCTATATTCATGTCTATATCAGTTAAATAGAAAGCTACTTAAATTTTGTAGAGATTTTTTTTTTATATGCTGACATTGGACATTTTCAGAAACCATTCAAACTATTAGCAAGATTTACGTTTTAAAGTAATTGAATACTGTTCGAACAGTAGTGAATGGCTAGTATTTTCAATCCCGAATCTAGAGGTCTCGGTTTGAATACCGCAGCAGAAACTTTTTAACTTAGTTTCTCCAGGGTTTTTTTAGTTGCGCAGTCAAGTGTTTAATTTTTAAAATTTAAATTATGCTTTCAAGAAATTCATTCCAAATGCCTTTTTCGTGCTTTACTTTATTATTTTGAACATGGTTTGGTTAAAAAGCTATATCTGCACTTTTTTAGTTGTTAATAGCATGCTCCCAATCAACTATAACGAAGACTTGAATACTTCTGAGGGTATTGACACACATATACAGACACGTTTACACTCATTTCATACCATTTACCTTAACATTGTTAGGGTAATTCAATCTATTAGGTTCAGATGGGCAGGTCACGTGGCCATAATACAAGAAAGTAGAACGCTTTCAAAATTTTAACTGCACACTCAATAAAAAAAATACTATTACAAAGACCTAGAAGCAGATGGGTGGACAATATTAAGACGAGTCTCACGGATATAGGAATACAAAGTAGAAATTGAATCCAGTTGGCTGAGGACAGAAGTCAATGAACAGCTTTTTTTTTTTTTTTTAATGGGGCATTGAGCCTCCAGGATCCATAGATTATAGAGTTATTTAGTTAGTAATATTATGCTCACATATCTGCAATGGTATGTTTGATACTAAACACATGAAGTAAACCTGCTTTTGTTTTATAGCAGCAGTAGTCAGACACATCCTAAGTCATATGTGATCATCTCACAAATTATCTTAATAAAAGTGTAAAGTCAAGTTTAAAAAAAAAAAACAGAAGAAGTGATCCTTTTTGACTACAATTGACTACTGGCATTATAATTTAAAGTACTCACCAACTACCTCTATAAAAATTGTAGCGGAAGTACAGCAGGGTTCTGAATTTTGGATAGGTTAATATTAGTTCCTAAGTGAAGTCTTGACTAGTGATGGGCAGTGGGAATATTCCCGGTGGGAAGGAATTTAAAAATGGGAATATTCCCGGGTTTTTTCCCTGGCCTATAAATTCCCGGGAAGGAATTTATTTCCATTTCTTTACTTTAACTTCCAAATTATAAGAACAATATGACTAAATACTTTATTTTAATATATTATGATTTAATTCTAGGTTTTAAAGAATTTGGAGGTTAAAAAATTTAAGATTATTTGACTGTACTTTATATAACTAATAATATTTATTTATTTGCCTGTTTTGCATACAAATAAGAGTATTCTCGAGCACGTATACAGTTGTCAAAATTACAAAATAATTACATATATACTATAAAAAACTTACAAATAAAGTAATACATACATAACTATGACTTTTATAAGCTTATACATTCATATAATTAACAAAAAAAAACATTTATATATTGTCTTCAAAAAACTCATTTACCGAGTAGTAACGTTTATCTACTAAGAACTCGTGTAGATCCGATTTAAACATAGAATATGATTTGTTTTGCTTTAGAAAGTCAGGTAACTTATTGAAAATATTTGTACAGTTAATATATACGCTTTTTTTAAAAAAAAAAAAAAAAAAAAAACGAGAAATTTTGGGGGATAACATGCACATTATTAACGAACCGAGTATTGTATTTATGGACGTTACTGTTTTCAATAAATAAGTGTTTGTTACTTACGGTAAACAAGATAATTTTATATAGATACACACAAGGTAATGGTAATATTTTTTGTCCTCAAAAGATGGGCTTGCAAGAAGACTTTGGTGACAGTCCAAACACAACCCTTAGTGCTTTCTTTTGTAAGCGAAACGTGCCAATACATTCAGGAGAATAACACCAAAAAATAATACCGTAAGTTATTAAAATGGAATTTTGCATAGTACACCGAAACTAAGGCCTCTGTTGTGACATTACCTCTTAGTCTACGGAGGCCGAAACAAATACTACTTTTTTTTTTTTTTTTTTTTTGTTGATTTGAGAAATATGCTCATTCCAAGTTAGTTTCGAACTTATGGTGACACCAAGAAATTTAGTTGAAATAGAAAAGTCGGCTTTTTTTATTTACCATTACGTAAGGAATAAATTGATTTTGAAGAGGATAACAAAAATTTAGCAAGGAAGTTTTATCATTGTTCAGAACTAATTTATTGTTACTTAACCAGTTACTTAATCGTGAAAACGCAGTGTTTAGATTATATTCAATATCATGTCGTTAGTTTCCTGTATTAATAACATTGGTGTCATCAGCAAATAAAACACATTTATTAGGCAACATTTCATGTGTCAAATCATTGACGTAAATAAGAAAGAGCAATGGACCAAGCACTGATCCTTGAGGTACAGAAGTTAGTATTGTACCTTTATAACTACTAAACTTATGCATTTCGCCATTATTTTCGTTCGTAATTTGAACTATCTGATACCTATCCTTTAAGTAAGACTCGATCCATTTTTTGGCAGTTTCTCTTATACCATAAAAGCTTAATTTTTTGAGTAAGAGATCATGATTTACATTTTATTTTACAATATATTTTTTGTTCCATTTTCATTTGCACTAAAAAGTAAGGCAATTGTTTAGAATTGGGGGGCCAAAACTAGCAAAAGTTAGGATGATTTTCGAAAGAAATGAGTTGATAGTGATTTTCAAGTAGTCAAGAAAGTATCGAACACATTTTTTTTAGGGCAGTAGGGGATTTATACAAAACGGAATGGTAAGTGGAAGTGATTTATGTGAGCATAGAAAGTGAATTGTTGGTAACGAAGATAGAAAACAACGTGCCATGCGGGGCTTTAACCCACCATCATTCGCCAACGTTCGCTCTGCAACGCTGTCTGAATTTAATGTTGGTAACGTAATTTAACGTATGAAACCATAAAACAAACGCATCGGAATAGAAGATCACAAAGAAGTAGGTGCAAATCTGGCCCCCAATGCTAAAGAACAGCCAAAATTAGCAAAGTGCTAATTTACAAATGATGAAAAGGAACCATTTTGTAAAGTAATTTATAATTATGTAGAGATAGAGATGAAGTTATATTGATAAACCCTGAACCACCATTAGTAATAGATGTCTGTCTGTCTCCTCTCTCTGACTCGAATTTCTGAAGAAGTACTCGGACTTCTATTACATGTGAATTAACGTATGGAATTTCGAGAGATAGGTAGAATGAAAGGTCGTGTATGGAAATGTTACGTGCTAAAATATAAAGATAAGTAAGTATCTTGCAAATTTTGTGAACATAAATATGTATGTGCAAATGTTGGTGAGACATGTATCTTCTAGCATTTACCCAATCTAATTAGTTTATAACATTTATAAATTTAATGTGCTTATAATATTAGCAATAGAGTCAAGTTGAGCAAATCCACTTACATATAAATTTAAACTGTTACTATATAATTTTTTCACACATATTTAATTGATAGAACATATTGTAAATAAATATACATTTATGCGTACTTTCTAAATATAAAAAAGTGTTAATAAAGTAACATGGTACCGTTCAGAATATACATTTTAAAGAATCCTCTGCGGACAACACTAATAATAATATGTGATATAAAAATTAGTTTAACTTTGAAATCATAATATAGTAATAGAATGCAATTTTCTTTCTGATTGAACATAAATTCCCGGATAAATTCCCATTTTGGGAATCTTTCCGGGAATATTCCCAGGGAATATTCCCGAAAAATATCATCCCGGGAATTTACCCATCACTAGTCTTGAAACGACTACGGTAGGTCCCATAGTTTTTTTTAAGCTATGAACCTTTAAAGTTCATTTTCTCATGTTTTCTGCAGCCTATAACTCTGAAAGGAAGTATTTGTGCACCCAGGTTGGTCTATACTTTTTGTCTTATCTTGAAGTCAGGAACCACCCCGAAACGTTGTCGGTGTTGTTTAGAAACACCTTATATATAGAAACTGTAAATGAACTTCAGATTCAGAATGATCTCACCCCATTTCTCTCATTGTCCTTAATACCATGATAAATTATCTATCTGTAAGCTCTTCCGTCCATTTGGATGCATGTAATGCCTTGTATCTCAATAACAGTAAGAGCTATTGACTAACGACTTTTAGACTCAGAATCAGGGACCTCGATTTACTCTGTTGTTTTAAATACCATTTAATATTTTAATACTCTTGATTTACCAACGTTTTTGAATCGTAATGACTTTGTCTGTCCGTCTCTAACATTCAATGTCTCGAAAAACGGGAAGTACTCAGATAAATAGTACTCACATTCACTCACTCAGAAAAAGATAACTCACATTCGGAATCAGAGATGACACATTACGGAATTAACTAGTATTGAAAATGCATTTAACGAGTACTGTTAAGCTGTGGAACAAAACACACATTAAGCAGTGTTTGGAGATATGACAGTATCATTGTCTTAGGGACCATGGTAGCTCAGTGGTAGAGTTCTTATCACTAGTACATGTGGTCCCTGGTTCGATACCCGTCCAAGTAAGCTTGTGGTGGACAACATCGTGTATATGAGTTTTCTCTGGATATTCCTCATTTCATCAATTCTTCCATTATCGTTCGCTTGCTTTAATCACCCACCTAACTTAGTTTAAAGGGCATAATCGTAGGAAGTTAAACTCAAAGATTTCAATTCATTTTTACTATGTTTGTCTTAATTGCGTACCATTCCAACCATTTTGTGATATGTTTATCGTGTTAAGGGTGTTAATTTATTTTTTACTGAAACTGAGTTCTTGATTATTTGTTCTCATACGTCGTTATATTTTGAAAAGCCTTACATCGTAGCTTACATATTTAAAAGCCTTGTAGTTGTTCTGGGTAAAGTTGTCAAGTTGTCATGGTGAGGAAACGTTTAGTTTAATTTCGAACCTAAGATTAAGATATAATTTAACTATATACTTTTTATAAGGACACTGCTTTATAGTCAGTGCCATACTCATAAGATATTGGTATTAAAGGTTGGAAATATTGAGTAAGGTTTGAAAATAACTACTGAATTTTGAGACACTCTGCAAACAGATCAATATTTCCTTTTCTTGTATCAACCTTTAAGCCTAAGCATTATAATAACAAATCTGGTAGTACTTCTATTGTAACACTATTACCGGCAAGATTGCTTGACAATTACCAATTTCATATGATATAGGATCAAGCCAGAGATCGTTCGCTTGAGAATGTGTGTGAACCTGGCAGAACCCATTTTTGGAAATTGAAAATAAAACATGTAGATCGTTTGTTCATCGTTTGTTCACGATTGTTCACAAAAAATTTTCGTTTGTTCACGATTTATAAACAATTTATACGAAAAACAAAATGGGCGGTGCCAACTTCACGCAGCAGAACCCATTTTCAGAAATCGAAAATAAACCATGCAGATCGTTTGTTCATCGTTTGTTCACGATTGTTCACATAAAAGTTTCGTTTGTTCACGAATTATAAACAATTTATACGAAAAACAAAATGGGCGGTGCCAACTTCACGTACCTGAAAATTATTGGAAATCGAAAATAAACCATTCAGATCGTTTGTTCATCGTTTGTTCACGATTGTTCACATAAAATTTTCGTTTGTTCACGATTTATAAACAATTTATACGAAAAACAAAATGGGCGGTGCCAACTTCACGCAGCAGAACCCATTTTCACAAATCGAAAATAAACCATGCAGACCGTTTGTTCATCGTTTGTTCACGATTGTTCACATAAAATTCTCGTTTGTTCACGATTTATAAACAATTTATACGAAAAACAAAATGAGCGGTGCCAACTTCACGCAGCAGAACCCATTTTCACAAATCGAAAATAAACCATGCAGATCGTTTGTTCATCGTTTGTTCACGATTGTTCACAAGAAATTTTCGTTTGTTCACGATTTATAAACAATTTATACGAAAAACAAAATGGGCGGTGCCAACTTCACGTACCTGAAAATTATTGGAAATCGAAAATAAACCATTCAGATCTTTTGTTCATCGTTTGTTCACGATTGTTCACATAAAATTTTCGTTTGTTCACGATTTATAAACAATTTATACGAAAAACAAAATGGGCGGTGCCAACTTCACGTACCTGAAAATTATTGGAAATCGAAAATAAACCATGCAGATCTTTTGTTCATCGTTTGTTCACGATTGTTCACATAAAATTTTCGTTTGTTCACGATTTATAAACAATTTATACGAAAAACAAAATGGGCGGTGCCAACTTCACGCAGCAGAACCCATTTTCAGAAATCGAAAATAAACCATGCAGATCGTTTGTTCATCGTTTGTTCACGATTGTTCACATAAAATTCTCGTTTGTTCACGATTTATAAACAATTTATACGAAAAACAAAATGAGCGGTGCCAACTTCACGCAGCAGAACCCATTTTCAGAAATCGAAAATAAACCATGCAGATCGTTTGTTCATCGTTTGTTCACGATTGTTCACAAAAATTTTCGTTTGTTCACGATTTATAAACAATTTATACGAAAAACAAAATGGGCGGTGCCAACTTCACGCAGCAGAACCCATTTTCAGAAATCGAAAATAAACCATGCAGATCGTTTGTTCATCGTTTGTTCACGATTGTTCACAAGAAATTTTCGTTTGTTCACGATTTATAAACAATTTATACGAAAAGCAAAATGGGCGGTGCCAACTTCACGTACCTGAAAATTATTGGAAATCGAAAATAAACCATGCAGATCGTTTGTTCATCGTTTGTTCACGATTGTTCACAAGAAATTTTCGTTTGTTCACGATTTATAAACAATTTATACGAAAAACAAAGTGGGCGGTGCCAACTTCACGCAGCAGAACCCATTTTCAGAAATCAAAAATAAACCATGCAGATCGTTTGTTCATCGTTTGTTCACGATTGTTCACATAAAATTTTCGTTTGTTCACGATTTATAAACAATTTATACGAAAAACAAAATGGGCGGTGCCAACTTCACTTACCTGAAAATTATTAGAAATCGAAAATAAACCATGCAGATCTTTTGTTCATCGTTTGTTCACGATTGTTCACATAAAATTTTCGTTTGTTCACGATTTATAAACAATTTATACGAAAAACAAAATGGGCGGTGCCAACTTCACGCAGCAGAACCCATTTTCACAAATCGAAAATAAACCATGCAGATCGTTTGTTCATCGTTTGTTCACGATTGTTCACATAAAAGTTTCGTTTGTTCACGATTTATAAACAATTTATACGAAAAACAAAATGGGCGGTGCCAACTTCACGTACCTGAAAATTATTGGAAATCGAAAATAAACCATGCAGATCGTTTGTTCATCGTTTGTTCACGATTGTTCACAAGAAATTTTCGTTTGTTCACGATTTATAAACAATTTATACGAAAAACAAAATGGGCGGTGCCAACTTCACGCAGCAGAACCCATTTTCACAAATCGAAAATAAACCATGCAGATCGTTTGTTCCTAGTTTGTTCACGATTGTTCACATAAAATTTTCGTTTGTTCACGATTTATAAACAATTTATACGAAAAACAAAATGGGCGGTGCCAACTTCACGGAGCAGAACCCATTTTCAGAAATCGAAAATAAACCATGCAAATCGTTTGTTCATCGTTTGTTCACGATTGTTCACATAAAATTTTCGTTTGTTCACGATTTATAAACAATTTATACGAAAAACAAAATGGGCGGTGCCAACTTCACGCAGCAGAACCCATTTTCACAAATCGAAAATAAACCATGCAGATCGTTTGTTCATCGTTTGTTCACGATTGTTCACATAAAATTTTCGTTTGTTCACGATTTATAAACAATTTATACGAAAAACAAAATGGGCCGTGCCAACTTCACGCAGCAGAACCCATTTTCAGAAATCGAAAATAAACCATGCAGATCGTTTGTTCATCGTTTGTTCACGATTGTTCACAAAAAATTTTCGTTTGTTCACGATTTATAAACAATTTATACGAAAAACAAAATGGGCGGTGCCAACTTCACGCAGCAGAACCCATTTTCAGAAATCGAAAATAAACCATGCAGATCGTTTGTTCATCGTTTGTTCACGATTGTTCACATAAAATTTTCGTTTGTTCACGATTTATAAACAATTTATACGAAAAACAAAATGGGCGGTGCCAACTTCACGTACCTGAAAATTATTGGAAATCGAAAATAAACCATGCAGATCGTTTGTTCATCGTTTGTTCACGATTGTTCACAAGAAATTTTCGTTTGTTCACGATTTATAAACAATTTATACGAAAAACAAAATGGGCGGTGCCAACTTCACGCAGCAGAACCCATTTTCACAAATCGAAAATAAACCATGCAGATCGTTTGTTCATCGTTTGTTCACGATTGTTCACAAAAATTTTCGTTTGTTCATGATTTATAAACAATTTATACGAAAAACAAAATGGGCGGTGCCAACTTCACGCAGCAGAACCCATTTTCACAAATCGAAAATAAACCATGCAGATCGTTTGTTCATCGTTTGTTCACGATTGTTCACATAAAATTTTCGTTTGTTCACGATTTATAAACAATTTATACGAAAAGCAAAATGGGCGGTGCCAACTTCACGTACCTGAAAATTATTGGAAATCGAAAATAAACCATGCAGATCGTTTGTTCATCGTTTGTTCATCGTTTGTTCACGATTGTTCACATAAAATTTTCGTTTGTTCACGATTTATAAACAATTTATACGAAAAACAAAGTGGGCGGTGCCAACTTCACGCAGCAGAACCCATTTTCAGAAATCAAAAATAAACCATGCACATCGTTTGTTCATCGTTTGTTCACGATTGTTCACATAAAATTTTCGTTTGTTCACGATTTATAAACAATTTATACGAAAAACAAAATGGGCGGTGCCAACTTCACGTACCTGAAAATTATTGGAAATCGAAAATAAACCATGCAGATCGTTTGTTCATCGTTTGTTCACGATTGTTCACATAAAATTTTCGTTTGTTCACGATTTATAAACAATTTATACGAAAAACAAAATGGGCGGTGAAAACTTCACGCAGCAGAACCCAGTTTCAAAAATCGAAAATAAATCATGCAGATCGTTTGTTCATCGTTTGTTCACGATTGTTCACATAAAATTTTCGTTTGTTCACGATTTATAAACAATTTATACGAAAAACAAAATGGGCGGTGCCAACTTCACGTACCTGAAAATTATTGGAAATCGAAAATAAACCATGCAGATCGTTTGTTCATCGTTTGTTCACGATTGTTCACATAAAATTTTCGTTTCTTCTCGATTTATAAACAATTTATACGAAAAGCAAAATGGGCGGTGCCAACTTCACGCAGCAGAACCCATTTTCAGAAATCGAAAATAAACCATGCAAATCGTTTGTTCATCGTTTGTTCACGACTGTTCAGATAAAATTTTCGTTTGTTCAAGATTTATAAACATTTTATACCAAAAAGAGAATGGATAGTAGCATCTTCTCATACCTAGAAATATAGTGGATGTTGCAAATAAAGTCTCCAGGAGAATTTGACATTATTTTTATATATAAACCTTGACAAACGATGTTATATTTCGGTTTTGACGGGAAGTTTGGTGTAGCCACATATGTAGCAGAAGACATCAGGCTTAGTTACGCATCTGTATTTAGTTGAAGAAACCATAGTCCTATTGTAGACAGGAAAAAGTGTGTGTTAAGAACGTATACAGACGAATCATTTTTAAGAAGCAAAAATGAAACAACTTTCTTAGTTCTTGTGAATCCATATATTTTATTGCATCATTTAGTCCTGTTAAAATTTATTTGAGTGAATAAAAACAACAATCACCATGTGGCAAATATGAGATGCATTTGGTAAGCTAAAAGAACGTGCCTGAAGTTGGCCTCCCCACTTCTCTCAAACTACGCCAAATGTCGCACAACGTTAGTGTATCGTTAATGCACGTTAGTGCAAGAACTATCATTAGTGCTATCGCACTTTACGAGTTATTGCAGTTTTTTAATATTTAAGGTTGAATACCCATCATTATTATACTAAAACGCACTAAGCACTAACGTTATTGTTACCATATTTTGGGATATATTTAAGATTTGGAGTGAGGGATATGAAATATCACATTCCATACAAATTAACGTAGAAACATGGAGTTAACGGCAATCGTCAGTGTATCATTAGTGCATTTAAACGCACTAAGCGCTAACGTTTTTGTTACCATATTTTGGGATTTATTCAAGATTTGGAGGAGGGATATGAAATATCACATTCCATACAAATATACGTAGGAACTTGGGGTTAACAGCAACCGTTAGTTCATCGTTAGTACACGTACTAAGCACTAACGTTAGTGTTATCACATTTTGGGATTTATTCAAGATTTTTGATGGGGGTACAACTTCAGAAATATCAAATTCCATACAAACTGTTAGTGTTTTCTACAAGTACTAACGATGTAGGGGAAAGTGGGGAAATACCACGCACTTAAGGTACATTTTCCAATATCTCACTACAAATTAAACAAATTAACATAAGGAAAATGTATGTTGTAACTTAATCATTCTAAGTTTCATATTCGGTCGTTGGTAGTGCTCCTTGATTTTCATAGGTTTTGTAAAAATAAATTTTGTGGAAAACGAGAAACGCGTGGTATTCCCCACCACATCGGGTAATCACACGCATTTCATCGGGTATTGGCACGCACTAATTACTAGCGCAAATTCCTTAACGTGAATCATCAGAATCACTTTCCAAAAACTTCAGTCTTTTGTTGACTGTACGTTTAGGTCAACTTCTAGTTTGTTTCCTTAGGTTGTCTTCACATTTTCCACCAAGATCGAATTTTTGAGTTTTCTTTTCAACTTTGCTTTCTGGTGCTTTCTTCGCTTAGAGCTCTTTCTAAATTCAGCTTCTTCCAATATTCGTTTGTTTGGAGCAGAAGTTAAGATTTCTGAACGCTTTTTGTTATTTCGAGGAGTTGACTTGACAGACCTGGAGATAGGAGAAACCTGTGAGACTTTCACAGCCGCATTTTGTAAAGAAGACGGTTGGATAAGCAATGGTAACTGCTGGGATGATGTTCCGGGTAGTTAATGTTCTTGATTTAACCCTACTTTCGTCGAAGATGGTTGTTCATTTTGACGTAGACCTATAATAGTTTGAGCATCGGAAAGCGATTGGGAATTCATTTCTTCAGAAGTCTCTCTTTCACCTTCAAGTTCTACGGCCTGGAATTGCTGAGCAACTTCCGCCGTTTATTGCTCCTATGGCGTTTGGTAGCTGTTCTAATGTCCATTTGCACTTCTCTGTTTGCCTAATATAGTGTCATGGCATCTGCAACATACATAAAAAAGGAAAAGAAACGCAGCATAAACTTTTTTGATAACTGCTTCGTGAAGGGGCAATACCACGCACAATGGACGACATGCGTGCAATTACCCCATTCCAAGCCGAGAAAGAAAAAATGAACCTTCAGAAGTTTCACGTCGTTTCATATAAACAGATTTAGCATGAACTTACTACTAACACACTACGCTAAAACACTGTATACAAAATATAAAAATCAACTAAGTATTTCAATACATACCTCTAAATCTGCAAACGAAGTAAATTAGAAGAAATTACAGCAAAACAACATTTCGCCATGCCATGAACCACACCTAGCAGCAACTGGCGCCTCGATCATGCAATATGTCTTTCATAGTCTAAACTAGATAGTAGCACTAATCTGAATGAGTTTCGAAGCATTACAAGTGAGAAAATAGGGTGCGTGGTATTCCCTCGTTGAGTGGTATTCCCCCACTTTCCCCTATAATAGCACTAATTTTTTTATACTAATGAATAGCATTAATATTTTCGTGAATGCTTGAAGTGGGGATCGGGTTCACGCTGACCACCAAAGATATTTTCCTTGTAGCACCTACACTAATACATGCGCTACATACAATAATACGCATACAAAAAACGAAGTAGTTCGCTTAATTGTTAAGATACAGAAATAATATTGGTATCTTTAGAAAGGTGAGACTCCACTCTATAACGTTTATTTCGAGGTGTGTTTCCGTATATCTGATAGTTTCATAATAATGTACTTTAAAACAAATAAAATGAAACGGAGAAAATTAATTTTTAAGATAATAACAGGCATATTTAAAAATTGCAACACGTAAGAATGATATTAGCTCAAATCACTTATACAATGCCTTATCTTTAATTTTTCACCAGAACGAAGTTTGTATCTCAGTTCCATGATGAGATATTACCGCATAAGCATAACTAGTCGTAGTTGCGTGGCCACCATATTGATGACGTAATTTCAGGCGGTTGCCCACGGGGACTTTTTAGGACTTTCGTGTGGAGTATCAGGGGGGTCCATAGAATGTGTTGAAATGAAAATTTGCTTACTAATATTTTTTTCCGTCTCCAACCCTAATTTTCCTATACTATAAAGGATTTTGTACCTCAAGAATTTCTGTGGCCCACTGTACACAGAACCTATCTACATAAGACTGATTTTCTTTAAAATTTAACTCAATTTGTCTAAGATTTCCTGAGCAAAATATTTATTATTCATGACTGAAAATCACAATAATTATTTTATTAATAGCTATATCTCAGTTCATGTTCGGTAAGGATCGGTAAAAAATTTACTGTAAATTATTAATTAAATATATGTAAACTATGTTATTTTTAAATGACCGAAGTGAGATAATCTTACGATGATGTTTTAAAAGCTGACCATTTGGAGGCCTAGGAAATTATTTAGGGGGCCTGGGTCCGATGGGTCTCAAATGGCTATACCCCTGTACGTCCGTCATAATACAGTTCCATGTCAGCCAGGGCCTTATACAGAGTCGTTTTGACGTGTGATTAGCGTCATACTAAACTCTGACTACTGCATGAAACATATGTTCCTCGAACTCTTTAGTATGGGACTAACCATGTGTAAAAAGGACTCCGCATAAGGCTACCAATGTCTAACTCAGTTTTCCTTTATCTTTATAATTACTTAAAAAAATTGTTCTCTTATAACTCACTGTTAATATCAAATCATTAGCCTTCCGTTCAACCCGGCTAACTCTCTGAATTTTTCTCCACACTTACGCTGTAAAAGAAATTTTAATTTATAGTAGACTAACTCAGTTTATACATAAACACTGCTATATGAAAGGAAGTGGGGTATTTTAGTTTAGAACCATTCTGAAATACTAAAGCATCTCTTTCCTTAACATTCGTATCTTTACTTATCCTAATATCTTTAAAGTTTACAACAACATATAAATTTGAAAATAGGTTATTTAAAAAATAGTGTACTTACACTTCCTCCTCCATTTTTACTTCGGTTACCCTCTTTATTAAGCCGTTCCTAACTCAGATATTTTAATCTAAGCTGCGGATCGGTAAGTTGTATTCTTCAGTCCTTCTTTGTAGTTAGAGAGCCTACGAGACGAAATAAGCTTTCTTCGGCTAAGACAGAATTCTTCGAGGCAGGCCCGAAACCAGTTATAGAGGTTTGGAGGTGCCAGGAATATGTTGGGAGGGGGGGGGAAGTCATTAAAAATTCTCTTACAAATGTCTAAACTGTGTTTTTGTGTTAGTAATAGTATTTTGTGTTGAGGTCTGGAGGGGCCACGAAAAGTTTAGGTCCGGGCCAGGCTCCTCCTAGCCCTCCCTCTAGTTGCGGGCCTGCTTCGAGGACAAACAGCTATACCTATACCCCGTACGTAAAGTTTGCTGAGTGAATTTCGATCATAGAAAATTTCTCTACAAACAAAAGAACTTTATGTTAACAATCGTGAACAAACGATAAACAAGCGATCTACATGGTTTATTTTGAATTTCCGAAAATGCGTTCTTCCTGGCTCACGCTCATACCGTTTTTTTCTTTCTTTTTTTTATCCCTTTCAGCCTCGAGGCTATATGAGACTTGCATCTACAGCTTAATGTATCGAGGAGCATATACAGCTCCCGCCGGCAATCGAACCGGGGTCTCCCACGCCAAAGTCGCATATACTAACCGAATAGCCACGAGGAGCTCCAGAGAAAGGCGAATGTTTATTGTATTGAATTGTCAATAATACTCAAATGTAATCTTGTTCACTTTCTTTTACTGCGGAGATCCCTTGTGGCTAAGCGGTAAGCGTACGTGCCTTTTGCATGGGAGACCCGTTTTCGATTTCCGTCGGTAGCTCATGTAGTTCGGATCCCACGTAAAGCCACAGGTCCAAATCTCACGTAGCCTCGCTGCTGAAAAGGATGCTGAACTCAAATCAAATTAAAATAATTTTTAGGGGATACTCATATATTTTCATTATTGCTATTATTATTTCGAATATAACTTCCAGTAGACCCGCATAGCGTAGCCACTAATGCTCTCGTCTTCGATGCGTGCGGTCCCGGGTTCGATTCCTGGTGAGGCACTCGGTAGAAAAAGCTTTTCCAGGCCAGCAATCCACAATGAGGGTTTCCTGGGTTTTCCTCATTCACACCAGGCAAACGCCGGGGTAGTCCTAACTTTCAGATTCCTTTCTTCCTTCCCTTTCTCCGGATAGTGTGCTCGTCGAGGGACGTCATCCTTCTTACGTAATGAGCTAAATGGCCAATGAAGCCGAAAGCCCAGAAATCTAAATCCTACATCCCTAAATATAACTTCCCTTTTCCATTTCGAAATTCAATGAGAAGTTAGTTATCTTACAGTGCAATTAGAATTCTAACCGAATTCTTGCACAAAGAACGTAAGAATCTGCACTGGGTAATATTTTCCTTCTCTTTTTGTGTTACATTGTTTTTTATATGTATTGTCATCGGTGATTTCAAATTTGAAATCCGTTTTCCTGTAATGCTACAGTTTTCATGCAATTTCAAACTTGTAATCTTTCCGGAGAAACTTTGGCATGTTGCGTAAATGTTTTTATCTCTGTGTCAGTAATTTATCAATTTGTACTGTAATCTGAAGTAATCCTGTCATTGCTTTCAACAGCCAAAACCAACAACTACTACTAGTAGTACTATAATAATAATAATAATAATAATAATAATAATAATAATAATAATAATAATAATAATAATAATAATAATACCAACAATTGTTAAAGTAATTTATTGACGTTAACTAGGAAGAATAATCTTTTAAGACGTGCCTGAAGTTGGCCTCCTCACTTCTCCCAAATTACACCAAACGTCGCACATCGTTAGTGCACTAAGAACTAACGTTAGTGCTATCGATTTTACGAGTTATTGAAGATTTTGGTGCGAGGCCTAACTTCATATTAAATTCTTCTCCCACCCATCGTTATGAAGACAGATTTTCACCAAACTTATGACACCGTTAGTGCATCATTAGTGCACTAAAACGCACTAAGAACTAACGTTAATGTTACCATATTTTGGGATTTATTTGAGACTTTTGGTGGGGGTCAACTTCAGAAATATTAAATTCCATACAAATTGATGTAGAAACATGGGGTTAATGGCAACTGTTAGACCATCGTTAATACACTTAAACGCACTAAACACTGTTAGTGTTACCACATTTTGGATTTTTTGCAAGATTTTTGGTGAGGCACAACTTCAGAATTATCAATTCCATGCAAACTGTTAGTGTTTTCTAGAATGCACTAACGAATTGCACTAAATTTTTCGTTATCGCTTGAAGTGGGACAAGTTCAAGCTGACCACCAAAAATATTTTACTTGTAGCACCTACACTAATGAAGCACTAACGTTAGGGGTTGGTGCACAAAGAAGCACTAACGATTGCACCAGAAGAGATCATTATTGCCTTGAATTTTGCGAAAATTTGATGCAGTGAAAAATTCTCCATAAATTTCTTATGTGAGTTTCGTGACATGTAATTCGTCATAACTACACTAATAGTGAAGCCTTAACGAACTTTAGTGTTTTCTAGGAGCACTATTTCCTTTAGTACTTAAAGTTGGAGCTAAGTTCACACTGGCCCCCAAAGGTTTTCTAACTGTAGCACTTATACCAATCAAGTACTAGCGTTAGGTGTTGGCGCAACAAGAAGCACTAAGGATGCACTAACGAATGACACTATTTTTTTCGTTAGTGCTTGAAGTAGCTGGGGCAGCGTAAACTTGGCCTCCTAAAAGGTTTCTATTTGTAGCACGTACACTAATCAAGAACTAACTTTAGTCGTTGATGCACTAAGAAGCACTAACGATTCACTAACGATTGACATTAAATTTATCGTTAGTGCATCATGTGGGGGGCCAAGTTCGTGGACGTCATTAGTGCTTCATTAGTGTAGGTGCTACCAGTAAAAATCTTTTGTGGGAACAAGTTCACGCTGGCCCAGCCACTTAAAGAACTAACGAAAAAATTAGTGCCATTCGTTAATGCATCGTTAGTGCTCCTAGATATCACTAGCAGTTTTGATAGTGCTTCATTATTAATGCAGTTATGGCCAATTACATATCATGAAACTCACAAAAGAAATTTATGGGATATTTTTCATTGCGTCAAATTTCCGCCAAATTCAAAAGCACTAATGACCTCTTCTAGTGCAATCGTTAGTGCATCGTTAGTACTTCCTTGTGCACCAACTCCTAACGTTAGTGCTTCATTATTGTAGGTGCTACAAGGAAAATATCTTTGGTGGACAGCGTGAACCCGATCCCCACTTCAAGCATTCACGAAAATATTAATGCTATTCATTAGTATAAAAAATTAGTGCTGTTATACATCGTTAGTACTTGTAGAAAACACTAACAGTTTGTATGGAATTTGATATTTCTGAAGTTGTACCCCCATCAAAAATCTTGAATAAATCCCAAAATGTGATAACACTAACGTTAGTGCTTAGTGCGTGTACTAACGATGAACTAACGGTTGCTGCTAACCCCAAGTTCCTGCGTATATTTGTATTGAATGTGATATTTCATATCCCTCCTCCAAATCTTGAATAAATCCCAAAATATGGTAACAAAAACGTTAGTGCTTAGTGCGTTTAAGTGCACTAATGATACACTAACGATTGCCGTTAACTCCATGTTTCTACGTTAATTTGTATGGAATGTGATATTTCATATCCCTCACTCCAAATCTTAAATATATCCCAAAATATGGTAACAATAACGTTAGTGCTTAGTGCGTTTTAGTATAATAATGATGCACTAACGATGTGATAGGTTTGGTGCAGATCTGTCTGCATATTGATGGGTATTCAACCTTAAATATTAAAAAACTGCAATAACTCGTAAAGTGCGATAGCACTAATGATAGTTCTTGCACTAACGTGCATTAACGATACACTAACGTTGTGCGACATTTGGCGTAGTTTGAGAGAAGTGGGGAGGCCAACTTCAGGCACGTTCTTTTAGCTTACCAAATGCATCTCATATTTGCCACATGGTGATCGTTGTTTTTATTTACACAAATAAATTTTAACAGCACTAAATGATGCAATAAAATATATGGATTCACAAGAACTAAGAAAGTTGTTTCATTTTTGCTTCTTAAAGATGATTCGTCTGTATACGTTCTTAACACACTCTTTCTCCTGTCCTCCAATTGGACCATGGTTTCTTCAACTAAATACAGATGCGTAACTAAGCCTGATGTCTTCTGCTACATATGTGGCTACACCAAACTTCCCGTCAAAACCGAAATATAACATCGTTTCTCAAGGTTTATATATAAATATAATTATAAATTCTCCTGGAGACTTTATTTGCAACATCCACTATATTTCTAGGTACGTGAAGATGCTACTATCCATTCTCTTTTTGGTATAAATTGTTTATAAATCGTGAACAAACGAAAATTTTATGTGAACAATCGTGAACAAACGATGAACAAACGATTTGCATGGTTTATTTTCGATTTATGAAAATGGGTTCTGCTGCGTGAAGTTGGCACCGCCCATTTTGTTTTTCGTATAAATTGTTTATAAATCGTGAACAAACGAAAATTTTATGTGAACAATCGTGAACAAACTAGGAACAAACGATCTGCATGGTTTATTTTCGATTTGTGAAAATGGGTTCTGCTGCGTGAAGTTGGCACCGCCCATTTTGTTTTTCGTATAAATTGTTTATAAATCGTGAACAAACGAAAATTTCTTGTGAACAATCATGAACAAACGAAAATTTCTTGTGAACAATCGTGAAAAAACGATGAACAAACGATCTGCATGGTTTATTTTCGATTTCCAATAATTTTCAGGTACGTGAAGTTGGCACCGCCTATTTTGTTTTTCGTATAAATTGTTTATAAATCGTGAACAAACGAAAATTTTATGTGAACAATCGTGAACAAACGATGAACAAACGATCTGCATGGTTTATTTTCGATTTCTGAAAATGGGTTCTGCTGCGTGAAGTTGGCACCGCCCATTTTGTTTTTCGTATAAATTGTTTATAAATCGTGAACAAACGAAAATTTTATGTGAACAATCGTGAACAAACGATGAACAAATGATCTGCATGGTTTATTTTCGATTTGTGAAAATGGGTTCTGCTGCGTGAAGTTGGCACCGCCCATTTTGTTTTTCGTATAAATTGGTTATAAATCGTGAACAAACGAAAATTTTATGTGAACAATCGTGAACAAACGATGAACAAACGATTTGCATGGTTTATTTTCGATTTCTGAAAATGGGTTCTGCTCCGTGAAGTTGGCACCGCCCATTTTGTTTTTCGTATAAATTGTTTATAAATCGTGAACAAACGAAAATTTTATGTGAACAATCGTGAACAAACTAGGAACAAACGATCTGCATGGTTTATTTTCGATTTCCAATAATTTTCAGGTACGTGAAGTTGGCACCGCCCATTTTGTTTTTCGTATAAATTGTTTATAAATCGTGAATAAACGAAAATTTCTTGTGAACAATCGTGAACAAACGATGAACAAACGATCTGCATGGTTTATTTTCGATTTCCAATAATTTTCAGGTACGTGAAGTTGGCACCGCCCATTTTGTTTTTCGTATAAATTGTTTATAAATCGTGAACAAACGAAAATTTTATGTGAACAATCGTGAACAAACGATGAACAAACGATCTGCATGGTTTATTTTCGATTTCTGAAAATGGGTTCTGCTGCGTGAAGTTGGCACCGCCCATTTTGTTTTTCGTATAAATTGTTTATAAATCGTGAACAAACGAAAATTTTTTGTGAACAATCGTGAACAAACGATGAACAAACGATCTGCATGGTTTATTTTCGATTTGTGAAAATGGGTTCTGCTGCGTGAAGTTGGCACCGCCCATTTTGTTTTTCGTATAAATTGTTTATAAATCGTGAACAAACGAAAATTTTATGTGAACAATCGTGAACAAACGATGAACAAACGATCTGCATGGTTTATTTTCGATTTGTGAAAGTGGGTTCTGCTGCGTGAAGTTGGCACCGCCCATTTTGTTTTTCGTATAAATTGTTTATAAATCGTGAACAAACGAAAATTTTATGTGAACAATCGTGAACAAGCGATGAACAAACGATCTGCATGGTTTATTTTCGATTTGTGAAAATGGGTTCTGCTGCGTGAAGTTGGCACCGCCCATTTTGTTTTTCGTATAAATTGTTTATAAATCGTGAACAAACGAAAATTTTATGTGAACAATCGTGAACAAACGATGAACAAACGATTTGCATGGTTTATTTTCGATTTCTGAAAATGGGTTCTGCTCCGTGAAGTTGGCACCGCCCATTTCGTTTTTCGTATAAATTGTTTATAAATCGTGAACAAACGAAAATTTTATGTGAACAATCGTGAACAAACTAGGAACAAACGATCTGCATGGTTTATTTTCGATTTGTGAAAATGGGTTCTGCTGCGTGAAGTTGGCACCGCCCATTTTGTTTTTCGTATAAATTGTTTATAAATCGTGAACAAACGAAAATTTCTTGTGAACAATCGTGAACAAACGATGAACAAACGATCTGCATGGTTTATTTTCGATTTCCAATAATTTTCAGGTACGTGAAGTTGGCACCGCCCATTTTGTTTTTCGTATAAATTGTTTATAAATCGTGAACAAAGGAAAATTTTATGTGAACAATCGTGAACAAACGATGAACAAACGATCTGCATGGTTTATTTTCGATTTCTGAAAATGGGTTCTGCTGCGTGAAGTTGGCACCACCCATTTTGTTTTTCGTATAAATTGTTTATAAATCGTGAACAAACGAAAATTTTATGTGAACAATCGTGAACAAACGATGAACAAACGATCTGCATGGTTTATTTTCGATTTGTGAAAATGGGTTCTGCTGCGTGAAGTTGGCACCGCCCATTTTGTTTTTCGTATAAATTGTTTATAAATCGTGAACAAACGAATATTTTATGTGAACAATCGTGAACAAACGATGAACAAACGATCTGCATGGTTTATTTTCGATTTGTGAAACTGGGTTCTGCTGCGTGAAGTTGGCACCGCCCATTTTGTTTTTCGTATAAATTGTTTATAAATCGTGAACAAACGAAAATTTTATATGAACAATCGTGAACAAACGATGAACAAACGATCTGCATGATTTATTTTTGATTTGTGAAAATGGGTTCTGCTGCGTAAAGTTGGCACCGCCCATTTTGTTTTTCGTATAAATTGTTTATAAATCGTGAACAAACGAAAATTTCTTGTGAACAATCGTGAACAAACGATGAACAAACGATCTGCATGGTTTATTTTCGATTTCCAATAATTTTCAGGTACGTGAAGTTGGCACCGCCCATTTTGTTTTTCGTATAAATTGTTTATAAATCGTGAACAAACGAAAATTTCTTTTGATCAATCGTGAACAAACGATGAACAGACGATCTGCATGGTTTATTTTCGATTTCCAATAATTTTCAGGTACGTGAAGTTGGCACCGCCCATTTTGTTTTTCGTATAAATTGTTTATAAATCGTGAACAAACGAAAATTTTATGTGAACAATCGTGAACAAACTAGGAACAAACGATCTGCATGGTTTATTTTCGATTTGTGAAAATGGGTTCTGCTGCGTGAAGTTGGCACCGCCCATTTTGTTTTTCGTATAAATTGTTTATAAATCGTGAACAAACGAAAATTTCTTGTGAACAATCGTGAACAAACGATGAACAAACGATCTGCATGGTTTATTTTCGATTTCCAATAATTTTCAGGTACGTGAAGTTGGCACCGCCCATTTTGTTTTTCGTATAAATTGTTTATAAATCGTGAACAAACGATGAACAAACGATCTGCATGGTTTATTTTCGATTTCTGAAAATGAGTTCTGCTGCGTGAAGTTGGCACCGCCCATTTTGTTTTTCGTATAAATTGTTTATAAATCGTGAACAAACGAAAATTTCTTGTGAACAATCGTGAGCAAACGATGAACAAACGATCTGCATGGTTTATTTTCGATTTCCAATAATTTTCAGGTACGTGAAGTTGGCACCGCCCATTTTGTTTTTCGTATAAATTGTTTATAAATCGTGAACAAACGAAAATTTTATGTGAACAATCGTGAACAAACGATGAACAAACGATCTGCATGGTTTATTTTCGATTTCTGAAAATGGGTTCTGCTGCGTGAAGTTGGCACCGCCCATTTTGTTTTTCGTATAAATTGTTTATAAATCGTGAACAAACGAAAATTTTATGTGAACAATCGTGAACAAACGATGAACAAACGATCTGCATGGTTTATTTTCGATTTCTGAAAATGGGTTCTGCTGCGTGAAGTTGGCACCGCCTTTTTTGTTTTTCGTATAAATTGTTTATAAAACGTGAACAAACGAAAATTTTATGTGAACAATCGTGAACAAACGATGAACAAACGATCTCCATGTTTTATTTTCAATTTCCAAAAATGGTTTCTGCCAGGTTCACACACATCGCTTGAGAAGTGGGAACACTATCACTGAGCTGCCTTACTTCGTAACAGCATTTCTTGACACATAACATATATATCATATAAAAATAATTGTAACCAAAGAAATGCTAGCAACATTTCGTCGGTGAAGGGGCGAAGTGGCGTAACTTGAAAAATTACGTTTTTGAGTTATGACTACCACTGATATATGACTAACCACCTCTGTTATCTGTCAAAATTTCGTGGCTGAATTCCCACTGGTTCCGGAGATAAAGCATCTAGCTCTTGGCGTATCTTGAAATTTTCGATATAAAAAAAATCTGGGAAGAGGCGTAAGTAAGATAAGCCCGTTCGCCATTTTTTTGTTTCTTCAGTAGCTGCTAAAAAATAAAACCGCGTACGGGCGTAAGCTTATATTCATAAGTCTTTGTCGGCAATGCCGTTACAGAAAGAGAGAGAGAGAAAAAAAACATATTTTTCAAGCTTTGTTGACAATTCGCCAAGGTTTCTTTTGTTTAAATATGCAGAAACAATTCAATCAAAGTAACAATAGAATATTTACGTAGTGGTTTCCTTCAGTTTTCTGTACTGATGTATGATCGTATTCCAGTTTTCTTAACTTAGAATATAGAATAATAGCATTGTGCAGCTGGCTTTTGTTGGAGGAAGTTGTTACCAAGATGGATGTGCTAATAGAGTGGGATACTGGAGGACTGAATGTTGTAGCAGATAAGGAATTGGTGTGTGTTTCAGGGAAGGAAATTACTGTTGGTTGTCGTGTGAAAATGTATTGGTTACCGGATAGAAAGTGGTATTGTGGAATAGTGAAAGACACAGAGTGTTTCGACGTGTCAATGAGGAAAAATGTAACTGCAACAAGTGGTGACACTGAAAGTGAGAATTCTGAAGATGATGTTCCCCTTATACAATTAATACAAGGAAAGAAAGTAAACGAAAATTTAAGTTTAAATCCCACTGATATTCTATATTGTGATGGGGACAACTCTGACCTTGATCCAACATATAAAGCGGAGTGTGAAGTACGAGGTTGTGAAAAGGAAGTGTTCAGTGCATGTCCGTTGTGCAGTATGTTGTTGTGCTGCAGACATTTCGACAAACCATTGAATTGTGAAAATCAGCATGAACTCTTTGAACATTCGTGTAATGTGAAGACACAAGTGAGAGAGAAATGCGGAGGTGATATAAATGTGGATCCACAGCCAGAAAGTTACGAAATTGAAGGATCTCCGAGAGAAGAGGAGCATTTATTGAGTGAAGAAAAAGGTTGTCGGAAGAGAAAGAGAAGTATTGCCAAGGATTTACGAAGCAAGGGTGAATCGTATGTTAGCCCATACACAAAGAAGTTAGTTCCGGGAAGAAATGTGAAAGCAAGATGTGATGGAAAATGTGAAAAGTTTGGTAAAGAATGCTTTAAAATCACAGATGCGGAAAGACAAAAAAATTTTCAGGATTTTTATGCGAGTGGTGACCTTCAACTTCAGCGAGAATTTATCAACAGATATGTAAAGAATTCTGACGTTAAACACAAAACTACGCAAAATGAAGAATCTCGAAGATCAAAAACAAATTATTACTTTTTACCAAAGATGGAAGAAGAAGTGTCCGTGTGTAAAACCATGTTTTTAAACACAATTTCAGTATCAGAGAAAACTGTGCGAACTGCTCTAGCTAAAAGAAGAGACTCAGGTATCATTGAGAAAGAAAAGAGAGGAGGAAGATGTCAGAGCCAACTAGAAAGGGATAAACTAATAGAGAAAATGATAACAGAGCACATAAAGAGATTTCCAAAAGTCGAATCTCACTACTGCAGGAAAGATACGAAAAGACAGTATCTGCATTCAGATTTGACAAAAAGTAAAATGTATAGAATGTTCATTCAGGATCATAAAGATGAAATCACTCCTTTGCCAACTTACCAGACATACAGAAAAATCTTCAAAAGCATGAACCTTTCTTTTCATTGACCGAAAAAGGATACATGTGGTCTGTGTAGCAACTTTCTGGAAGGAGATGAACAGAAGAAAAGTGAATAGCTGACAAATATCAAAAACATATCGCCGAGAAGGATGCAGTAAGAAGGAAGAAAATGGAAGCTAAATATTCACCGGACTTCCAATGCAAGACTGTTGCTGCAGTGTTTGATTTGCAACAAGTCATTTATCTTCCAATTGCAAATGAAAGCAAACTATTTTATAAAAGACGACTATCAACATACAATTTGACTGTGTATGATCTGAAGACAAGGGAATGTCAATGTTTTGTTTGGCACGAAGGAGGAAGCCATAGAGGTGCATGCGAAATCTCCACTTGCCTACACAATTTTCTTCGTGAATTTGATGAAAAACAAGTTGAAGAAATTTACTTGTTTGCTGATGGTTGTACAGGGCAGAACAAAAACTCAATAGTTGCAGCCATGATGCTCTACACTGTTACTACGACGCAGCATATCAGAGTAATAACTCTAAATTTCTTTGAATCGTACCACGGACAGAATGAAGGAGACTGTTCATTCAACCATTTCGACGGCACTAAAAACAGCTGGAAATGTCTTCATTCCAGCACAGCTACTACCAGTTTTTAGACTTGCACGATCTGCTAAACTATATACTGTGCATTCTCTTGGATACAATGATTTCTTGGATTTCCGAGATGTCGCTTCTAATCTGAGGATCCTATCTATAAGGAAGAATGATAATGGTGAAGGAATTGACTGGACAGACATACGAGAACTAATGGTGAACAAGGATCAACCAGACAAGATTTATTTCAAAGACAGCCATTTAAATATGGTTTATCGAAGCATCTCGCTACCAAGGAACGTTATATTCACCATATATTCACCATCCGAAGTGTCTTCACTCATATCCCCCCAAGATTCCACCACAGAAGTATGCGGATTTAATGTCTTTGTGTGAAGGAGATACGCCTCTAGTGAGAGACCCCGAGTTTGCGTCTTTCTACAAAAATCTTCCACATTGAAAGTTTTTTTTTTTAAAAAAAAAAAACACTTTAAAATTTGCTATTGTAACAGACTTTACAGTAATATAGTTTTTATCAGTTTTCATGTTACAATTGTACTAGTGTTACTATATCTTGAATTTCGTTATCCATTATTCATTTCTGTAGTTTATTCATTTATTTCAAATACTATGTTTAGCAGCCCTGGTAATAGATATGATTGTATGAATCGCCAATAAATAAATGTGTGAATATAATACAATTATTATAATAGTTATTACAATAACAATTATAATAAAAAGTTATAATAATAGTAAAAATATATTATTATATTATAATAATTATTAAATGCTTCTTATTAACGGAGAAATTTTAGAAAAAGTATCTCTACATACCAGACCAATCTTATTTTTCACATTTATTTGTGGGGCGTAACTTTAATTTTGATCTTTAAAATGAAAAGGCGAAAGGGCGTAAGTGATTCCAGTACATTCCAGCAGAGTTTTCCAGTAGAAATTAAAACATTTTTAGCACTAACTTTTTCCTTAGATGTAACAATAATCATACTCTTATTGTATAAAATTTGAAATTTATATAATAAAAATCAAATGAACACGAAGGTATTATGTTTAACAAAAAACTTTAAATCGTTCTCCTGAAAAATCGTAAAAATCAAAATACGCTACTTCGCCCCTTCACCGACGATTTAAGCAATTATAAACAAGAATTAAGAAATATAACACGTATTTTATGTAAAAGATATATGAATGTGGTATTTACTAACTTACAAAGAACGTACAGTGTTACTGTTGAGAAGAAATCATTTGACGGCATAGAAAATAAATGAATGATTTTTTGTCGGTTAATGAAATTAAGATAAGATTTGCTCTTCTTCTGGGAAAAAAGCAACTCACACTTTTTCTCAGTATTTTTGAAAGCGCACACAAAATAAGAAGATTAAAGATGAGACAAAGACAAGAGAAGATTAAAGATGACATAGAAAATGCTTTGTGTTCAAAGTTCGTAAATTATTAACTTCCTGTTGTTTATGGAGTTCATTGAACGTCAAGAGTTTTGTTGTTTATGTATTTTGATATAAAGAACATCGGAAGATTTCGCTGCGTCATCTAACATCTGTTTTCTATTACTTTAAAAATATGATAGTAAATAGCTATATGTTTATTCTAAAAATCTGGGATAATTTATGTTTATTAAGATCGATAACCTGCTCAACTACATTTTTGCACAAAAACACAACAACAGATTTTAATAAAACTTCTCACCCCAAACTCAAATGTATTATCAGATTTTGTCCATCATCCAGGTCTTGTCGTGACATCCACGTGATCCTATAAACATAATTTATTTAAATATACGTATTTATGTTCAACTGTATGTATTTGTAATCCCCAGATGATTGGACAATGGAGATGATGTATACCTCATCATATTTGAAATTTATTAAGTGATGTAAATATCTTGCCATTTTATTATATCAGGTAAATTGCAAAGAAATTTATAGTAAATTTCCTAAAAGAACCTTTTGCGGTAATTTTCAATTCCTTGTGTTGGCACTTCTACAGTTATACCCAGAAAAGTGGTTCATCAAAATATATCTCTTAATTCTATTCAATAAAGTTTTCCAGTTTCACTTCAATCGTGTTTTAACACCCAGAAAAAAAATACAATTTGTATTTCATTTGCATACATTCAGAGAAGATAGAGATCAAATTTTGAAACAGGCAAATAGAACATTTATAGTTTTCGCTGACATGCACTACTCTGCCATAAGCAAATAAGCACTCACAGGGCCACACAATTTCATAGAAGCATTGGACGGATGCTAAGGGTCAACAAAGTGACATAAGTGGTGGTCTGAGCATGCAGTATAACAAGTAGCATCATAGCGCGCAGACATGGCTATGAGACGTCGAAGTAATTTACCTGACGTCGCATAGATGGTAATTGAGAGCAGAAGAGAAGAAAGTACACCACCCAGTACTGTGTTAAGTGCAACATTTGTAACAATGAACAGAGTTGCAAACAGTTTAAAAAGAGACATGAAAATGTGAATAGACTCAAGATCGGATTGACGGGAACTAACACTACGTCTAAAAATTTTTCTTCACTCTCAATTGTTTTCGATTTTTTAAATGCTCTCCACATTCCCTGCCATTGCTTTTTTTCTAGCTAGTTTCGTCAATCGCTACTACTCCTGTCGCTACAGTTAATATATCTTCTTCCCTTGTCTTTTTCTCTCAGACATTTTCTTTCTCAGAAGTTGAGGTGGGGTTAAGAAATTTACTCTGGTTCCCCATAATTAATACCAGACCGTAATTTGCTCTACCTGGTCCTAATTATTTTATACGTTTTTAATATTATAGTTATGAAATACATACACATGTATATTCTAAGTATACTCGTGTATGTATACATACACAATTGCATAAATATAACATAATAATAGAATAACCTTTTCTTATTCCACGTATATATATATATATATATATATATATATATATATATATATATATAGTAGTAACTCTTGCCGGGCTATCAGCCAGGTGAAAGTATTGACATCCGACGATTCGAATGCTGACGTCGCATTCATTTTCAGGGATTTTCGTTTAACATGTAGATTTGAGATATGTAATCATTTGACACAGTGTCACTGGTAGAAGTATAACTTCATTTGGGTTGCCAACAATGTTCATCTGTTGGTACCTGTTGATATGTTAAACGATTTTACCTTACTGGTGCTTGCTTCGGAGAAACATTCAACGTTTTTTATCTATTGGTTCAGAGGTTACACAGTTGTCTTCAAGTTAAAAAAACAAATTCATCCTGGACGTAAAGTATGTCAATAGAAACAACAGTACATTAACACGTAAATTATAACTGAAACATAGACACCACTATTTCTTGATCCTATATAGAAATTTTTCTGTGTAAATGACATATTCTGCATGTGCGAGTTAATTGTAAGTTATTTTTATGACGTTATTGTATATGCCTGGCTTTGCTGAGTAAAATTAACGAAAATATTTTAGTGAAATACGACGAGCACCAGCAGAGAGAATCGAAAATACCAGAAAAGAGACTTTTGTTAAAACGAGGAATTAATCACACTCCGTTTTTTATATGAGAGGGGACGACAAAAGGTCTATTTGCTTGAAAACTGTATTCAATTCCAAATTGAATTAAGTATATTCTTGGCATAATTGAATGATCGTAGGAAACACAAATTCTTAGTATAAAGTAAACATTTCAATTTTAGAAGAAACGTGATCTTTTAAGGATCTAGTGCGCAAACAATCATAGGTAATAGACACAAATTGATGATATATTTGAATTGTATGTGAGAAGGTATATTAGAATCATTTATTTTGTCTCGTGTGAGAAACGGACTTTTTCACTAGTATAATTAGAAAGTTGTTTTAAGTTCTTGCAAAGCTTATTTGATCTGCTTTACATTCCTTCTTGGGCTGCTGAAGAACACACTTTCATATGATTTCTACGCAACTGTTACAAACTTACATTTCCGCCAAAGTTAAACTCTCTTACATTCTTTCATTCACGTCTCAGATAGCCTCGGTGATGAAAATGAATGTTAGAGCGATCGAACACCCATAGAGGAACATGACTTTGAGGGAAAGTATTTTCTAGGTAGTGTGTACCAGCTCAAGAGAAGAAAAACACCAAATATTTTAGTATTAATAATGTTCATATAGTATAGTGATTGTAACATGGCCATAGATGCATGTACATATTACCAAGAAACCACTGATAGAAGTGACAATATGTATGTAAGTAAGTAAATATTGATCTCAGTTACGTATATCTTTGCAATTATAATAAGTTAGTGTAGTGATACATGGTAACTAATAACAATAAACTATTCTAAACAGAGAACTTGGCAAACATCTATTTGGTTAGCGAGCCTTAAAATTAATGATATAAGGTTATAATATAATGTCTTGTTGAAAACCGTAGTAGTTTCACAATGTCAATATTGATTGATTGGCGTGGGGCCTCATCACAATTATATTTGATGCCTTCATCAGTGATGCTAGATCTCTGGTAAATCATAAGTCTTGTAATATTTACACAACTCAAACCAGGCAGGCGCGTGTATACACCATGATTGGACATTAAGTACAAGATCAAACTGACCCAAGAGGTAATGTGGGAAGCGGACTATTGAAACAAGCAGGCCGCTACTCTGTCAGTATCTTCACTCAGCTTTTAGTGGTTGTGACGATGAGTGCTCAATAACAACTGATATGTATACTATTACTGTATCAGTTCGAAGTCGAACATAACGCTGTGGCAGTAACCCAAAACATTTGTCATGCGAAAGGAGAAAATGCAATAAACCACATCGCAAAAACTCATTGGTTCCAGAAATTTCGTGCAGATTGTAAAACTGTTGGAGATTAGCGAAGATGCACCCACCTCAGGGTGACGGATTCTGAGGTCATACGGTATGCCATTGAGGAAAATCCATCTATCAGTTCATGATAATTCTCAAATTAACTCGACATGTCCCAGTCCATTGTAGTGCGTCACCTTCACGAACTTGGGAAAACCATAATACCGCATTTTGCCACATAAGTTGATCCCAGCTAAGATCGAGAGAAGCGTGAATGTGTGCAACACATTTCACATGCGGTTTTTTCCCGAAATCTGGATGTATAAAAACAATGGTTAAATAAGGGCAACTTCCAGAACCGCCCGTTAAACAGGTCCATTTCAAGCTTTAAGTCGTACTTCATGTGCGGTGGAACTACGAAGTAGTAACTCGCTTCGAGTTCTTTGCTAACAATTGTGGCATCAGTGCCAATATTATTCCAAACAGTTGGGGGAAGATGTACACTGTACTATGCTAAAAATTCTGTAATATTGAATCGAATGCGCATCCTGCTGCAACATAATACCTTAACACTAGGCTCGAAAAGCATAATACAAAATTCAGGAGCTTCATGGCGTCCAACTGGTGCTACACCCGACATAAAGTGTTGACCTTTTCACTTTGGATTACTATCTGTTTCGGTCCTTGTTGCCCTCATTGAAATCATAATGCTTCATCGACCAGCAGGAAGTGGAAACAACAGTGACTAACTTTCTTACCTCCAAGGACAAGACATGGTACCGACGTAGAATTGTAGACCTTTCTAGAAGGTGGCTGCAGACAGTCCAGCACGAGGGATTATACTTTGAACGTTAACCTGGTTTCATTGTACTCTGATAAATACAGGTATGTTGTGTAATAGAACATTGCAAGAATTATGACTCAACCTTGTAGATACAAAAATTAGATCCTGGGAAAGTAGTTTCTAGGTGCTTTTAGTTTCAAATTTACTATTATGGACCATAATTCACTCAACACATAATAGCCCTAATCGACGACTTACTTGTAGCATTAACATTGTTCGGTAGACTGGGTACCTAGATTTCAAGATTTAAATGCAGTCTAACATGCACTGACGTATGCTTACCTTAGTCTTACTGATAACTAGAATGCCAGAGATGTATGGGAACTAAAATGCTCCTACCGAGGAATGGAGATAGATATCTACGGACTTCACTATAATCATATATTAATTATTAATGACCAGTGTTGGGTGAACCTATTGTAATTCGGTGTTATCAGATCCCTTATGAAGTGCAGCTTTCATATTTAACAGTCTGGCACCACAAATTTACATTTTGTGATATAGGTATGCTTATTCCTGTAGTTAAGTATGCATGCTTTGGTGACGTGAATGTGTTTCGTGTATTTTGTTGTGTTTACTGCGTGTATGATACAATATTTAGAACAAAATACCCTACTTTTGATTTATCTTTCTCCAGATCAATTTACGGAAAGAAAATCATTCTAAGTTTGCGTAATACGATAGGAACATTTTCGAAAATTTTCTTGCATTGAATTACTATGAACTCCTGAAATTCTGTTGTTTTACAACTCATTTCCTCAGGTTATTGCTCATAAAGGTCTTGAAAACACAGCGAATATTTGTAAATTTAAGCTAATGAAGAAAATAACTTCCTTAATACCAGCAAAATATTTTTGAAAATACTCCTTGAGGAAAAAGAAGAAAAAATTAATAATCAGCCAGTAGAAAACATTAACTTAAACTAGCTTTAAGTTTACAAGGACTTTTTCCTTTATTTGTTTATTTTAGTACTGGACAACGCAATTTTAAAAGATATTGTAATAAGAAACTCGAAAAAAAGTACGTTCAACAGAAAATACTTTCCTTAAAAGTTTCATCTCATCTCTTCTCCTTAATAAATCTCTATGTTAGGAGGAAGTAACGAATGAAGAACAAAGTATGATATTCAGACCCATTTTGATAACATATTTGTGTTCTCTTTATTTCATTTTTAAAACGAAAACTGAAGTTTATATTTTCTTTTGATGATTTAAGCGAAACTCTGCCTTAATTACGCGTTAATGAGAATGAAAAATCCTTACCAGGTATGCTATTTTCAAAAGCCAAGAAATAAAGGAAAAAATGAAAACTAGGATACATGGTTAATTAAAAGATATATAGCTGCCGTCTGTAACCACAGTTTCTTGCCACCGCTTAGCCAAGAATTACATTCCTTTTCGAAATAATTCTGGAGAAGACGATGGAGAAACGTCCTCAACTGCATGTTCCACGACCCTCCCAAGAAATTATCAAGATACCCGACGAGATGGTAGTCCAGTTGAAGATATATCGAAAGAATACAGAGGGTTAGGAACGACCTTTGTGTAACATATCGGATAAAATGTCGTGCAACAGGATACCGTATTTGTTGATTATTACTGGATACTTGCGGACAAATTTGCGGTGCATGTCATGGAGTTCAGCGCTGTAACAACTTGCATTAATGGCTTCACCTTGTCTGAGAAGACATCATGTATCGTATTCCCAGCAGAGCACCATACCAATAACAATATCTTATGTGGTTGGAGAATTGATTTAGGAAACCATCCTGGACATTGATCATGATTTCATTTGAAGTGACAATCCGATGAAGGAAACTTTCCCTGTTATTTCTGACTGTGATTCTGGTTTGTCAGTATGAACCCATGTGGCACCAATGACTCCAACGATTCGGCGGTGATATCCAACAATAACGGTACATGTATGCCTAACTTGAGTGCAATGTGAAGAAACACTTTCCGAGGGGCTGCTTCCCGGTGCTCTTGAGATACTCCTCCGAACATAATGTTTGTTGGTGTCCAAAGAGCTCATTTGCAATGCCGTGTTACCGGAATGACATTTGACAAACCAATACTGAATTGTGCAATCACTCGTAATTCCTGATCCAAATGTACTCTTAATATTTTTCAGGACTTGCTGTAAAAAATGTCCCAGTTTAAATTCATAAAGAAAGAAAAAATAGTCGCAATTGTGCGTTTTCCACAATTTACTTTCATACGACTTTGTTCAACAACGCACTACCTTTTGATTATTATCTGGGTATCTCAACCTGTTTGCTGGACATGTACTAAGTTTGTGCTGTAGATGTGTGACCTCAGCCCATCCCCATATTGCGCTTCTCGGATTAGTTTCCTATTAAGCTTGAACTAGGCATTTTATTCGAAACTATCTCTTACAATACCCTAAACCACTACACACATTTACATTATTAATAACTTCCTTTGTGAGTCCCTCTACTATGCCAAATATGTTAAGAGTCGAACTATATCTCACTATGCTATGAAGGAATGCAAATTCTTCATTTTGGCATTCATACGTAGGAAGAACGTGCTTTAGTTTCTTTCTTTGATGACGGGACCTTAATTTTAATTTCATAAAAGAACTTTATAGTTTGTTGTATAACAATGTATGAATAAATAAAATGTCATTAACTGTTCTGCGTACAGTATTTTTAATAAGGGCATTTTGCAGTTAGATAGAAACTTGGAATATGATTCAAATTTTGAATTCGTGTGCGTGGGTTTTCTCGGAGTTCTCCCGTTTCCTCCCACTTTCTTCATTCCACCATTTCATTCATTTCTCATAATCACCGTCTCCTTTAGCCTAATCGGCATAATCGTAGGACGTAAAACTCAAAGATTTCATTTCATTTTCAAATTTTGAATAAAAATGTATTTGTCTGTCAGAAATTTATTTTTAATTTGTTGAGGTAACTGGCATTGTTTGTAAGAGTGGAGATTCCACATCATTGTTGTATATTATAATTTTGTCCTGCCAGTGGTGAATCTTGAGGGAAGTTACAGAGGCAAAAATTCAAATTTTGTAGCTATAAACCTAAAGGAATAAAGCTTTAAACAGCTTCATAAAGCTATCCCAATACGTAATCTTCCTTTTCTTACCTTGTAGAGAAGACATTTAAATTTTTACTAATGTGATTACTTTCAAGAGCCGCCATTGGTCCCTGACATACACAGAATGTATAATTTTCAACCTTCGAACTGGTTCAAAATATTTTCTCATCCTATTAATGAATCCTACTGACTTATTGATTTATTTGATCGGTGTGGTGATTGAATTTCAGATACCAGTCATAAATAAAACCGAGATTTTAAACTGTTTAAGATCTAAAGTCCTTTCCTTCCATTTCAACACATATTTCTTTAAAAAAATCAGTCAATATTTAAAAGAGTTTAATTCATTCTGATTTCTGGAGTGTGTACGGATTCGGCTATTATTTAGAGTTGAAACAACATTCAGAAACATACACATTATTCGGCGTAAGCTCTAAACTGCGATAAACAAAGCCACGTGAAACTAAATCTCGCTGATTTGCTGTTGTCCTACCGACGCATATACTCCTCCGCAAAATAGTTCATGTGATTGCATTATTACTTTTACTATGAAGCTTCATATAAAACTGATTTATATTATTATAAATGACAAAAATATAATACGGATTATCTAATAATACTGCAATCGAGTGTGGCTAATGAAACAATAGAAATAAACACTAAGCATGCGCAGTAATTCTGGCGCCAACTCAACTGTGGACGCGTGTTCTGCTTTTAAAGTCTGAAAGATGACTGGCATGAATCTCGGTTCCGCGAGTGTGTGAAACACCAACAAGGCAAACCTTTACTCACTAAGCAACAATTATTTACGAGCAAAATTCATTTTTTTTTTAATCTTTCGAGTTTCTTTTCTTTCTTTTCTGCTGCTGCTGTAAGTATCTGGACAACACGAGACAGTATTGTCAAAATGCACATGTATAGTTTGCTCCTCCCCGTGGGGAGTGGGAGTGATACATCACTAGCCAATCGTATTTGTGACAAGCGGAAGGATACAAATATTTTGTTTATCGGAGTTTAGAGCTTACGCCGAATAATGTTTAGTTTACGTATAACAGGTTGTTTTATTAATAAATGATAATCTTACCCACATAAACTCAACAAACAGTAAAAATCATTGTTGTTGAAATAGTGACTGACGTTGTTTTAACGAATACAGATTTATTTATAAAGTAAATGTAATTCATGTTCAAATTAGGTTTAATGAAGGCAATCGATTTGCAACTTTTGATGTTAATGTAAAGTTCGTTTATTTGGCATTGCTTTTGTAAATTATTTAAATGCTCCTGCAGTAGAATGCAGCCTGTTAGTAAAGTTATCTTCTTCTATAACTTGAGATCATCTACATGAATTTGCTTGTGAGAAATAATTACATCTGGAAGATGATTAATGAACATATTAAATACACGTATTAAATAAATAACATTAAATAAAATTGAACCACAGGAAAAGAAAAGAGCAAGCATTGCCAAATTTGGTATACTGATATTTATGGTGAATTTACACTGTGCAACAAATTTAAACTTTTTTCTGTTCTTGAAATGAAATTATGTGATTATAACTAAATGACAGGTGCTGAATTCATTGGCGGAAACCAAAATGTTCCATCACGTCACATTTTTGTTGGGCAGACCGCAACATATACGAAATTTATATATTTACGTATATTTACTATCTAATGTAGGCTGGGAAGGGGTATTATACTAACATTAAATTTTGTTGACTTACTCTTCAAAATACTTTCTTTGGTCGCTTACGCTTGTAGACATCTTCTGGAATCTCTCTGACGATTGATCAGCAATATTCAGCAAGATACTTACAGTCCACTTTCCACTGTAACGCTTTTCAAATATGACAATATCCTGATGAAACCGTTCTCCGAATTCATCACTTATTACGCCGAAGTTTTGAGGGGAAAAGTCAACATGTGAGTGCAAAAAGTGTAATTTTAATGATATGTTGCAGCCCATAAGTAGAAAACTCCGCATCGTGTCACTAATAATAGCTTCATAATTTTTAGCTTTTACATTCCCAAGAAATCCTGAACATATCGGTTTAAATGACATTCAAACCAATTTAAGAGAGTTTAGTTTCAAAGTCTTCATCCTACATGACTGTTTTAATATGTGGACCAACAAATACTCATCCTTAAGTTCGGAGATTTCTGCTTAAGGTGCGTAAAAGCAATACTCTCTCTGTCTAGTGCTTTAACAAGAATTGTCATCAAATCAAGTTTGAGATGTAATGGTGACAAAAATACATCTTGAAGGTTCACAATTGGTTTACGAGATATGTTCCTGGTGCCAGGAATGAAATCTTGTTTTTGACACCAGTATTTAAGGACGTAGTGATTTATTTTGTCACAGCTGTCCCACTCACATAAAAAGACAATAACTTTCAAGTCCCTCCACACACGCCATTTGAATTTTTTATATTCAATGAAGTCCAATATTGCACATATAACTTCATAGTCATTTGTATGAGCCGCGTATACTACAGAAACAAATGGATTTGCATTTCTAATGTGGAGAAATACTACCTTCAGACTTAATTTTGAGCTGTCAATAAGTGCCACTCGGTAGGATTATGTTCATGTCCCAAAGACTGAAATAAGTCAACATCTTTGCAATAAACAATGTCTCCGTTTTCAACAAACTAGTCCTCAAAATGACTTTGTCTTTTTATAAACAAACTGATTTTAATATCTTGAGTTAAGAGATTCCAACCTTGAAGCCCGGGAGCCCAACACTTCCGCTTTTCCTTTAGGAAGATTTAAGTCTCGTATAAGATGGTTAAGCTCTTCTTGTGTGATCAAATAAGGTGACGTTGACTGGGATGCGGATGCGTGAAAGTCTACACTTTCCCCGTTGCTTGGAATGTCTGAGGTATCATCTTCTGAATCAATAGTATAATGTTCTGGACCTTTAGGTACTGGAAGTTCTTCAGTATGGGGAACTGGTCGAATAGCAGACTTTAAATTAGGGAACGAATCTGATGTTTAGAGGAAAAGTCCTTTATACAATGTATCTGTCAAGCAAAAGTAAGTCAGTACATGATCTACGTGTTCGCACCAAATCATAGGAACACCAAATTTTATAGAACTACGTTTTTCTTGTAGCCAGTTTCTCAAATTCCTGGAACACGTAGTGCAACATATGTGCGGGGCCCAAGACTTACCTTAGTTTCCAACCCTATAGCTAAAGTACAGTCAGGGCCGGATTTAGCATTTTGGCGCCCCTAGGCCCAATAATTTTTTTCCGCCCCCTAGTCTGGTTAAAGTTACTTTCCTAAAAACCTTTATTAATTATATTATATCAGGCCTATATGTTAATTGCTTAAACACCACTCCACGATGCAATTTTATCATTGCAAGTTTTTTGAGGAATTTACTTGGTTCTGGGCTTAACAAAATACCGTTAATGTATTAACAAAAGATTGGTGAATAACTTTGGTTTGGTTCAATTTAGCCATTTGGGCAAATAAATAAAAAAAAAACTCTGTAATACATTATAAAATAGTTTTAATCTTAGAAACACAGCTTACATGAAGTATTTTGATAACGTGACACAAAAACTGTTTTTTAAAGTAAAACTAGATATTTTGTATGTACAAATATTAATAGTATTTGTTGCAATGAACTTCAAAATCAGAATGCTTTATTAGCCTGATTTTTTAAAATCAATTCAAAAAATATGTTAAGTTATGACTATTTATTTTTATTGCTAGATATTTAATTTTTTTCTCTCGGCCGTGCGCCCCCTGGAAGCTTGCGCCCATAGGCCCGGGCCTACCGGGCCTATTGGGAAATCCGGTCCTGAGTACAGTTCATAAGCCTTTTTAACTAAAGGTGTACAATTATTCAACATTTTCTTGAAACCCAGATGCACAGCACACACTGCCACAAAAATACACAATTCGGTAAATCCGATCACTCCATAAGACACACTACTCAACAAATAATACAATTGAACAAAAAAAAAAAAAAAAAAAAAAAATGTTACTCAAATACTAGAACATAATGGCAGCAGATGTATTCAACACAAATCTAAACTCGTTTATTATTAGCTATTAATGGGTTACTACCTCAAATGAAGATAAAAAGTGAGGAGAAATATGAGAAACTAGTGCTTCCTAATATAACACAGCAAAAAACTCGTATGCCGTAGGAAAAAATTGGGGCATGAGAGGAACCCCTCTTTAAACAGCGTATTTTTTCTGTAAAGAAGAAAAATTGTAGCTTGGATGATTTTTAAATGAGAGTATATTTTAAGATATACTTCATATGCAACAATTTTTACCTTAAGCACAGTTTTGCCCTCCCTGCTGGTCAGTAGAAGTATCTGCATCCGTATTCCATTTTCAATTAGTGTTTCTACCTTTTTCAATTAGTTTTAGTACATACACTAAGTACTCTAAGTACTTACACTTTTGGTACATACTGTCGTTGAAGTAATGAATATTGTAATTACTCTAAGTACTCTCATTGAAGTAATAAATTGAAGTACAAAGGTTCAATTGTAATTGAACTTGAATTATTACGACTTTTGTTTACCGGTACTTTAGGTACAATTACTGACATGTAATTATGCTGTACCGGACTGTAGTCTCATTACTCCATTGTTGCCTTTTTGCGTATGTAACATTGAAACGACTTAGTTTTTGTTTTTATACTCATTACCTGTAACTAGCATTACTATGTGTACTTACTGTATTGCCCTTTGAACATATGTAACCTCCAAAGTACTTACACTTTGATTACTTGTATTTAACTTACCTTTTTACGTATGTAGTTTCATTGCCGAACTGTAATTGAAGATCAGAAGTACCCGTAATGTACCTTTTATTTAAACTAAACTTGTGGTAGTATGCTAATTACTAACCTTTTGCCATTAATATTAACATACGGATGAAGGACACTTACTCACCCTCCATACTCACCCTTCCAGGACAGCAGGAAGCATTCTTTTTTCTTTGAAGACCATTAACTTTCAAGGTCAAACCTGGTCGGTTTAACTGCTTCGTACTCTCTTATATTCATATACGGAGTTGATTTGCATGTAAGAAATATAATTAGTGATCTTTTGTAATTGTTTGGTAGGGATTATCATATTTCTACTTTTACATAAGTTCAGAATAATTTTGTTGCGTGTAATGACATCATTTAAGTACATAGAGTATGTATAAAGAATTAGTAATAAATTAATTTAATATTTAATTGTATTACATGGATGTGATACAGCATAGTAATTCTTTTTACTTGGTTGGAAGAGAGGGAAAAAAACGTGAATGAATTCTTTAGCGATTAGCACGCGGAAAGACGGAACGGAAAAAAAGGATGAAAAAATCATTTTTTTTTCTTTGGCCCAACTGAATAAGGTCGCCGAGGGTTTATGTTAATTTATTTTTTGTTTCGTATTGTCTGAGAGGAAACTTACATCTTTGAATTGTCTGCAAAATGTAATTTATATGAATTCATGTCATTGTACCACCATAGTCGCTTAGTTATATCTATTAAGAAAACGATTATACAGGTACAATAGCAGGGACAGCTGATTGGGTTTTTGTAACAGGTAGCAAGGGTTTTATTCACTTTTTGTTTTTCACTCTTTCTTTTTTTTTTTTCTCTTCCTCTCTGTATGTGTATGTGTGTGTGTGTTTGACCTTCAGAACTCTCACACAAAGAATTTTTATATTTTTTTTACCCGTTAGGAAATATATGTTGTATATTAGCTGGAGTAGTTGGGGTATTCTGATTAAAATCTATTTCATTATTTAACTGTACATAAACGCACAAATAGTTAATAAGACATATTATGAAGAATGAAAACACACTTATTTCTTACTGATTCTGTATTATTGTTTGACGTAAAGATATGTACGTGTTTGTATTTCGAAAGTGGAATGAAATATTTGAAGTTTTACGTTTAACGAATATACCGGCTAAACTAAAGGAGATGGCGATGATGAGAAATGAATAAAATAGTGGAATGGAGAAAGTGAGAGGAAACAGGAGAACCCCGAGAAAACCCACGAGCACGGTGTTTGTCCACCACAAAGTCCACACGACGCGAGCTGAGATTGAACCAAGTACCCCTGCACCAGAGACGAACTTTACCACTGAGTATTGCAGATCTTGTTTGTATTTGAGTTTACTTTTTTACGATTATATTTTCGGATAAATTAGAGGAGTTAATAAAGTACACATTTATAATTTGGTGGAACGAGAATGAAGGAGGACATGGGAGAACTATTGGCACAATATTTTGTACTAGAAATACACTCGAAATAAACGAAAGCATTTCGTTTCAGAAGTGACTTAGTTTATGGACAGTACTATTTACTGCTTACGAAGTTTTGGTACCAAACATTTTATAAGGAAAGAATCGTATTGTAGGTAAATAATGTTGCAAGCGTAACATGGCACAGTTAGCGGATAAAATTCTGAATATGGAATTAGATTTTTATGTATCTGTATACATAATACAGTAAGTTCAAGGAAATGGATCGAAAATAATAAATTGTGTTATATTATTGAAGTTGAATTGAATTTTAGTTTAGCGTCCGTTTTAACAGCGAGGCTATATGAGACGTAGATCTACTGATTAACGTGGAATTTGAACCACATGAGCCCACCGGGAATCGAATCCGGGTTTTTGTATGCTTACCGCTTAGCCACGGAATAGCTTATTATTGAAGTTGATTGCTTGACTGAAGGATTTTGCTTTTAACACTGAAAACCCACAATTATTTTCCACTGAGAGTTCAATAGCGACTATATGTATATATAAAAAAAATAGTTTAGTAAAGCAGATATATGTAATGCACGTTAGGACAACTTTGGTATCATCTAATCAGTGTAGGTAGCGACATTAATAGTGTGTTTGTTTCTATTAGGATTAGCTTTGTATACAAATTGAAATATTCAATTTACAATAAGGGATACCACTTGGAACACTATAGTTTAGTGAAATTGTTTTACAGCGTCAGGTAGAAGGCAAACAACAGCACAAGTGGCGACAACTATTAGCATGACTAAATTATAGGATATAGTGTGAATGAGAGACCGGGATGCCTTGTGTATGTAATAATAAAAATAATACTTATGGTTAATTTTTACACCTAGAAAATTATGCAATTAACATTTCATAACTGTTTTGAGGGTTGCATATGATATTCACAGACAGCCTGATACGTTTTTAGTTGACAAGTGTGCTTAAGTATTGAATGTGTTAAACTATTTTTTTTCGTGCTTTTGAATTAAGAATAGAATATGTTAGATAAACTAGAAATATTTTCACCCATTGCTATGCTGTTGGATTGAAATACTGAATTTAATTATTTCAGGAAATTGTTGAGTTACTGTTTTTACTGGTTCTTTGAATGACTAAAATTTAAGATTAAGGCTACATGAGAAGGGTACTGTTGTTTAAAGTGGAATTTGAGCTATTACTGTGATTTATAACCGAGGAACGTAGTCCATTTAGAAATAGGAAGAGGTGGACTTAATTCCAAGCAAATGAGAAGTAGCTTGTTTTAAGATAGTACTGGATAAAGCATACCCTTTAACTGGCCTACACACTGTCTACATGATGTAACTAGCTCTATTAAGAGTTAGGATGGGTTGCATTTTAAATATAACGAAAGCTTTACGCAGTATACTTAACATTTATGCTACGTAAAAATAACGTATTTTTAAATAATGTTTCATAAGTTTTTTTTTTGTAAGTTTGTGATTTTTGTTAAAAATATGCATCAGGAACTGTGCTGCAATTTATTTTGTATTTATATAATTATTACTATAATTATATTTGCTATACTTCAAACAAAATCGAGACTTAGGACTAATAAATGACTGCTTAATATTTTTAACAAAACATATTGCATTTAAATTGTTTTGTTTGAAATATAATTGTGTTTTTATATTTGATATTGAGGAATTTCCGGCTGTACTATGATCATAAGACTTCTAAGAAGGAAGTGAAGAATAGCAAGCGAAACGAAAATGGCCCCAAATGTGTGTAAATCAGCAATTCGCTACTTTTAATGCAAGTTGGCTACTAGTCTGTAACTGACAGATTGTTAGAATCTAGCAGATGCTCGCTTGCTGCTAACTTAGAGATCAGAAAACTTTTAAAAGTTCCGCAAGTCTAGTACAAGTGAAGCGCAAATTTATGCTATGTAGGTTGTGACATACTCTGCAATGAAGCAGAAACGGAACTGGTGGGTCACATACCTAGAACAGATAGAAGATGGACGAGAAATAACATACATTGGATTTTCTAGAAATAAGGAGCGATGTACATAGAAGACAATCGAATACAAAATGTATAGATGTTTCTGTCGTTTAGCAGAAACTGTACAAATGGAAAAGATCAGCTGATGGAAACATGTAGAAGAAAATGATGGAGACCTTTGTTCACCAGATGATTGATATCATTTGAATACATATGAAAGTTACACTTTTATATTTAAGCTAAACGTTACAATTTTTCTACAGCGATAGGAAAATGATCTATCAGTTGGCAACACTGGAAAAAACGTTAGAAGCACAAACGGTGGATGATTTAAATTATTTATTTTTACGTCCTAATAGTTTTTAGTATCTCATACATTAATTGTATTTTCGTTTCTTTATTATAAACATGAACATGCAAAGCATTTTGTTTATACGGTTAGTTTTAATTATTTGGTATTTGATACTGTACTGATTGGTATATTATTTCAATTACTAGGAGATAGTTGAAAAGTTTTGTGTAGCTAGACGACTATGGAAACCTTAGAGTATTGTGATATGAACATGTTTTAAGTTACAGAAGAAGGGTGAAACAGAATTATGCTGAAAATTTGTAGAAGGAGAATGTGTAAGAAAATAAGAGATTCGTGAATTTAGAGAGACAATTGAAATCATATTTAGTTATTAAACTAAAATATTTGATAAAGATTTTTAAAATTTTCTATAATTTTATCTGACATATCCAGTTAAAAATGCGCATGTTATTCACAAGTAATATAGTTAGATACGTATTTGAAGACATTTAGTGGTACTTTGATACATTTTTATCCACGAAACTTGTGAAACTTGGCGAGTAGCAACTCGAGAAATTTCACTTCGTGGATACGATACACTAAAAGTGTATTACTAACATTATGTTGATAACTTTTTGTTAAACGAAATTCCAGAAAACTTTTCTTGCAGAACATTCCAGTGCATATTGTTTCTAACATTTCTGATAAACTAAAATGCAGAATGTTTATTGTTACAACACTATACAAATAAATTTTGCACTATTTTTTTTACTAACATATTTTGTCACTAACTGTTTTGTTAAACGAAGTTCCAGAAACTTTTCTTGCAGACAATTACACCATATATTGTTTCTAACGTTACTGATAAACTAGAATGCAGAATGTTTATTGTTACAACGTTAACATTAATTTTTTTTTGCACTAAAAATTTTTATTAACATATTTTGTTACTAACTCTTTTGTTAAACTGTATTTCAGAAACTTTTCTTGCAGACAATTACACCACATATTGTTTCTAGCGTTTCTGATAAACTAGAATGCATAATGTTTATTGTTACAACGTTAACATTATCTTTTTGCACTAAAAATTTTTTATTATCATATTTTGTAACAAACTTTTTCTGATAAACTGTATTTCAGAAAACTTTTCTTGCAGACAATTACACCACATATTGTTTCTTCGGATAAACTAAAATGAAGAATGTTTATTGTTACAACGTTAACATTCACTTTTTGCACTAAAAAATTTTTATTAACATATTTTGTTACCAACTGTTTTGTTAAACTGTATTTCAGAAAACTTTTCTTGCAGACAATTACACCACATATTGTTTCTTCGGATAAACTAAAATGAAGAATGTTTATTGTTACAACGTTAACATTCACTTTTTGCACTAAAAATTTTTATTAACATATTTTGTTACCAACTGTTTTGTTAAACTGTATTTCAGAAAACTTTTCTTGCAGATAATTACACCACATATTCTTTTTAACTTTTCTGAAAAACTAAAAGTAGATAAACTTTTCGGTAACTTTTTTGTTATAACACTATACAAATAAATTTTGCACTAAAAATGTTTTACTAACATTTCGTTACAAACCTTTATTTTTTGTTGTTAAACTGTATTTCAGAAACTTTTCTTGCAGAAAATTGACACTACATTTTTTTTCTAACTTCTGAGAAACTAAAATGTAGAAACGTTTTGGTTACAAGATACATTAACTTTTGCACTAATTTTTTTTTATTAACATATTTTGTTACCTACTTTTTCTGTTAAACTGAATTTCAGAAACATTTCTCTTGCAGGGGAATACACTACATATTGTTTCTTCGGATAAACTAAAATGCAATAAATTTTCCTTTCATTGAAAATGTATTATAGGAACTTCTAAATAGTATGAATACAAACATTTACTTATATAGATAATAAACAAACCAACTTTATACTTAAATATGAAACTAAAATATCAAAAGTAATCATAACAAGTGCACTTACAATTGGAATCCAATTTTAAATAATTGAGATAATTAACATCTGAACCTCCACTACTAAAGACTTAGAAGTAATTGATTTGGTCAATTATAATTTATTATGATGTAACGTATTCTTCACACTAATAACTAGTTGATTCATAAGTTAAAAAAATTACTGATTTAAATGTGCAACTGATGGATGTAATTTAGTAGTGGATGAACGAAATAAGTTCATAAAATGCTGAATAGCTTATATTACGTATTAGGGCCTTGGTAAACAAAACATATAACCAAAAATACATATCAGTATGATTGTTTTTCATCTATGTAGTCAAACAATTATATAACGTTAAAAATAATACTCAGGCATATCTTTAAAAATGTATCAAAGTACCACTAAATGTCTTCAAATACGTATCTAACTATATTACTTGTGAATAACATGCGCATTTTTAACTGGATATGTCAGATAAAATTATAGAAAATTTTAAAAATCTTTATCAAATATTTTAGTTTAATAACTAAATATGATTTCAATTGTCTCTCTAAATTCACGAATCTCTTATTTTCTTACACATTCTCCTTCTACAAATTTTCAGCATAATTCTGTTTCACCCTTCTTCTGTAACTTAAAACATGTTCATATCACAATACTCTAAGGTTTCCATAGTCGTCTAGCTACACAAAACTTTTCAACTATCTCCTAGTAATTGAAATAATATACCAATCAGTACAGTATCAAATACCAAATAATTAAAACTAACCGTATAAACAAAATGCTTTGCATGTTCATGTTTATAATAAAGAAACGAAAATACAATTAATGTATGTGAGACTAAAAACTATTAGGACGTAAAAATAAATAATTTAAATCATCCACCGTTTGTGCTTCTAACGTTTTTTTCAGTGTTGCCAACTGATAGATCATTTTCCTATCGCTGTAGAAAAATTGTAACGTTTAGCTTAAATATAAAAGTGTAACTTTCATATGTATTCAAATGATATCAATCATCTGGTGAACAAAGGTCTCCATCATTTTCTTCTACATGTTTCCATCAGCTGATCTTTTCCATTTGTACAGTTTCTGCTAAACGACAGAAACATCTATACATTTTGTATTCGATTGTCTTCTATGTACATCGCTCCTTATTTCTAGAAAATCCAATGTATGTTATTTCTCGTCCATCTTCTATCTGTTCTAGGTATGTGACCCACCAGTTCCGTTTCTGCTTCATTGCAGAGTATGTCACAACCTACATAGCATAAATTTGCGCTTCACTTGTACTAGACTTGCGGAACTTTTAAAAGTTTTCTGATCTCTAAGTTAGCAGCAAGCGAGCATCTGCTAGATTCTAACAATCTGTCAGTTACAGACTAGTAGCCAACTTGCATTAAAAGTAGCGAATTGCTGATTTACACACATTTGGGGCCATTTTCGTTTCGCTTGCTATTCTTCACTTCCTTCTTAGAAGTCTTATGATCATAGTACAGCCGGAAATTCCTCAATATCAAATATAAAAACACAATTATATTTCAAACAAAACAATTTAAATGCAATATGTTTTGTTAAAAATATTAAGCAGTCATTTATTAGTCCTAAGTCTCGATTTTGTTTGAAGTATAGCAAATATAATTATAGTAATAATTATATAAATACAAAATAAATTGCAGCACAGTTCCTGATGCATATTTTTAACAAAAATCACAAACTTACAAAAAAAAACTTATGAAACATTATTTAAAAATACGTTATTTTTACGTAGCATAAATGTTAAGTATACTGCGTAAAGCTTTCGTTATATCTAAAATGCAACCCATCCTAACTCTTAATAGAGCTAGTTACATCATGTAGACAGTGTGTAGGCCAGTTAAAGGGTATGCTTTATCCAGTACTATCTTAAAACAAGCTACTTCTCATTTGCTTGGAATTAAGTCCACCTCTTCCTATTTCTAAATGGACTACGTTCCTCGGTTATAAATCACAGTAATAGCTCAAATTCCACTTTAAACAACAGTACCCTTCTCATGTAGCCTTAATCTTAAATTTTAGTCATTCAAAGAACCAGTAAAAACAGTAACTCAACAATTTCCTGAAATAATTAAATTCAGTATTCCAATCCAACAGCATAGCAATGGGTGAAAATATTTCTAGTTTATCTAACATATTCTATTCTTAATTCAAAAGCACGAAAAAAAATAGTTTAACACATTCAATACTTAAGCACACTTGTCAACTAAAAACGTATCAGGCTGTCTGCGAATATCATATGCAACCCTCAAAACAGTTATGAAATGTTAATTGCATAATTTTCTAGGTGTAAAAATTAACCATAAGTATTATTTTTATTATTACATACACAAGGCATCCCGGTCTCTCATTCACACTATATCCTATAATTTAGTCATGCTAATAGTTGTCGCCACTTGTGCTGTTGTTTGCCTTCTACCTGACGCTGTAAAACAATTTCACTAAACTATAGTGTTCCAAGTGGTATCCCTTATTGTAAATTGAATATTTCAATTTGTATACAAAGCTAATCCTAATAGAAACAAACACACTATTAATGTCGCTACCTACACTGATTAGATGATACCAAAGTTGTCCTAACGTGCATTACATATATCTGCTTTACTAAACTATTTTTTTTTATATATATACATATAGTCGCTATTGAACTCTCAGTGGAAAATAATTGTGGGTTTTCAGTGTTAAAAGCAAAATCCTTCAGTCAAGCAATCAACTTCAATAATAAGCTATTCCGTGGCTAAGCGGTAAGCATACAAAAACCCGGATTCGATTCCCGGTGGGCTCATGTGGTTCAAATTCCACGTTAATCAGTAGATCTACGTCTCATATAGCCTCGCTGTTAAAACGGACGCTAAACTAAAATTCAATTCAACTTCAATAATATAACACAATTTATTATTTTCGATCCATTTCCTTGAACTTACTGTATTATGTATACAGATACATAAAAATCTAATTCCATATTCAGAATTTTATCCGCTAACTGTGCCATGTTACGCTTGCAACATTATTTACCTACAATACGATTCTTTCCTTATAAAATGTTTGGTACCAAAACTTCGTAAGCAGTAAATAGTACTGTCCATAAACTAAGTCACTTCTGAAACGAAATGCTTTCGTTTATTTCGAGTGTATTTCTAGTACAAAATATTGTGCCAATAGTTCTCCCATGTCCTCCTTCATTCTCGTTCCACCAAATTATAAATGTGTACTTTATTAACTCCTCTAATTTATCCGAAAATATAATCGTAAAAAAGTAAACTCAAATACAAACAAGATCTGCAATACTCAGTGGTAAAGTTCGTCTCTGGTGCAGGGGTACTTGGTTCAATCTCAGCTCGCGTCGTGTGGACTTTGTGGTGGACAAACACCGTGCTCGTGGGTTTTCTCGGGGTTCTCCTGTTTCCTCTCACTTTCTCCATTCCACTATTTCATTCATTTCTCATCATCGCCATCTCCTTTAGTTTAGCCGGTATATTCGTTAAACGTAAAACTTCAAATATTTCATTCCACTTTCGAAATACAAACACGTACATATCTTTACGTCAAACAATAATACAGAATCAGTAAGAAATAAGTGTGTTTTCATTCTTCATAATATGTCTTATTAACTATTTGTGCGTTTATGTACAGTTAAATAATGAAATAGATTTTAATCAGAATACCCCAACTACTCCAGCTAATATACAACATATATTTCCTAACGGGTAAAAAAAATATAAAAATTCTTTGTGTGAGAGTTCTGAAGGTCAAACACACACACACATACACATACAGAGAGGAAGAGAAAAAAAAAAGAAAGAGTGAAAAACAAAAAGTGAATAAAACCCTTGCTACCTGTTACAAAAACCCAATCAGCTGTCCCTGCTATTGTACCTGTATAATCGTTTTCTTAATAGATATAACTAAGCGACTATGGTGGTACAATGACATGAATTCATATAAATTACATTTTGCAGACAATTCAAAGATGTAAGTTTCCTCTCAGACAATACGAAACAAAAAATAAATTAACATAAACCCTCGGCGACCTTATTCAGTTGGGCCAAAGAAAAAAAAAATGATTTTTTCATCCTTTTTTTCCGTTCCGTCTTTCCGCGTGCTAATCGCTAAAGAATTCATTCACGTTTTTTTCCCTCTCTTCCAACCAAGTAAAAAGAATTACTATGCTGTATCACATCCATGTAATACAATTAAATATTAAATTAATTTATTACTAATTCTTTATACATACTCTATGTACTTAAATGATGTCATTACACGCAACAAAATTATTCTGAACTTATGTAAAAGTAGAAATATGATAATCCCTACCAAACAATTACAAAAGATCACTAATTATATTTCTTACATGCAAATCAACTCCGTATATGAATATAAGAGAGTACGAAGCAGTTAAACCGACCAGGTTTGACCTTGAAAGTTAATGGTCTTCAAAGAAAAAAGAATGCTTCCTGCTGTCCTGGAAGGGTGAGTATGGAGGGTGAGTAAGTGTCCTTCAGCCGTATGTTAATATTAATGGCAAAAGGTTAGTAATTAGCATACTACCACAAGTTTAGTTTAAATAAAAGGTACATTACGGGTACTTCTGATCTTCAATTACAGTTCGGCAATGAAACTACATACGTAAAAAGGTAAGTTAAATACAAGTAATCAAAGTGTAAGTACTTTGGAGGTTACATATGTTCAAAGGGCAATACAGTAAGTACACATAGTAATACTAGTTACAGGTAATGAGTATAAAAACAAAAACTAAGTCGTTTCAATGTTACATACGCAAAAAGGCAACAATGGAGTAATGAGACTACAGTCCGGTACAGCATAATTACATGTCAGTAATTGTACCTAAAGTACCGGTAAACAAAAGTCGTAATAATTCAAGTTCAATTACAATTGAACCTTTGTACTTCAATTTATTACTTCAATGAGAGTACTTAGAGTAATTACAATATTCATTACTTCAACGACAGTATGTACCAAAAGTGTAAGTACTTAGAGTACTTAGTGTATGTACTAAAACTAATTGAAAAAGGTAGAAACACTAATTGAAAATGGAATACGGATGCAGATACTTCTACTCTGGTCTAGTGGGTAGCACGCGCGCCTTCGTTGCATGGGATCTCGGGTTCTATTCCTGGTAGGAGAACGACATGATGACTGGGATCCACCTTAAACTGTAAGATCACGTCTCATATAGACTCACTGCTGAAAAATGCGCTAAATTTCAATTACCAAACCAATCATTAATCACATTTCATCAATACCCGTAAAAATACGGTATTTCACAGTACAAAATTTCAAACTCTTCAACTTTTCACAAAATTGGTATGTGATACACAAAAGTAATTACAGATTTGATTTTCTCATGCAAAAATACATAAGAAAAAACGTATTTTCATGTAAAGTACAGATTTCGTGTTGGACTGTGTTCTTGCACTTGACGGTCCATACGACTGTACCTGCTAAGTTCAGAAGAACATACCCAGTTGAGATTTAGGCCTACATGGAACCACCAGTAATGTCAAGAACTGTTGTTACACGGCGAGATTATCATGTCGAGAAATGTTCCCATTCAAGAACTGTATTCCAATTCAAGAAGTGTATTTGTTCAAGTTTCAATATATCAGTGATATAAAGATTTAATTAATGAGTATTAGCAACGACAGAGAATGGAACCCTATCTCATAACGCCTGACGACAACCCGTATGCCCATGCACAATGCATGACCCATCCATCAGACGACACAATACTATTAGACATGGATGAGACCATGGAGTGATGCAGTAAGGAACGTGATGTGTCGAAGATAAGTATATCATAGCTCCTCATTGCTATTAAAGCCACCAGAATATTGAGCGAGCACGGTGGCTCAGTGGTAGAGCGCTTATCTCTGCTGCGTGGTGTCCTTGGTTCGATCCCCGGCCAATTTGTGGTGATGCTCATCGTTCTCGTGTGTTTTCTCGGGGTACTCCCGTTTTCTCCCACTTTCTCGTTCCACCAATTCTTTCATAATCATTCACTTGCTTTAATCATCGTTTCCCTGAGCCTAATAGGCATAAACGTGGGACGTTAAACTCAAAGATTTTATTTTCAAAGATTTCAAAATATTGAATTGACAGGATTACTCCCGGTGTTACAATTTCAATGGCCAGTATTGTATAGATTATATTAACGGTTCTTGATTTCTAGGAGTTCAAACAGTGCCATAGAGTAGGCTAATATTTGCTTCTTTGCCAATTGAAAAATAAACAGATGTGTTCCTTGTTGGACTTTATCCAACATCGTAGGGGACAATGGTGAATAATATAGACGGAAGTAAGAAATAATCTCTGGAGAAGAAATCCAGCAACAAAAGTGATTGGATCGTGTGCTTGTACCTAAATTCATCATTTGGTTGGTTTACAAGCCCTTTGAACATTTGTATTAGGATGTTTGGTTTATACAGTATAGGGATCTATATATAAATAAATATTAAAATAATAACTCAATAGCAGCTTGAAGATTTTTCTACTTTGCTTTTATGACTGTCAAATACCAAAATGATGAAAATAATAATAGATACTAAAATATTAACAAAACATTAATTAGTAAATGCTATATGACAAGAAAGAGAATACTTTCCTTCTAAGGGGCATAAACTTGAAAGAAGGGGAATAGAATTAAGGGGAATAAACTTAAAGAAGCTCACTTAATTCTTAATTAAATTTTAAATATTTCTTCTTAGGAAAATTAATTAGTACGCTAAGAATACTGAAGGCTGCGGTTGATCTCCCTTGTAATAATAATCATCTCGGTAATAATGAAACTTCTTGTTGGATTAAAGGATACCAATAAATATAAAATGAGCTTCCACTGGGGATATTGATCTTATGCTTTTAACGAAAGAAAATTAGGACAGCCTCAAGTGTTTCTTTTTAACACAGTCTTTGTACGCGCTTCTTTTATGACAAAACATATAGGCCCTATATTACATTACACAATTGTTTGAAAGGTAACTGCCTTGATATGTACCTTATGACAATCTGGAAATTTTGAACTTCCGCTTTAAACTATCTCACCTATTTTTAAAATAGCTTGAAATTTTGAAATTTTATACACACATTTAGTACACCCCTTAGATTTTTCAGTTTATTTTGAAATCTTGCATTAACACGAGGAGGTCTATAGGGGCTCAATTTAAAAAAAATCAGAAAGAAAACCTATTTCTCTCAAACTCTTCCGCCTCAGGAACAAAATAGAGAAACGTGAATGGTACTGTTTGAAAGGCCGTTCTACTTGAAAGAGAATGAGTTACAAACCATGATCCTAGAATAAATAGGGATGATGCAGTAGACGCTTGACTGAAAGTCTATAATTTACCTTAAATATCTATAATTTAAAAGAGTTTTAAAATAAGAAAGAATAGTATATAGTCTACTGTTTTATTGATATGTGCTTTTCAGTTATGCCTATGTCTTCATTAATGTCTAAATTTGTATATGTGGTTATACGATGATTTTAAAACTAGTGATCCTATGCATTGTGGAAGTGAGTTATTTATTTACTTTTTCATTTAAATGTTTCCATCACTTCTCCCTCATGAGGATGAATCCAAGCTAACACAAGGAATTATTAATCTTAAATATCAGATTTAATTTAATAAATAACGTAAATTGCATCAAGGAATATAACGGCAACTTTTAGTAGACCTATACGATTTCTTAAAGTACAAGGCGTTGATTAAGTAAAAAAGGAATTGTAAATGCAATTAATTTTACAGTGGGACCCCTATTGTAAATCTGGACAGCGTCTTAGTTAGCCTCAAATATTCGACACATTGACTAGTAATATAAACGAGCATTAGCGAATTATTCGACTTGATAGACGTTTGTGCGTCTGTCCCTTCATCTATTCCACGATAGCTCTAAAGCGCTAACTCTCGTAAAACTTCTTTGAGTTTAATTATTCTCCAGTTGCAGAAATAAGAAATAACCCTCATGTTTCCGGTAGAAACTCATCAATTATAGATTGGTAAAAGGAGTAAAATTCACTACATATTGTAAGTTCAGACGCAAGACAATTTTTCAATAATACATTTATAATTACAATTTATGAATCTTAATTCCCAATTTTAAATTATATCCTTCAAGTACAGTATATAGTATATTATAGAACTTCTTATTTGAATAATATTAAACAAAGCACACATTCTTGTAATAGGCAATATACCATACAAATTTGTAGTGTTTCAAATTCCAAGTGCATTTCCTGTTCACGACATGGTCAATGGTAGAGAGTGTACCTCTGGTGCGTAGTGTGTCTAGTTCCATCCCCGACGAAGTATGTTTGTGGTGGACATCCTGTACTTTATTTCCTCGGAGTACTCTCGTTTCCTCCAGATTAGCATTCAACCAGTTCTTCCACCCTTATTCACTTGCCTTAATCATCTGTCTCCCTTAGCCTAAAGAGCATAACCGCGTAACTTTCAACTGAAAGATGTCATTTCATTTCAGGACTTGATATAAGATGTTTGATAGTAATGTTGGTGAATCTGTTTCATTATGTATAAATTAATTTTAAAAACACTAGAAAATTATTTCTTTTTGCTCTAGGAAAATGCAATAAATATCTTCTGTAATTTGGGAGAATTGAAAGATATTTTAATATCGATGATATATTCATGTATCCTTGTAAATTGAATACCACAGAGATTTGAATTTTACAGACTCTAGATGATGTACATATTTTGTGCACTAGACTTTCAGATTATAGACACATATTCCAGTATGGGACCACATCGTAAATTTTTGGGGACGAATCTCGATTATACGTCAGTTTATGCCATGGTTGAAAAAGTGGTTTAACGTGCGGGTATGGAATTGTGTTTTATAATAGAGAAAATGACACGACAGGAAAAAAAAAAAAAAAAAAAACAGCTGTAACGTTTGAGACAGCTTAAAAAGAGATGCTATAGGAAAAACTCAAGTTTAAAGTAGGTATTCGTTTCCTTGTTTTACAAACGGTGAGTGTTTATTTTCGTACTAACCTATTATAACATTCTAAACGAATATAAACATCGCGAGAATTGATGAACTGATCTTGGAAAGTTATCGTAGGTCAATTGACAAACTGGTCCGGTGCATTCTGGAGTTTCTGAAACTGATTTTGAGCACAGAATTTTTAGTGGAAAGACTTATAGCAAAATCCATACTTCATGAATTTTGCGTAAGCAGGATGGTCTAACTGGTCTACATGCAATGCTCACTCTAGTTCACTCCGTGTGACTTACTTTAATTCCTCCGAATGAATAAACAAAACGAAAGTAATATTTTTAGATACGTGAAAGAGGAAAACGACTGAGACATTAAAAGATATAAATTTACCAGAGTTTCAGGATTACTTCGAGAAATGGAAAGCATTTCCGGACTACTCCATTGCAGCAAATGGACAATAATTTGAAAAAGATTTAACTTATAATACCTAAAAAAATACACATTTTTAATTACAAAATTCCAATTTATTTTGCAGAACACACAAGTTTACGACTATATTAATTACTAAATGAGCCATATAAATAACTAGAATATACACCTATCATATTAGCTTCTCCATTTGGCATATTAGCCACCGAGATTCCTCCACCATGTGTTTTACTAACGCTTCGGAGTTAAAGTATTTAAGTATTTTAATCAGCTCAATATTGAGAATGATAATTATAATGTTACCTTGAATAAATGAATAACTGTGATGTTACTATGTCAGTATGTGCTTTATTATATATATATATATATATATATATATATATATATATATATATATATATATATCTTCACTTCTACAGCAATTTCTTTACACATCGTAAAGTAGAGGAAAATTATAGTGGCATTGGAAATACTCAAGAATTAAATATCATAAGTATATAAATACCCTGAATATATTGACAATTCTCAGGAAAGATTTGACAAGTGTTAAACACAATGCGTGACTAACCGCAAGGAATGAAGATTAAAATTCAGAAAAAAATAGTGCAACAATAATGTAACATGACCATTAAAGATAAGATAACATAACCATCAAAAATAGTATTTCGGATACAAATTGCAGTTTATTGCTTTGATAATCCAAATAAACGTATCGCAATAGTTTCACTTTTCTAGCTTATAATCATTTACTAAACCTAACATGCTTTCACTTGTTGCTAATGAACGTTTCACAACTTTCACTTTTTTGTTTACCCAGCCACTATACAAACAGAACATTTTTCTTTAAAGACCGATGGCTGTATTTCTAGCGTAAATGAAATTACCCTTCTCATAATGTTAATGTTGAAACTAATCCGCCTTTAATTATATCGATGATGTAAACTAATTTCCCGCTGACATTTAGCGGAACTAGGGGCCAAATGTTACATGACATATAGCGGGTACGAAGAGGATCAATAATGCATGGAAAGAGTGTTTGCTATGAGACACACTAATACATACAACATCTCTAGTGTACTATGGATTGAAACTGATGAACGCTTATGTAAATATGAGTCTTTTAAATCTGGGATTAATCCTAAATATTAGTGATGCAATGTTAAATATACGAATACATGGTTATGTTATATGGTTACATTAAGTACTTTTGTACACATTAAAACATATGAGTTACGAATGATTCACTTGCTCTTTTAACTCTTGTTGTATGTTATGCTCTGAAACATGTTTAAATAGTTAAAAGATTAGCGTGAATAGCAAATAGGAAGTAGATGTGCACCAGTATTGAAAGGTGCTACATTTTTGGTTATCTTTCCCAGATATAGTTATTCACTGGTTGATGAAACATTTCTTTTTAAAGGCTATGAGAGATGCTGAACAATATATAGATCCGTTGGTATTTGGGTTCTTCGTCACTTTCCTTTTGTATGAATTTAGTGCTCTTCAGAAAAGGTTCAACCTCGACTTCATTATCTCTATTGAAACTGATAGTAATAAAAATCTATTACACTCCTAGTTTCAATATTGATTTTTGCGTATGAAGAGAGAGAGATAGAGAAAACAGTAATAGATACGAAAAGTAGTTTGTTTAATATGAATTGAGCGCCATAAGAAGTGATGCAATCTCGGTTTCAGTCCCCTTATCGAATTCTAAATTTATAGAAACATGTCACTTCATATTTTGATATTGTATATTCACAAGACAAAAACTTGCTAGAGAGAACGAGGTTTTCTTCCCCTTCTCATGCGAAGATGTACAGGAAAAGACCTACAGTTTAAAGTGGGATCTGGACCAGTGCAAAGCATTCAATGCTCTTCCTCCGAAAATCTAACTCAGACCTTGTGCACTAAATGCACACGTGGTAGTCACTAAATCAGCTAAAATGACTACGTGGAAACTACATATTAGGCGTTCTGAGTAGTAAGAGAGAGAGAACTCAACAAAACATTCCTCTATCAATTATTATTATTATGGGAAAGCAGGACGAATCCAGCACAATTTACTACATGCAAGAATGGTTGTTGTTACGATACATATCACTTTGGGTAAATTATAATAATAGTTATAATAATAATATAATGACCCAATGGTGAGTTCAACCTTACTAGCTAGATCACCTTATATGTTCATACCGGAAATCGTACCCAAGTCTCTCTCATGAAGAAACAGAAAGAAAATTTTTAGAAATGGAAGAGTGCCTATCCAGATCTTATGGTAGTCCTTTAAGTAAGCGAATATTTGAACACCTAGTACTACCATCTTCAGTAAATGCACACGAAGCATTTTTACATCTTAACAAATTTTTAAGTTATCTACAAAAATAATAATACACAATACGTAAATATTTTCAACTAGGATTCTGGTGGTTGTTTATTCTAGTACAGTGGTTCTCAAAATTTCCGATAAAAGGGAGCTCTTGTTCATTCGGGAAGTTATCTGCGGACCCCTGTTCATTCGGGAAGCGATCTGCGGACCCCTTGCTATGCTATTTGAAATTTCACGTTGTATTAAAAATATAGTTATGCAGTAAATATTTTATTTTAAAAATATATGATTGTTTCCTGGTGAACGAAATTTCTAACTGCTAAGAGCAGAAAAGGTCTGCTTACATAAGTAAGTGGTAGGGAAAGGCGTCATAAATGTTGCAATACCTTTTTAAACAACTCTTTAAACTCACAGCGCACACTTGAACCAATTTGAGTCAAGAGTTACTCGAAGTGGCGGATCAAGGAACATGTTTTTGGAGTTTCTCATTGTTTTTTTTAATCCCATAATTGGGGGGAGGTTGATGCTTATAAGCACAGGAATGACTAACATTTACTTTAAAAAACAACCTGGAATTGGTGGTAGTGGTGGAAGCTTTTAGCCACTTAAAGATGTAATGCATGAAATTCCGAGGCGTAGTACAGTTAATATACATCTATTTTCCATAAAGTGCCCTAACAAAGAAGAAATTTCTCTCAGTTGAAGTAGTCCTATACAACAGTTGACAAACCTCAGGGCAGAAATTTAGTAAAGTAAAAAAAAAAAACATTTAAATTTACAAACGTAGGTATAATTTCTAATTGCTTTCTTTTTAGCAACTGAAAAAATACTTCTTGCCTAATAGCTGTGACTTCCATTTTACTACAACACATCTCAATTTTTAGGTCCCATAGACCCCCAGGAGTCCGCGGATCCCACTTTGAGAGCTACTCTTCTAGTCGCTAAAAATTCAAGTAAAGAGTAAAAATGGAGTAAAAGTACTATTAAAAATATTCAGGATAACAGAACGTGGAAAATCCGGCTCACTCTACAATAGGAGTTCCAGGATTGCTTCCAAACCTAGTTACGTTATATTCAGTATGTAGATGCAGCTGGGAAAGTAATTTGAAGGAGACAATCACGAAGAGGCGATGAGTCGTCCTTATAATGTTTTGTAATGTCTGTCTAGAAATACAATATATAACTCTCTTGTATATTCGTCACACACACACACACACACTATATATATATATATAGGGTGTTAATTTATTTATTTATTTATTTATTTGCCCCCAACAGAGTACAAGCTCCAGTTACAGGAGGCTTACACAAGGTACATTTGTATACATATTATGCAGAAACACAAAAATACCAAAAAAAAAAAAAAAAAAAAATACACAAAAAACAAATACAAAATGAAATGAAAAAGACATATAAATTTAAACAAACAATATCCATATTATTTGTAAGAATGTAACATCTAAAAAGCTTCACTTTTCACTTCTACAAAAACAAAGAAAAATAAATTTAAAAATTCGCTTGATGTTAATAAAATTATTATGTACTCATTTACAAATAAAACATTTTATCAAATCAGTTATAAATACACGGGTTTTTTTTCTTCTACGTGCTTCATTGTCAATCCCTCGCCTAAACTACTTTCTACGGTGCTTTCCATCTTGGAATGAGACTCCACTGCTGAAGAAATATGATCATATCCTCAAAATGGGTCTGGAGTCAATTTTGAACTGCTCCTTGAGTGACGAATCTTGGATGCAGTCATCCTTACCTGTTGGATTAGGAGGCCTTGGTATTCGACGAACCGTTGATATGGCGATTCCTACCTTTTTAGCGTCCTACCACGGATCCCTTCGTTTAATCGAGGCTCTCCTTCCTCAAGGTTACCACCTGGACCCAGATGGGATAGTTGAAGAAGGCTCTACCAAATGGATAAATATAACAGATACGGACCTTCCAGAAATCAGCAAAAGAGGTTCTCAGGCATGTTGGTACACACCAATAGCAGTACATTTCCATAAACTTCTTTTACAATCCGTTGCTGCTCCGGAGGATAAAGCTAGACTTCTTGCTGCGTCATCTCCCCATGCTGGTGCATGGTTAAATGCGTTACCTTCTCCCCAATTAGGTCTTCACATGTCTAATGAAACCTTTCGAATCGCAGTAGCCCTAAGACTAGGTTCAGCTGTTTGTGAGCCACATCGCTGTCCAGCTTGCGGGGATCAAGTTACCCAACGCGGCCTGCATGGCCTCTCATGCATGAAGAGCATAGGCAGAAACACCAGACATTCATCTGTTAATGACATCATTTTTCGAGCCCTCACGACGGCAGGAATTCCTTCGATTCGTGAACCGTCAGGCTGTTGTCGTTCCGATGGTAAACGACCTGATGGCATGACATTAATACCTTGGATGAGAGGCAAATCTCTAGTATGGGATTTTACATGTTCGGACACATTCGCCCATTCAAGCCTGCCGTTGACCGTTGTGAATGCTGGAGAAGTTGCTAGACGTAGAGAGGCAGAAAAGGAAAGAAAATACAATAATCTCCTCGATAAATTTATATTTGCTCCAATAGCTATCGAGACCAGTGGAGCATGGGGTTCTAGAAGCCTTGATTTTATCAGAGAGGTAGGCAGACGCATATCTATCGTTTCTGGAGATGTTCGTTCAGCATCCTTCTTATTCCAACGTATATCCATTGCGGTCCAACGTGGTAACGTTTGGTCAGTTCTTGGTACGTTGCCACCTGGAAAGGAACTGGAGGAGTTGTTTCTGCTCTAGTGCGACAGAAACAAGCGAACAATAGAATAATAAAAATAATGTATCAACTGTTCAGAAAAATTTTACATGTGTATTATATTGTTATCCATTGTTTCTAAAAACAATGCAAAGATTAAAATTATTGCACAATAATTGTATAACAGCTACTGATATTAGTAGAACGTTGAAGTTATAAAATATTTTACATTTTATAAAACTTGTCTAATTTCTTCTTAAAATTCCTGATATTTTCGCTAAAATCCAATTCTATCTCTTTCTTTGTCGATATTATTAAATTATACTTCGAACACATTCTTATAAGTGGCGAATTTCTATACATTTCTGTTCTGGCTACCTCACAATAAAATAGATCTCTACTTCTAAATGATTTTGTTTTACATTAAAACTAATTTTATGTAAAAAGGAACTATTTTGTATTACTCCACTTATGATTTTATAAAGAAATAGTTGTTCAAAATATTCTCTCCTGTTAGTTAACGATATAAAGTCAAACTCTTTCAATAGTGCAACATACGGTATTTTATTTTCATAGGCAGACATATTGTATTTTTTAAAATATAACCATCTTAAAAATTTCTTTTGAATTTGTTCGAGCTGTCCCTGGAGAAATTTCTGATATGGATTCCATATAAGAGAGCAATATTCTAATTTTGATCTAACCATAGCATTGTAAATTACAATAATGGTATACAAGTTATGAAAATATTTTGAATTTCTAATTACAAACCCTAATCGTTTATACGCATCTTTTATAATGTTTCGTATATGGTCATGAAATGACAAATTAAAATTCATTGTAACTCCCAGGTCTTTTATTGAATATACTCTTGATATAGCATTACCATTAATTGTATATGTACGTCTTTCATTGTCTATTTTACTTACATACCTCAAGTAGTAACACTTTCTGAAATTCAATGGGAGGTCATTATCTACACTCCAATTGTATATAGTAGTTACATCATCTTGTAGTAGCAACGTATATTCGTAACTATTAATTTCTTTATATAGTTTGATATCATCAGCATATAGGAGACATTTTAAACTTTTATTTTGGTCGGAAGGTCGTCTATAAACAACAAGAAAAATAATGGTCCCAAATTGGATCCTTGTGGAACTCCTGAGTTTACATCATATTTAAAAGATTCTACATACTTATATATTAAGTACTGTTTCCTATTACTAAGATACGAAGCCACAAGATTTAACATTTCACTAGACATACCAAAGTTAGAAAGTTTTCCTAATAATATATCATGGTTAATTTTATCAAAAGCTTTAGCAAAATCTATATATATAGTATCTACCTGTATTTTTCTATGAAATGCATCATAAACATCCTGGGTAAAATTTATTAAGTTAGTTAATGTTGAACTACCCGGGTAGAAACCATGTTGGTTTTCAGAAACAAAACATTTGATATGATTAAAAATACGCATATATATTATTTGCTCTAATATTTTTGCAGGTGCACATATTATGCTTACAGGTCTATAATTTTCTATCTTATTTTCTTCTCCCGACTTATAAATTGGACAGACTCTTGTAACTTTCCAGAGACTGGGAAACGATTGTGTCTTCAGAATTAGATTGTAGATTGTACATAAAGGATACATCAGTATTTCAGAGCAAGCCTTAAGTACATATGGTGGTATATTGTCAGGTCCACTTGCCCTTTTGGGTTTTAATTTTTTTATTGCTGCTTTATATTCATCTATCTTTATGGCGTGTAACACTAACGAATTATTTACGTTCATTTTGCTAGATTCACATATGCTGTAATATGCTTTGTTCTTAGAATACACTGACCTAAAATATGTTGCAAAACCATGAGCTCTATTTTTATCATCACATAAATTCTTATTATTTAATGTCATTGGTTGATTTATAGAAGATGACCTTTCTTTTTTATTTTTAATAAACTTCCAGAATGCATTTGCATCCCCTATAATATTATCTTCCATTTCCCTTACGTACTCTTTATATGCTTTATTCAGCATTATTTTTAATCGTTTCCGGTATTCTTTATACAACATTGTGTTATATTCAGATTGTTTTTTGTGTTTTCTATAATATTCCTTTAGCCTAATAGTATCCAGTATATCCTTATTGAACCAACAAGGAAATGTTTTACTTGAGTTCGTTTTCCTTTTGGGTACGGTTATGCTAAAATTTTCATTTATTGCTTCATTAAACTGCTCTACAGCTATATCTACATCATCAATTCTCTCCAGAAATGACCAATCCCTTTCCCGAAATATTTCATACATTTTTAAAAAATCCGCTTTTTGAAAGTTATACCTGTACGCTGAAATATTTTTCGTGTACCGGTATTCGTTATTTTTATGAAAGTTTACTTCGATTATTAATGGAGGATGATGTTCGTCTGGTCGAACTATTGGTGAGTCGTCTTTAGTTACTAAAATATTTTGTCTTAAATTTGTTAAAACTAAATCCAAAGTTCTTCCATTTTTGTTCCTAACATTGTTAATCGATCTTAAATTATAAAAATTCATAAAATTATCAAGTGCTCTATAACTTGGTCCTTGAAGGTTGAAGCTGTAGATCGCATTCGACACCCGTAATTAAAGGAAGATTAAAATCACCTGTTATAATAAAACTACTATTATGAAATGGTACATTATTTTCGAATGAATTGAAAAAACTAATATAATTCTCTACTTTAGATCCTGGAGTAAAATACACAATGACAATATAATAGTATTTTCCTTGAAAATTCACCCGTACACAAAGATTTTCTAATTTGTCATTTAGTGTACATCTACAGGTACTATATTTGTTTTTTATTGCAATTAGAACTCTTCCTCCTCTATCTTTAACACCTCTATCCCGTCTATATACTGTATAGTTATTACTAAATAGCTCGCCATCATAAATACTATCATTTAACCATGTTTCTGTTACGAATATAATATCATACTCATTCAAGGACGTATTAGCTAAAAAATCATTTGTTTTCGTCCTTAATCCCCTTACATTCTGATAATAAATTCTGACTTCATTTGTCTCATACATTTAGTACAACTTTTCAATATCTTCAATCGTTTTTATTACAATTACATTATTATCATTTAATAATAATAATAATTTAATAATATTAATGAATTATACCGACAAACTGCAAGAGCTGATTCCACATATCAAAATAAGAGAAAAAGTTTATATGGACCTATTGCGAAAAGTGCATAGTTTCAGAGCAAGGGCTCCTTATTAGCGTAAAGTAAGTCACGCATACACAATCTAAAACTGAATATTTCATCAATTTTCAATGGGTGTGCAGGGTATTCTGTAAAGGGTATAATTCTCGAATATTCTCTAAATAGAATTTTCAGATATACCCTGATTTCAAGAAGGGTCCAAAATAGACAGAAGGTAAGCTTTGACAACAATTTGCACCCAATGCTTCGAAGGGAAGTCGGAAGTGTTAGGAACCGGCAGCTCCATGCTTTTTTGTGTTCGGAATAACGTGTGATGCGATGTATTTCGTATTTTCGCGTTTCAGTATATTTCGCGTTTTCTTCACTTATAAGTGTGAAAGTAAACGTCGCAGCATGCGTTTACCGGATAAGTGAAGATCCTTAACACTTCCGACATCGCGCCAAAGGATTCCGTGTTCACTTCTGTCAAGGCCTATCGTTTGCCTACTTTGGACCAACCATAAAGTGAGAGCATTTCTCAAAATTCGGTTGATGGCATTTCTGGGAATTTCACCCTCCAGGGATGCACCCATTGAACATTAATGAAATATGCATTTTTGGATTGTATATGCGTGACTTCCTTTATGCTTATAACGACTAGCATTTCACGATTTCTCGAATTCGAAATAAAGCCTCTTGAAATTTAGCTTTTTTTTTTTGCGATTTTGGACAGCCCTAGCTCTGAAACTATGCACTTTTGCCCACAGGTCCATAGGAACTTTTTCTCTTATTTTGATGTGAGGAATTACCTCGTACAGTTTATCGGTAGAGTTCATTAACACCCTGTATGTACATTATATATATATATATATATATATATATATATATATATATATATATATATATATATATATATATATATATATATTAAAGATATAAGAAACTTGAGAAATACATTGGAAATACTTTAAATGGAAAAAAGACAACGTAATGCTCGCATTTTAGTAGTCAAGTTGCTAGAAATCCCTCTTTAGGTTAAATCTATGCGTAATGATGAAGCTAACATTCCAACTTAAAAAATAATAAAATACAAAGAGAAACAATTAGGTTCAAGTAAAAACTTAAAAACAGTTAATTCAATAATTTTGATTACGCGAATTCCATTTTGGGCTAAAATTTTATCACAATTTTTGTATCGTTTCAAGTAAATTATTAAAACAAAGCGTTTTGTGCATTACTTACTATTTTTGGTACGAGTACATACTGCTGTATAGTACAGTGTATGGAACAGTGGTGTAATGCATAGTACTTCAGTTTAATGTTACAATATATTTGATATGATGTTTGTTCTATACGTACTTCTGGACATTTCTACCTGCTAAGTTACGAGTAAATACAACACAGTATTTTCGAATATCCTACACGTACTATTTTGAATTTGAATTTCGTTTCCTCTGAACGTTTTGTGCTTTGTTTTCTGCAATGAACGTAATTGGAAAGTTTTGTCTTCTATTTTTATTTATGCATTAATATCTCGTATTTGTTTGAAAATTGACGCGATATAGAATAAGGGTAGACACAGCTAAAACAGTATATAATAATTAACTAGACTAGATTTGGTATTGAAATGGATGAAAGTAATGCTAATTTAGTATACCTCAGTGGGCAATATTTAGGTAAGGGATAGAATGATTCGGTGTCTGTGGTTGGCAGGTAATATGGCTCCTGTTGCAGAATCTCAAAGAAAATCAATAAAATATTAGTAAACTTGAGGAAGGGCTGTCAAGAATATCGGATGAAAATAAATAAATAAATAAATAGAATAATAAGAATCATTTACGAAGAAGAAAAGTATGCATCAAAGTTATGAAAGATTCTAGAAATTTTCGAAATGTGAATGTGGAGAGCAATGGAGAGAATGAGCTAGACCGAACAGAAAACAGATGAGGTGTTAGAAATAGTGGAGGAGATACGACAATTTTAGATGTAATTGAAAACAGCAAGAGAAACTGGTTAGGACATTGGCTGAGAAGGAGCTGTATCATGAGGGACGTACTAGAAGATATGGTAACAGGAGAGTTAGGGAGGAGGAGAAGGCTACAGTTGATGGACGTTATCAAAACAGAAAAATCGTAGTTGAAGACAAAAAAGTTAGCTAAAGATCTTGGCTCATGGAAGCTTGTTAGTTGCGGCAAGTTTGAGTTGCCTATATTGGCACAATACTTATGATGATGATGAGTAGGTAATATGGATTAGTAGTATTCCATACTGCTCTTTATCTTACAAGGGCCATTCCGATTTTGTGAATTTAATTGCTGAAAATGCCCCTAAAATACCCCTTTCTTTATGTTCTTCTTGCGCTAATTCCAACATGGTGGCTTTTCAGATGTCCTCTATGATTCAGATTACGCCTATTCAGTAAAGCTTTACATGCATTCCTCACATGGAACATTTGATTTCAATCCCTCTACTCGTTTCAAAATTAACATGGCATTTCTAGACATTTTCTACGTATCTTCGTACTTTACACTCATTTATCTTCCACCCTGTATACAGTCTGCCCTCTTTTTCTCTGTTTCATTTCGTGCTGAATCCAGTGTTAGCAATCATTTTCAGCAATTGAATTCTCAAAATCTGAATGATCCTTTGTTAGTAAAAAGTAAGAATTAGAGCACCATGCAGTATGCTGTTTGCGAATGATGTTGCCAGTGGCATATTTACGATTTTGCTTCGGTGTGTGTGGGGGTTGCTAACTTTATTCCTGGAAATGTGAAAATTCGGCAAGACATTTAATTTACTTTAAAATTTCGGGGGGGATTAAGCCCGGAAGCCCCCTTAAATACTCCACTGGTTGTTGCTATATGCGAAACATCGAAAGAAAGGAAAGGGTGAAATGGAGAGGGATGTTGGAAGAGAGAGGCATGTAGACAAATACAAGAAAGGCAGAATATACGGTACTCAACAAAGAAGATGGAGCTTCTTATGGCTACAATGAGATAGACTACTCATCTACCGTGAAAGTAAGTATATTGGATCGTACCTCTACTAGGATGTAGGATTACATCCAGAAACCCAACGCAGAATTCAATCTGGTTGGCTAAACTGAAGAAGAATGAGTGGGACGCTGTGTGCCAAGAAAGTAAGTTCTACAGTTAAAATGCTGTATGAGTAAAACGGTGATAGGATCAAATATAATATACAGTAGTCAAACGTGGGCAATCATAAGGGCTCAGGAAAAGAAAGTGGAAATGGCGAAGGTGAGAATGTTAAGATGGATATGTGGTCTGAAGAAGAAAGATTGAAAAGAAAGATAAGATTCGACTGTATAAGATACATTGTAATGATAGGACCTTTGAGTAAAAAGTTTCAAGAATAGAGGCATGGTATTTATAACCAAGAAACGACGATCATGTTGGAAAGAATATTGGAAAGATGGAAGTGACGGGAAGAAGCAAGAGGAGAAAACACGAGATAAGATGGAAGAACAAGACACGAAATGTTCTGAGGGGAAAATAGAGGACATACATTATAGAAGAGAATGGTGAAAAAGAATTAAAGATTGAGACACCGAACTCACATAAAATGATTACACAAAATTGCGCAAATTTTCTAAAGATTAGATTGTTGATAACCTGTAATTTATGACTTATGCGTTTTATCGATGAGTACGAAGTGCTGAAATTGCGCAAATTTCCACTGCGACGTTGCCAACAACAGGATTCAGAAAATTATGTAGAACTATGCACCGGAATAAAACGTGAAAATACCATTCTTTCTTGTGATATATTTCATTCTAATATTTAGAGAGTAAAATATATTTACTAAGCATTTTCATTTACACCTTTAACCCTTAGAATTTAAATTCTACAGCGTTTTAAAACTTCCCATGTGCTTGCTCATGGTTTATCTATGAATTGCTAAACTCAGCGTATTTCTGCACGATAAACTCGTTCCTTTTGATTTCTGCTGATCTTTGAGGTTTGGGAATTCTTTTTCTTATCGGCGTTATTTGCATGGCTATTTCCGTTTGGATCTCTAGCAAAGCAGAAATCAAACACGAGAAATGCAACCTTCCGTTTCAAATAACTACATTCTATTCTACCATTTGATGCTTTATTTGAATTTTATTTCAAAATGAATGAGTATAAATGAAATTATACTTATTTGAAATTTTTCTTACATATGAAAAGCACTCACTATATGATCTCCATGTCACAAATACAAATTTTTCTCCTTTAACGGTTATCTCACTCTGCTTCTCAACTATTTCTCAACCTCTGCTCTCAAATATCACTTAACAAAGTATAACTCCAACTGACGGGCATAAATACTAATATAGGCTTATTAAACAAAGTATAGGCCAAATTGAGTGACATAAATATAAAAAAAAATACATATTTTAGCAAAGTGTAGGATCAACTGACTAACTTAAAATACAGGCTTAAGTCACTTAATAAAGTAGAATCCCAACTGACTAATATAAATTATAATACTGACTAATATAAATGGTAACATATGCTTACTCACTTAACAAAGTATATTCCAAACTGACTAACAAAAACACTAAAGACATCACTTAACCAAGTGTAGGTTCAATTGATTGGAGTAGATAGGGTTTAATATAGGTTTACATATTTTAACAAAGTATATATCCTATTGATTATCATAAATACCAACATAGGCTTACATTATTTAACAAACTATAAGTCGATTTGACTGTTAAAAGTTCTAATGTAGACTTTCCGTCAGTTAACAACGTGTAGGCCTGCATATACACAAAAAGAAATATTGAGGTCACCAACTTACCTCGAAATTGAACCATTGTTTCTTGACGAAAGAAGCGATACTTAAATCCGGTATTAATATACACTAAGTAATTTTCGTATCTGTTTTCGTAAATTTAAACTCCAGCTTGAAAGATTTACTAAAGTTAAAGTGAAATTGTCCTTGCATTACTTTTTCTCTAAAGGGAACTTTCCCCAGCAGTAGTAATATTTATTTCCTCTTATTGAGTACATAGCATTCGAGAAGTCATTCTTCAAGCGACCACGAAGTTCCTAAATTTTGTTATTTATGGTAGTTTTTTGGTTTGTCTTGCAACACAGACTACATTGGAAGGCAAGGAGCATTTTCTGATATTTTGTAATGCAGCCGCCTTTTGCGTTGCATTACTTATAATTTACTTACAGTCTAAAATCATCTGCTTATTTACTATAATTCCGTTGTTATTCTTTTTAATTTATTTTTGTTTATTGTATAATTACCTATATTTTTATCCGTTGTTAATAAGTTAGTTGATCTAGTTTTGTAAATGTGAAAGTTAAGCTAACCTAATTGTCAATTGTACAGTTAGCTACAATGTCATAATGTTTTACACCATCTACTGAGATTGTAAAAGATAAAAAAGAAAATGAAACAATTTATAATCAACTAGAGTTGTGTGAATGTAAGAAAGTAATTAGGTAAAATGTAAAACAAATTGATAATTTAATTTAATCAGTTGAAGAGGCCGAACAGAGTCTTGTAGATTTGTGTATTTCTCTGTGTTAGGAAATAAGTCTTGCAAAAGATTAACGTAAATCTAGTTTATTCTGCTTAGATATCTATATAAGAAAGCACTGTAATAAAATAAAAATAATTTAAAATGACCGATATTTGTGTTCAATCAATGCTTCGAGGTCGTTGAGATGAATAGTGACATACGTGATGAAGTTTATGTACAAATTTATTCCCCATCGGCACAGGAGTGAGAGATGAAGTGAGAACGGAGTGACGTTTAATAATAATTCAAGATAACCCATATTGGTGTCCAATCCGTAGATTTTTGGAATCGTTGAGATGAATATTAACACTCTCAATTAAATCCAATTTCAGTTCCCATTGATTTGGTTGAGGATGAGGTGGGAATAGGTGACATATGAAACTGATCAAAAACGACCGATATTGCTGTCCACTAATAGTTTTCAAGATCGCTGATGTGAAAAGTGACACTTCCGATGCCGTTTAAGCAAACATTCACCTCATACGTATCATAAGAGGGGGAGGGGTTCAAACATTTTATATAAGAATATTATTCCCATGGAGAGGGCGGGGATTTTGTCTAATAATCTACATTTGTCACTTATTACTTGAATTTTATCACGGGGAAAACTATGACACATGAACATTTCATAATACCGATATTCAGTTTATGGCACACTTAGCTACTTTAAATTGCAATTGTATCCTTTAAGTATTGGCGATGGTGAGGGAATCGTGAATGAATGAAAGAAATGACGCTACAGAATGCTGAAAATATATAAGTTTATTAACGGATCAAAATAAGTTATGTATATAGTACATAAGATAGTATGACATTGACTGAAAGAAACAAATAATATTTCATTTGACTTAGTTCAATTATCATGGATATTTTAATGTACAGCAAAATCTGTACATGTTGACCACTTTCGAATGAGAAAAAAAGAAAGGAAACCTTTTCCAACATACGGAGCATTGTCTCCACATAACTAACTAACTAACTCTATGGCCTATGGAACCCGAGGTTCACTGCCGCGTTCACAAAAGCTCTCCACTGAATTCTATCCTTAGCTAACTGCATCCAGTTTCTACTTTGTATTCCAATCTCTGCGAGATCCATCTTAATATTGTCCTTCCATCTGCGCCTAGATCTTCCTAATGGTCGTTTTCCTATGGGTCTACCAGTCAAGACTTTGAAAGCGTTTTTACTTTCTTCCGTTCTAGCTACATGACCTGCCCACCTAAGCCTCCTAGACTTGACGACCCTAACAATGTTGGGTAAACCATATTAATTATGTAGTTCCTCGTTATGAAGTTTCCGCCGTCCCCCATTCCCGTTCCTCTTGGATCCGAATATTCGTCTCAGAATCTTGTTCTCAAATACTTTCAGTCTATGTTCTTCCCTCAGAGTAAGTGACCATGTTTCGCAGCCATACAGAACAACAGGCATGATTATCGTTTTGTATATTTTAAGCTTCAAATTAATCGACAGAATTCGCGACGACAAGAGATTTTGAACCGAATAGAAACACGAATTCCCTGCTTTTAGTCGACACTTAATTTCTCCGTGAATATGATTTTTCTCTGTTAATATTGATCCTAGATATTTGAAACTATCCACTTTATCAAAAGTATTATTTAATATTTTAACACATCTATAATTTGCTGTATTCCATTCCCGACGCACTTCCATGTATTTAGTTTTCTCTACATTTACTTCTAAACTTATGTCCCTGCAAGCGTTTAATAAGATCTTTGCATTTCTTTCTATTGTTTTCCTATCATCCCCTATTAAATTTACATCATCAGTATGCCATAACCTGGTGAATACCGTTCAACTCTAGGCCCTGGTTGCTATCTTTGATTTTCCTTATAGGGTATTCCAGAACGAAGTTAAATAATAATGGTGACAACGCATCTCCTTGTATCAGGACATTTTCGACGTGAAAGCTCGTGGACAAAAGTTTTCCTACCCGGACTTTACTTTGGGATTCATTTAAACATATCTTAATTAATCTAATTAGCTTTCTTGGTATTCCAAGTTCTGTAAGAACGTTGTATAATGTTTTTCTCCTAACCGAGTCGTACGCCTTTCTAAAATCAATAAATAGTTGATCTACCGGGGCATTGTATTCCCACTTTTTTTCGAGTATTTGGCGAATGGTAAATATTTGATCGATAGTTGATCTATTTCGTCTAAATCCGCACTGATAGTCTCCAATAATTTGATCTGCGTATGGGGCCAATCTTGTAAATAGAATATTTGAAAGGATTTTATAGGATGTTGACAGAAGAGAAATGCCTCGATAATTATTACAGTCAGTTTTGTCGCCTTTCTTGTGAATTGGAACAATGATTCATTCTTTCCACTCTTGTGGCAATTCTTCCTTGTTCCAGATAAGGAGAATGAGTTTGTGTATCTTGTACCTCAATTTTTCGCCTCCAGCTAAAATTAACTCAGCCGGAATTTCATCTACACCCGTAGATTTGTATTTCTTTAATTTCTTTATAGCGGTTTCTACCTCTATTCGGTTGGGTTCTGGAATATACGGTTCTGCGGTGTGTATCTCCTTTTCTCCATGCACACTAGTTTTTGGTTGCGTGTTAAGCAAATCGTCAAAGAAATCTTGTCTCCACATAAGTATGATTAACTCAAGGTAAGTGACCAAGTATTAGAAACGATCAATTTGTGTTGTGAAACGTTTCGAAACTGTATTAACTGATGTATTGTAGATTAATGATCACAGAAAGAAAGAAGAAAAGAAAAGAAAGAGAAACTTTGAGTTAGTTTGTACTTAAGGATGAGATCACAATTATAATCAATCAAAGTATTATTATTAGAAGAGAATTATACAATGCTTGATCTAATCTGTGAAAGATAACAGCCAATTTCGAACATGGTAAGTAAACAAATTTCTGAAGATGTAGAATGCTTTTCAAATAAGTATTCATTAAATTTGTTTGGTATTCACTCTCTGGATTTGTTTTTACGAGAAGACAACATTCAATCAAGGTGAAAATACAAGGCATGTGACACAAAAGAGACACCTCTGAGACGATCTTAGAATTGTGAGTGTATAATTAACCTTAATGTGAATAGATGATTTGCTTCGCTACGAGTGTCTACCGACAGAAGTGTGCTAATGTAATCATTATGGAGAATGTTTATAAATAAGAGAGGACAGAATTAAACCCTTACACATACACTTATATACACACACACATACCCTATATATATATATGTGTGTTCTAAAAATGGCGCCTACGGACCACAGGACGCTATTCTACAAGCCATAATAAGGCAAAAAAATATATATATATATTTGTATATCTTTCGGGTCCTTGTCTGGAGACAAGAATTGTACTATTTGGCAATGTCGCAAATAAAGAACCATAGGGTAGGCCTTTTAATCTACCAAACAGTTGCACCTATTCTTTCCATATGGCAGCGAAAGTAGATATAGATTTATCCTAGCATCGATTATTAGTGTAACAATCGATTTAAGTGATTGATATATTTGCTGAGTGATGCTAATGGTTCCAAGTTAATCTGCGACGTTGCCACATTTTGAAATTTTGATTCCCCATAGCGGCTGAAGGAGGCCCCGGAGGGCAAACAATCGCATTTGATTTTTGCTTTATTTTCGCCTGTAGAGTAGTGCTCTGTGGTCCGTGGGCGCCATTTTTAGAACATCCGATATATATATATATATATATATATATATATATATATATATATATTCTTACAGCTACTGAACATTTACAATTAAATTGCATTCGAATTTGGTACACTGTTCTATTCAATTTAGTAAGACAGTGACAAGTGCGTAAGTTTAGGAAACCATATTTTCACATTTTCCCTGCTTTTCCTAGAGAATTATTCAATTTTCCTTACGCACATTTACTCTGAGCATTGTAGCTTACATTTCTTCCTTCCTCGCCTTTATCTTGCATTCATTTTCACATTCCTGCCACGTTCTTAAAAGAAGGAACTGAAAAGCTGAATATGAAAGACGAGGAAACAAAACATACAAATGCAAAGTGAAATTCCTTGCCACGTCTAATAGTGTTTAGTATTTTTCAATAGTAAGTGTGTGACATGACTAGTAATATGTGAGCTTAAGAAGAATTGGAGAAACTTGGATCATGACAACTTTGGTACTAAATTAGTATCAGGACAAGTGCACCATCAATTATTCTGTAAATAAGCTGTAGATAATGATATTAATTAATAATAGTAGGTGATTATGAGCAAACATTTAAATTACATTGAAATCGGTTTTAAAAAGTTATCATCTGAAAAAATAAAAAGAAAATTCGTAAGTTTTATAGTGTATGAAGTAAGAAGTAGCTCTAGAATATTGTTTAATAATCGTAAATGCTGAAGTTATATTATTGTGAAATTGTTTTCAATCTGGTGGACGTGAAGAACGATCAAGGGGGCACAAGCTATGGATTGAAATAAACCACGTTCGTAATTACAACTATTACGAATGTTGTAACAAGAAGGTATTAAATTAAATACCGTACAAACCATAAATTATTATTGAGTAAGAACTTAGGTTTCATTAGGAACAAAGCTAGTAAATAATATTGTATTACAATGATACTTTGTCGGAAATAACTATAAATTGATGTCCATTATAATTATGATTATTATTTAAGATTTAACAATTGAGAGCCACATCTGAAATCGGAAAAGAGTCAGATCAACAGGTGGCAAGGATAAGGGCACGTGAAAACTGCAGGGGTCCTGAAGGCGGTGCCAAATAAACTAGGGTTGGGAACCACTGTTGTAAGTGTAGAGCAGGACAATATTCTTGCCGTGAACAAATAATAGATAAGTCTCAACATTGTTTTATGACCTATGATACTATTAAGTTTGTATTGCCTTTTGTAAGTTGAATTAAGACTAGTTATTGATTATGGTAATTGAGTTTCAGGAGCATCGGCGTTTCAATGTAAAGAACCTACCTTTTATGTTCTGCCTCCCTGGCTTGATAGCTGCTCTGTCAAATATGCTATGTAATGAACAAACATTACGTGCATGGGGATTTTTGGTGTTCTCTTGTTTCCTCGCACTTTCGTCATTCCACCATTGTCATCCATGTCATCATCACAATCTCCCTTACTTTCCATAATCGAGTGTAAGGAACAGCATCTCGATATCTCTAACCGTTTTACTCTATCAAAATCAATATTGAAACAGATCGTAATAGTATATTTCCACCACTTTCAGTTTCGGTAAAGTGTTGTGGGTTTCATGATTGTCGCTTTTTATTACAATTTCTGTTCTATAGTAGTAAAACAGGAAATGATTAATTTTAACCACTTCCGTTTTGAACAAACTGCTATTGAAGAAATTGGAACATATTCTCAGTAAGCCGAATCGATTGCAAAAACCACATTTTGGTATCACTCACCGTGTTTGCTCTATATAAAAATATATTGAAACCGGAAGTAATACGTAGTAAATTTGAATCACTTCTGTTTTGGCAGTCTGTTGTCGATAGTCATTCTGTATTCTCTTGAGACTCCGAATAGTTTGCAAAAAAGAACCTCTTCTTGCCATCTGTTCCGTTTTCGTTCTATGACCATAAATGTTGAAAAAGGAGATGAATTTTTTTAATCACTTCTATTTTGAATAGAGCTTCAACGGAGAAAATGAAACCTATTCTTTGAACATTGAACCGATTGCAGAAAGCCGTTTCTTGATATATTGTACCGTTTTCACCCTATACCAATCAGTATTGAAACCAGAAATAATAGTAAATATGAACCACTCCCAGTTTTGGCAAAGTATTGTAAATAGTCATGATATGTTCCGAATTTTTCAGATTTCATCAATTTTTCAGATTTTACTTTCCGAATTTTGGAAAATAAAAATTGGCCATCCCTAATTGCAACCTCCATCCCTCTTTCTACCCACGTCCTTTAATACCTTTTAGCACAAATATAAAAAGACGCTGAAACACATATTTAAATAAAAAGTCTAATATCAAATTAAAGTCTAATATCTTTGCCGTTAAGGGATCCCAGGATATGACTATCTTACTATTAAAGAGTGGAAGTTATGGCAAAATGCCATAAATGCCATATTTTGCAATTTTTAAGAAAAATCTTTGATAAATGCCATTTCTTAAATTAATCGCCATATTTGCCATTTCCTGACTGCTTCTTCTTTTTATCTTTTTCTTGCAACGGGAAATGCATGTCATGTTGCTAAATGGTAGAGCAGAACACATTGTGACTCAGTGAGATAAGGAATTTAAGGTTTCTAGCTGGTTCGCCCCAGGGGCTGAATCACAATATTATTGAACAACAGAGTCTCACAAATTCCAGGAAAGAACAAAAGGTAGCAGATGCTGCAATGATAAATGATTTCTTCAGTTAAAGTAATTCAGTTTTGTTTGTTTCTTGCTGCTGTTTTGTGAGTTACTGTTCTCTCTCATTATACCAAAGTTTTGGATGGTGAGAGCAAGGTTGATGTGGGTTTAGATCCCATTGTTGTCGCGTTCTATAAATATGTTCCTCTCACATCGGTAATGTTAAAAGGTTGTTTTTAAGTCTCATATGAATCTTAACAGACAGGCGACATAATCTTAGGATGGATTTTTTTAAAAAAAAACTTGTTATTTCATACAACAAAAAGTGAACTATGTGCTGTGTAGCAGGACTGCTTTCCCAAGAGCCATGGTAGGCTTATCTCGGCTCATGCACACATAAGCCTATTTTTGTTAAGTTTTTTTTTGTGCTACAAAAACTGCTAATATTTATGTCCTATGTACCTTTTTTAAAATTTGATATGTCCTGGTTTGTCATAATTCCAAGATCATGAATGAAATTAGAATACTTGCCATGATTATTTTATTCATCATTATTTTGCTATTAATTTTAATAATCTGTAGTTATGGGAGATCAACGGATTGTTTCTTTATTAAGATGAAGTCTTAAAATTAAAGCGAATATGCTAATTTCTGCCACATAAAGTGTCATTTTAGGAATTTATTTTGTCTTATTTAGAGCAATTTTGGGAATTTATTTTGCCGTTTTGCCTGCTATCTTTGGTGTTTTATTTTGCCATAACTTCCGGTCTTTATTTATTATTATATGGGCATCTTCATCCAGTGTAATAATTTAAATCCCACCGTTTTGTTCCTATTCAAACGATTTTCTCCCTTTCTAGGTCAAATATAAAAAAGCTAAAAAGTGTGCTTTCCTATTATAATAAGAAACCCTTATAAATACCAAATTTCATGTCTGTAACCTTCAGAGATTTCGAGGAGTGGAAATTTTAATATAATAATTGCCCCCCCTATTTTCACCCTTTTCCGTAGAATTTCCATTCGTTGAATAAGACGTTCTTAGTTGTATCTTAGGTTGTTAATTCTATCTACTGTCTACTTTTCTATATTTTACGTTTCTAACTTAAGCGGTTTGATCTGGGCGCTGATCAGTCAGTCAGTCACTCACTAACTCAGAACTTCTTTTTATACACATATATGAGCATCTCTGGGAAAGATATTTAACTTTCGAGTAAACTGGAGAAGAAAGTTCAACATTTCTATGCAATGCAATGCAATGCAATGACACATACCAAACAAATTTCTCTTGCTATCTTCAGGCACATTCTGAACTTAAGCTACCGTGATACTGTTCTGTGAACATATCCAATCATTCCACCTATTAACTCATTTTCGTCGGAATTTGTGGCTAAATTGAGTTATTCCAATCATTCCACCATTATCTTCTCAAAAGCCGCTCATATAAAGAGATTACTATCCATCGATTGTTTGACGTAATTAACCTCTATTTTCTCTTCAAATCTTTTACTGGAAATTCGATTATAGATTTCTGATTGCTTCATAGAATCCGACGATGGTCCCTTGATACATTATATTTCCCCAATTGATATTTTCCCACAGAATCAACTCTGCTAGTCTCTTAATTCATCATACCTTACAAGTTAGATATCCTATAGTCTATATTAGATTTATTCATGAAAGCAATCAAACGTTTGTTGTGTTTCTTTGTCTAAAAGCTGACATAAAAACAGTGTCAATATACGTTCTTCCATAAAAACAGAGTGCTACATAAATAGTTCAAGCAAATATCAAACACTGATGATCTATTGTAAAGTTACACGCTATTTCTAAACATATAGTTGGATTACTTGATAACTACATTAAAGGAATTGTAGTTTATTGCGTCGGAAAAGAAAAAAGAAAAAAAGAAAACTTTATTTTCGAAAACAGAAAAGAGAATACATAGTAAGAGCAATAGTAACACATGGTAAAAATTAGGCAATTTTACTGCTAATAACATTCATGTCTTTTCGTGTATACATATATTAGGGATGCGCACGAGACAAGATTTGAGGCTGTCTCCTCTGGAAAATGTGCTGTAAAAGTGATGTCTCGACTCGAAAAACATATATTTTTCTATTGGAAGAGCTGTGTCCCGACTCGAATTTTCTCAGGATAATTCTGTCTCGACTCGACTCGTGCGCATCCCTAATATATATATATATATATATATATATATATATATATATATATATACATATACTAACTAACTCTATGACCTATGGAACCCGGAGGTTTAATACCGCGTTTACAAAAGCTCTCCACTGACGTCTATCCCTAGCTAATTGGATTCAGTTTCTACTTTGTATTCCTATTTCTGTATATTTTATTTTGTATATTTTATATATTTTGTATATTTTAAGTTTCAAATTCCTCGACAGAATTCGCGACGGCAAGAGTTTGAACTGAATAATAACAGGGATTCCCTGCTTTTAGTCGACATTTCATTTCTTCGTGAATATGATTTTCTTTTGTTAATATGGATCCTAGATATTTGAAAATATCCACTTTATCAAAAGTATTATTTAATATTTTAACGCATCCATAATTTGCCGTATTGCGGTCCCGACGCACTTACATGTATCTAGTTCTCTCTGATATATATATATATATATATATATATATATATATATATATATATATATATATATATATATATATATATATATATATATATATATATAATTACATTCCAGAAATAGATACAAAAGTAATCATCTATGGGTAGAAATATCGTGATAAAGTAAAAAGAATTGAGATTATGATCTGTTCTACAATTCTATTTGCTTAGTTTTTGTTGAAGGGTTAGTGTCCATTTTCAACACCAGGACTATACGAGACGTTGACCTGCAGTTTAAGGTGGAATTCTCACCAACGTAATTCGTTCAATATTTTTTCGCCCACTAGGAATCTAATCCAGAACCACATGTATCGAAAGCGTATGCACTAGTAACTAAACCAACCAAAAAGTTTCCAGGATTCTAGTCTGAACTTGCATATATAGTAATTAATACTGTACAGTATACAGTATGACGCTATGCAAAAATGCGCGTTTCAGAATCCTGAGGTGCTTCCACAAAAATTTTTATATAGGGAGTTTGACTACGGGCCTGTGATATAAAGTACTCTCCAACTACCTCCATAAAAATTGTTGCGTGAGTACCTTAGGATTCTAAAACATGTATTTTTGATAGGACACATACTAGTTCCTAAGTGAAGTCTTGACCCGACTACAGTAGATCCCATCGTTTTGGAGCTATGGACTTTTAGAATTCAATTTTTCATGTTTTCTGCAGCCTATAACACGTAAACGGTGGGGTTTTCGCCCTATGTTTATTGGAACCTTTTTTGTTTGTTTTACTCTCAGGAATGGCTCCTCTGCTTTTGTTCAACGAATTTAGCGCCATACTGTATAATTACCTACAGAAGGTTCAAGGTATGGGTCATGATCAGTCAACTTTTGAAAATAGCGATTAAAAAGGGGTATAATATCAGATGGTCTATATGAGTCACAGAGGGAATTAACTTCATTTGTCAACTGATAGTTGAAGTTAGTAAGTGAAAAAAAAAGTTGGGATTATTATAATTAGACGTACAATATTATGCGTTGAATGGATGAATGATATTTCCGCAAAGTTGTGCTACAATTTACAAATTTTATTTCGCGTCAATACTCAGTAGTCCCTTGAAGAAATTTGTGCTGTTAACAGAAAAGATAAGTTATCAAGAATAACAGACATAAGTTTGTTCCGTCGCTTTCGGTCTCGAAATTTCGATGTCCAAGATGTTCCTTGTAGTGGGGGACCAATCATAGCAAAAGTGGATAATATTCTGACAAAAGTCGAACAAGAACGGCATGTAAGCAGTCGTAATATCGCCAATACTTAAATATCTATTGCCAAACTGTGTTAAACCATTTGGAGACAGCTTAATACAAAAAGAAGCTCTACGTTTGAATGCCACATGATCTGACTCAAAAACAATCGATCAAATTTTATATGTGAATCTCTACTGTAACGTAACGAAGTCGTGTCATTTCTGAAACGATTGATCATGAATGATAGGAAATTTTACAACCTACTACGACAATGTGCGAGAAAGGTCATGGTCGAAGTAAAAAGAAGCTCCACAGTCTGTGGTATAGCTGCTACTGACGCCCAGGAATTTTATGCTATGCGTTTAGAGGGATTGGAAAGTCATCATGCATCATGAGCTGCTGGAGCTAGTGTCGGACCGTATACTCGAACCTGTACTGTCGTCAAATAGTACGAGTGTAAAAGCAAATCAAAAGAAATTGCCAGAACTGGTGAACAGAAAAAGGGTCATATGCAACACTGATAACACCAGACTGTAAACGATCCATGAGAAATTAAGAAAACTTGACTAGGAGGTTTTAATGCATTCACCATATACCCCAGACCGAGATGCTTTTGCTTCTGCGTAACTCTCTGAATGATGTTAAGTAGTTTTAGAAGACACCTGTAAAGACTCTATGTTACAATTTCTTGACCAGAAACAACATAATTTCTATACCGATGAATGAAACTTTACAAATATGTTGTATATTTGTAAAGTTTGTATACTGTACATTGCGAAACCTTAAACACTTTTGTGAATGACGGCAGTAGGAAAACCTTTCGAAATAGTGTTGTGAACCAATCTTGTAATAACTTTTATGTTTAAATCTTCGCTTAAGTTGTGACCTGGAAATGAGACCACTGTGCATTTTCCATTAAATAGAATTATTTGACCATCAATGGTCGGATAATAACAAATTTTATCAAGACCTTTGGTTCCCAAGTTATTGGTCTACATTTTTGGATTTGGTATTAGTAAAAAGTTTGGAAAATATATCATTAATTGCTATTTAGAAGAAGAATAAGGGGAAATATTGCTCCCAAGATTTTGACTCGCTCTATGCTGTAGGTAAAGGCATGATTAATTAAAAGTTGTAACTGTTTACATTTAACGTTCTTTATTTTACCCAACTCATTTGCGGTTACATAAATAGTAATACTCTAATCTAAATAGAGGTATCTCTACAGCCTTTAATGGTAGTATGTTTCATGTGGGTTGACGGTAAATCTGATTAAATATTGGACTGTCCTAAAGGCGAACGGTAATAACGGTCTGTAGTTTGTACACTATGCTCATGTTGTTTACTTAATAAATTATATTCTGCTTGATGTAGAATAAATATTTTTGACTTTTATATAAGTAATTGCAACTTCATTTACGTTAGGATCAGTTGAATGCCAAGTAGTCTAAATCCAGAATTGAAATTTTATATCAGATCAATATTATTTCTGTTTTATGCTTACAAACCAAATCCATAATTATGTAATTTATGGTTTAGTGAATGATAGCATTGCATCATTGTTTTTCATTTTTTGTACTTTGGTCACTTGGCATCCAAGGGATCCATTTAAATTGATCATTGGCTTAAAAATAAATAGCAAACCACGTTCATCTTCCACATCATCAGTAACAGTTTTCCAATAAAGGCAGGTAGCAAACATAGAAGAGCGGTGATTGTTAACCTTTAGGAACTAGCATTACTCACAGGTTGAGATGTTTTATATTATACGTAAATTTGATGAAATCAACGAAAGATAATTTTTCTCGCAATTAGAAGTCTCTTTACCAGCTAAATCAATATTTTATCTAAATTAATTTTGACTTTAAAAAAACTCTGTACATTATAAGCTATAGTGTTTAGATTATGACGAGATCGAGCACCGTTTTTAATGTTATCTTACACCATCACCATATTGTGACATTTTTGATCTTTAATTATCTGGACCAAAGAGACATCACGAGATGTTAAACGAACCATATGAAAGCCAGAGCTCTGAAATCCATATGTCGAGGTAGAAGCCTTGTTAACTTCCGTGTGAAATGTCATCTGGAGGCCATGCAAATAACTTTCAGAGTTAGTTCCCTTGGTATTTTAATAGACGACTGATTCTCTCTTGCTTGAAGGAAGGACTCTGAAAATCACATGAAATTTGAGGAAACACTTTTTATTTTACTTTTATACTGATACAAACAAGCAGAAGTTGGACTTCGTATTGTGGTCGCTTTTGTTTATCGGAAAGAAGAATATTAAATACAAATAGTTAAAATTTTAATTTGCAAGATGGAGATTTAAAAAACATGTTGAGATTTAAAAAAAATCAAATTAAATTTTCTTCGCTTTTAATTTATTCATTTTGTTTTTCATGCTTTCTCACTGCAAACAAAAGTTATAAAAGAAACTTTTCGTATTTTGTTTTCTTTTGTCTTGATTCTTGTTAGAAGAGATGGAATGAGATTCTTATTAACTTAAAATGTTTTCGGTACTGAATGCAAAAGTTTTTATTTTACTTCAAATTGATTGACAAAAATTTTGCTACCAAATGAAGAAGAATTAAACAAAGACTTTGAGGACATAGAGTACTTGTACAGTCGGGTTCAGAAATCTTGGGCAGCCATCACCCTCTAAAATGCTGTATTTTGACAACCATACATAGGAAATAATTTTCTATTAAAATAATTTCTTATTAAAATAATTTGCCATTAAAATAATTTTCTTCTAAATAAAGATCTTAATCGGTCTAACAAAATAAAGATTTATTTAATTCTAAATGTGGGTAACAGCCCAAGGCTTTTCAAAGAGTGATGGCTGGCCAGTATTTTTAAAGAAATTGAAAGGAAAATCCCAGAACTGAGAACAGCGAAATAGTTTGTCTAATTCACTAAGTTAGTCTTCGTGTGCTTAAATAATTTTTGTGGTGAGAGAACTCATTCTTAATTGTTTATCGTACTTTGTTAAAAGGGCATTTATTCCGAAATTGGGCGTCCGATATTTTTCTACAAAATCTTAATAAAAGCTATTAAAATTTATAATTTTGAATTTCTACGTTTTTAACTGACTTTAGGCTTCCTTCCGTTACATCGCGAGGTAGGGAAACGTTAGGTTAGGATCTAGAACAGAGGTACCCTTAGCTCATTTTTTCCCACAATGCAACTATTCCGTTACCTTGCGAGAAGTAGTTCCCTCCGCTAACCGAATAGTCCCATGTTTATAACAGCTTATATATAACAAATAAACAGATTTCTCGAGATCCTTATATATTATCAAGCACACAAACGATCAAATTATCCATATTTTCCCTGTAAATTTTATAAATTTTAATGGAAACGAAGGTCCAATTTTGCAACTTAATCCGTTAAAAGTATCTTAAACTTGGTGTCTTTTCTAAAGGATCATTTAACACTCGGCAGATGGTAAGGTTGGAGACATGTGTGTCATGGGTACAGTACGATGAAGCATCCAGGCATGTCGTCATTCCTGCCCAATTTTTTCAGAATGACGATATACGTCTATTGTTTACTGAATTATTGTCTACTAACATGTTATCATAGCCGTCAAAGAGGTTTGATTGTATTACCCAAAAAATTATAAAGTAAAAAAATCTCCCCGTCCTTATATCACATGCCTTTTGCAGTGTCACATAATAAACGTTTCATTCAATATCACGAGGGGCGTATCATTTTGTATGTATGTGAAACGCGATATATATATATATATATATATATATATATATATATATATATATATATATATATATATATATATATAATCTCAGTAAACTAATGAATGATGCTTTTCTGGTGACTTCTCAGTCGTATACAGCTCTATACGAACATATCTAGGTAGCTTAAGCTACCATCACACAACCAGGATTTCAAATATTGCTTACCGGATTACCATACTAGTCACTAAAAGATTTTGATAATTCGCTTTCAAATCTCAAGAAAACACTTATCTTCTGCCAAGCGCTACTGATGCATCGGAAAACGTTGCCAAATGTCTTATGCAAGATTGATTGGCAATTTACACAAGTAATAAAAGTGTATGATATAATAAGTCTGGTAAGTAATAAGAAAATGTCAAAGTGAGAAGTGTGATAAGTTTATGTAATATGGACACAATTGGGAGAAAAGAAAAGGATACATCGAGAAAATGTCAAAGTGGAGAGAAAGAAGTTTAGACAGTGAAAGAAAGCAAAGTCTCGAAATGGACAAAACTAAATATCAGGGAAAACAGAGAAAATAAATAATTTAAAACAGTATCTCGTAAAAGATGTATATGTAGGAAAAGTAAGTGATGTGAAAGTTGAACAAATAACGTATATTTAAGTGTAGTGTAAATATCTATATGTACGGAGTCCAACTTGATCAAATTCTTCCATTCAGTACAATGAGGACACGATCTGAAGGAATATTTCTGTTGTCCTAATTTTTCTGAGTGTAGGACAAAATCCAAGCGGACAAAATCCAAGAGGACAAAATCCAAGCTAAATTCTGGTAAGACGGACAAAATCCAAGCGGATAAAATCCAAGTAACAGTATCATGTGCGTAGCTGTGGTATGTGCCTGTGAACACCCTAATTAAATTGTATGTTTGTTTCTTTCTTCAATTGTCATGCATTCTAAAGTTTTATCAGCAATTCTTCAATTTATTGAAATAACATCTCATTTACTTTTAAAGGACTGAAAATCCAATAAAATATGAAAGATTGTCACAGTAAGAGTGCAGATGAGCTTTAATTACTCATAAAATATTCTGGCTACTGCTAGAACATGCCCAGGTGGATCCAATTTAGGGTGATCAGAAATATTTTGCTAAAAAGAGTATATTCACATAAATAACCAGAAAATGAAAGCACTGACTTGCTAAATCAGAGATAACAAATAACAGCAAAGCAGCCCAGTCTTAAAAAGAGTACACTTACGTAATTCTATTCTATTCATTAAGAATTAAAGTAGAAATAAAATTAAAAAGATATAATTTAGATTTAAAAAAAAATACTTCTCTACCCTCAAAGTATTTACATCAGTTACACTTTTGAAAATAACCAATAATATTTACATTTTCATTTAGTTTGTCAAGACACATTTTCACATTTCGATTTTCTAGATAGCACTTTTACATTATTTAATTCACACACATTATTATATTATTGAAAATACACACTTCAATAGCATTCAAACATAATAAATGGTGGATGGCAACGAGTAAAAAAAAAACACTCAGCATTCTACCATTACCATATTCACATTTTGATCTTGATAGATACATCTATATTTCACTTATTTTGAGTATAAGCGAAACACGAGAATACAAAAAAAAAAAAAAATCTACAACTACCGTACAGATTTCCATTTTGATCATTTCTGACGAAAATTTGATCAGTATATCAGAATTATTTGTTTCAAAATACTGTGTATAATAAAATTGAGATGAAAATACATACTTTTACAATGTATTTGTACATACATAATACTTTTACATACTTTCATATGGATGTGATAAGTAATTAAAGCTCATCTGCACTCTTACTATGACAATCTTACATGTTCTATTGGATTTTCAGTTCTTTAAAAGTAAATGAGATGTTATTTCAATAAATTGAAGAACTACAGATAAAACTTTAGAATGCATGACAATTGAAGAAACAAACACACAATTTAATTAGGGTGTTCACAGGCACATACCACAGCTACGCACATGATACTGTTACTTGGATTTTATCCGCTTGGATTTTGTCCGCCTTGCCAGAATTTAGCTTGGATTTTGTCCTCTTGGATTTTGTCCGCTTGGATTTTGTCCGCGCCCCAATTTTTCTAGTGATATAGATGTAGAAATACCATACTATTAACCAGTGGTTCTAGGAACTGGATAATGGGCTCTTCTTTACGGCTATTTAGCTATTATGAAAGTAATGGCACAAGTGCGTTGACGTCATGGCAGTCAGTTAAATAAGTTTATACTGGAAAAAAGTAGTTTCAGCCATTTGTATGTGTAAGACCTTATAATAACGGATGTTGAAATAACTGGAACAAATTTAAAATTTAAGAGCTCAACGAAATCTTTCATATTTTCTTTCTACTTTTGCCTACTTCTTCAAATAATAATGCTGTAAATTCATGATTCAATTTGTCTTCGTCATTCCACAAAATTTAGTTCCGTATAGAAGTAGGCTTAATACAGGGCATTTATTGAAACTTGCTATTTAGAGTCTACGTATGCCTTCTAATAATAACGCGTAAATAGTCTATATAGGATATATGGGTAAAGAAAAGGCTCCATCTATGAGGAACCCTGATTTATAATAGCTAACAGTCACCTCTCCGTTACTTTCCTACCTACTTGAATTTATTTGAAAATTTACAGTTATGATGTTCAATATGAACGCTATCTTATGCTTATTTTTACTGTATTAAATATGAATAGGTTGTAACTATTTATATTAGAAACCATAAGAATTTATTGCATGTCAAACACAGTATAATTTACAGATAGTTGTTATCATTTACGTTCAGGACAGCGCAATAGTAATAACGCAATAGTAATGTTTTTTTTTTTGTTTGCCACCAACCCACATAAAGCATACCACCATTGATAGGCGATAAACACATTTAGATTTGAGTATCGATATTTGTTTAAGAGCAAGTTAGTTGGTGGGTAAGCTAAGAAAAAGAAGCAAGAAAAGAAAGGAAAATATCAATGTAAAAAATTGAAACCAGACTTCCAAAATATATGAATTCAATTCTCAAACTTAAAATAGTACAATTATTTTTACTGTTTGTAATAGAGTAATAAGATCAAAGATAGAAAAGAGATAATTACTTCTCTGCCATATATATATATATATATATATATATATATATATATATATATATATATATAACATTGGCCCGACTAACTATCTCTTGCTATTGTTCAATGGTGATAAATATTGAAACAGGGAATCGTTAATTTGAACTTCTGGTTTGAATAGGGAGTTAAGGGAAGAGATAGAATCTATTTCTGGGACATTGAATCGAATGCAAAGAACTGCTTCTAAATATCTCTTACAGTTTAATTTATATAGAAATCAGATTTGAAACCGGAAGTACTTGTAAATTTCAAATATTTCCGGTTTCGGTAAATTGTTACAGGTTGTGATGATACATATATTTTGAGACACTATATAGGTTGCAGAAAACTGTTTGTCGCTATCAATTACCGCTCCTGTTCTATGGCGATAAATGTTGGAAGCGGAAATGGCTAATTTGAACCACCCCTGCTTTGTAGAGAATAAACGAAGGAGATGGAAACTATTTTTGAAAAGCTGAATCGGTTACAAGAAGCCTCAACTTGATATATCTTACCGTTTTCGCCGCGTGAAAATCAGTGATGAAACTGAAAGAAATAGTAAATTTAAACTACTTACGATTTTGGTACAATGTTGTGCATAGTCATGGTATATGTTACCATGAGGTGCTCAATCGTTTGCAAAAACAGCTTCTTGCTATCTGTTGCCTATTTCGTTGTATGGCGATAAACTTTGAAATTAGAATGGTTAATTTGGAAAACCCCTTTAAGTTTGAATAGAGAGTTAACGACTGAACCTATCACTTGACGCTGAATCCATTGCAAATAAATAAACAACGAAATAAATAAATCGTTTCTGTCACCGTTTTTGCTCTATTGAAATCAGTAGTAGTACAGTTAAAATAACTTCCGTTTCGGTAAATTGTTGCGGATAGTGATAATGTGTTTTCTTGAGACCCTTAATCGATTGCAGAAAACACAGTTTTTGTTCTATGTGGAGAAATGGTGAAACCGGAAATGATTACTTTGAATAACTTCCGGTTTGCGCAGAGGGGAGGAAATAGAACCTATTTTTAGGACTCTGAATTGATTGCAGGAAAATCCATTCCGATATCCCTTACCGTTTTTGTTCTATGGAAATCAGTATTGAAACCTCAAGTAATAGTAAAGTTCAACCACTATTAGTTAGTAGAGTGTACAGTTAGTCATGGTGTGTTACCTTAACACACTGAACCATTTGCAAGAAACAGCTTCTCCCTATCCGAAAACCATTGAAATAGGAAACGATTAATTTAAATCACTTCCTTTTTGAACAGAAGGTCAACAAAGGAGATGAAACTTATTCTTGGGACGCTGAATCGATTACAGAAAATCATTTCACTATATCTCTTACCATTTTTCCTTTCATATTGTCGACAGACGAACGGACAAAGCGTTGTATAAAACTTCCTACTCTTGTGCATAACATAGTTTGGAAATCTAAAAGACAGCTAAATAACGTTGCTAAATGAACGTGAAATATTACAGTATACCTTTCTTTACAAAACTCGATACAAATATCGATAAGTCTCAGTTTCTTGAAAAGATGTTTCACAATGCTGCTTCATATGCAATTTAGGATATACGTATACTTTTAGCTTTCAGAGACAGTGCAATACAAAATACAATCATTTTTTTTAGGTCTGAAAAGGGTCTGAAAAATCATTCGAAAAGGCGCAAAAAAAGGTGCTAATAGGATATCTTTATTAACTACTGCAGTATACAGTTACATGAACATTATTTATTCATTACACCAGCAAATACTGTTAAAATATTGACTTTAAACATTGGACATAAATTCCAAATTGTTTTATTTAATCCCAAACTTGTAAAACATTCAACATTCTTGTAATAAAATTGTTCTTAAAACCAATTGTTGTTATTTAAAAAAAAAAAAAACTTTAATTTAGCAATATTGTGGCTTGAGAAACTGTTACATACTACTGAGTCTTCAGAAACTTGTTATACTTGATTATGTACCTTTTTTTTGTTTTCGAATGTTACTTTCTGTCGCTTGCGGTTCAGGAGATCCTTGTATATGGAGAAACTTCGTTCGACATCAACAGAAATCAGTGGTACATATCTTGTAAGCACATGGACAGAAAGTTCAGTTGACATTGCAAAAGTTTCTATGTCAGGATTGTTTCGCAAATTCAGTTCAAATTTATCCCTAGCAAATCCGTCAAGATTTCGTCTAAATTTATGTAATGTTATGTGTAAACTAGATTGAAAATAAAATATATTCCTCTGTCCATTTTTCTAAAAAGAGAGAAGAAAGGGACAATGAAGGTGCTGAAGGCTAAAAGAAGTAAGAAAAAAAAAGGAAATTTTATGAATCTAGCAAAAAAGGTGCAACAAAATGCGTTCATTTCAGTTCATTTTATGCCCGGAAATACATATTTTGAACTTCGGTTGTTATAACATCTTCAATTTTAGAAAAGGTGGTGCACCTTAAAATCCGCTCTCTAGTCATAATTAACCGAAACTAATTCTTGACTTTAACTGTGAAAACATTTTTTTTCAGCATTTTGGCTAGTAAACTCATTCAGTATGGCAAACGTGTTGGTACTGGAGATTTGTTTTAAAGAACAATCCTGATTTCATGGAGTTAGTTTGAAATAGTACATAGCGTATGTAGCTTAGGCTCTAATTAGTTAGAAAATACATAATACAAGAAACAAGGTATGCAGAATAGAAAAAAGTTTAAGCAACTGCGTGGCTTATACCAGGGATGCAAATAAGCAACCAAATTTTACTAGCCCAAGAAAACAGCTATAGCCCACATTGTGATTTGCATCCCTGGCTTACACATACTTAGTGGGCTGTTGCCCCAAGAAAGAGGAGAGTAAGAAAAGTGGAAAATGGTTCCCGAGTATAATTCGTTTTCATTTCTGATCCATAGAGCGTTATACGTTGACTATCACTGATTTACGCAATAAAATTGTGATCAAGCATTTGAAATTGCATATCTTCATTCTTAAGTTTCATGAATATGTGAAATTATTAAAATATTTTTAGAAAGAGCACAATAAAATTAATATGTACAGTACATATAATGCATGCGAATTGTATTCCGGTATGAAATCAGATGTCAGATTAATTACTGATGCACACTGCAATTATTCTGCGTATCGTATTTCAAATAATATATTGGTTTTATATTTTTCCATTGTATTTAAGATATAGTCTCCTATAGTTGGGAAAAAATGAAAATATCTGTTTGAGATAGAAAAATATTAAATTACAAGTATTATTTTTAAAAAAATAATTTTTTAGATAAAATGTTGAATGCTTAGTATATGATCTTCAAGTAACATTTAAAAATTACAATTTTTTTTCGTTTCGGGTACAAGATCCATAGTTGTGATTGATAATAATTTTAGGATCCCTCACTTGTCTTATGTCCTTCTGAAATATGGACGATATCATTGAATGTCGCATGAACTTCAACTATTTTTCTTATCTTCTGTAGTTGATTCATTCACTAATCTTGGAAATCCATCACACATGACTCATATCATTTCGAATTATGAGAGAAAAATGACTGGATTAAATGACCGTCATTAATTGGCATAGATTAAAAGACTTATCGTTATCGTTAATTTATGGTCGAAGAAGTAAAATGATTAAAGGAAAATCTAGGAGGATAGAAAAATATTTATTGGGGTGTCAGAATGGGAATATCTTTACCTTGAAATTTAAATGAAATATTTTTCTCTTAAGGATATAAATTTAAATGAGAAAGCATTCAATTTACAAGTGGCGTTATTTTAGTGTTTTATTATAAGTATATTTACTTTCTTAATCATGGGACAATATCGGAAAGAAAAAGGCAATCGACTAGGATGGATTAAAAGAAAAGGTCAACATAACACTTAAGTATGGGATTCTCAATCACCAATAAAGATAAAAATAAACTAATAACAGGAGCTATCTTTCTGACTAATAATTTTGTGTGTGTGTGTGTGTGTGTGTGCGTATGATGTACCGTATGTGATGTTCCTAATTCGTTCTAAAGGCTTCTAGGTGAAATTAGAAAAAGTCAGGGCATAAATTTTGTAAATAAATTTACAAAATAAGATTACGAAGATTTCCATACGATGCGAGGAAAAATATTTCCAAAATTAGACGAGACAAGAAAGAATTCTTAGAGAATCGAGATGAGACGATACTTTTTGAAATTTATGAGACGAAACGATACTTTTCAAATTTATAAGACGAGAAAAATCTTATTTCTCGTCTCGTTGATCACACAAAGGAAAATTTTCTTTTGGAACAAAATTTTGTTGTTGTTATTCCAATGTAATACTGAATTTCAAGAAAATGTAATAGGCAAAATTAAGCATTTTATCAATAATATTGGCAGTGTAGAGCAAAATTGGCAAATTAAAGTTTGCTGAAATTTAAGCAAAGACAGCCTCTAATGAGCCTTAGTGGGTTAATTTACATAATTTCTTTCACAGTAACAAATATCGTTTTGTCTAATATCTGGTCCCTACTTATATATTGACAATAACTGATCAACAAAGGATTTGATTCAGAACCAAACTTTACTAAACTAACTTTCTACGTAACTTTCTACTAAACCAACTATAAAATTAACTTTCTTTTTATATATTTTGTATGCTGAATTCGAATTCGTAATCGGCATTAGTCCATCACCCGCATTTGTTTAGATTCTGTAATTACAACAACATGCATATATATAGGTACTATAGTAAAGTAAAAAGTATAGCTTAAATAAACTTCACTGACTCCAGGGTAGAAAAATGTCTTGCATCTTTCTTTAGTTGACCCTACAAAAATATTTCTACCCCCTCTGCAAGTAAAACTCGGGCTAATTGAAATTTGTCAAAAGCGCGGACAGAACTGGCAAAAGTTTTCAGTATCTGATAAATAAATTTTCCGTGATTAGTGATCCTAATATGAGACAGAGTATTTTTGTGGGCCCAAAGACAAGGGAGCTGTTCCGTAATAGGAAGTTCAATGAAGAACTTAATGACATCGAAGAAAAGGATTTACACGAATCTCCAGAGATTTTGAGGTGTATGATACATCCGAGAATTTCCGCAAAATTGTATCCGACTTAATAACCCAATATCAGACAGTGGGGTGCAACGTGAGCCTTACTCGTAAAATGCACTTCTTGGACTCGCACACAGACTTGTTCCTCCAAAACTGTGAGCGACTAGCATAGTGAGAGGTTTCATCAGACCATTGCAGAAATGCAGAAACATTACCAGAGAAACGGACTCTCTCCATGTTAGCTGATTGTACCGGACTTCGAAGAGGGGTGTTACTTATGCCAAATACAGGTGAAAATCATTCACCAATATATTATAGAAGTGAGTTTTAAACATGTTTTATTGCAACAGCAACTTCTTGCACGAATAAGTTATTTAAATCGTACTACAAATAACTTTCTTTTGTAAGATCAAAACTGTGGGTAACAGGAGAAAAAGTACATAAAACTTTGAAATTAGCGCTGAAAGTGCTATTAGATTCATCTAATGTAGTTATTGAATTACAGAAGAAAGTTTATTTTGTGGTTGTTGGCCAGTGTAACGTTTGCAGATAGCCTGGATAGTACTATCACTATGTCACCAAATTTTCTCAAAGATCAATTGCATACATTTGAATATATTTCGACGTATCTAATTTTAAGGAGATTTATATTCCAAAACTTATTTATATCTTTACCTTGTTTGCCATGTAATCGTAAGAGAAAAAATCCATAACTACTTGATGAATCAACAATAACATTGATCAGAATGCAGAGAATAAAAGAAAAATCGAGTTAATTGGTGCAGGTGATCCGTCCACGATAGGTGGTAGACTTTGACCATTTACGGCTTTGACGTTGAACATTATTGAGCAACTACGGTCATAGATATCGAGAAGCTTTCTCCTGCAACCGATTTAGCGTCCCAAGAGTACATTTCAACTCCATCTTCAATATTAAAACTGGAAGTGCACTACAAATTTCGGTTTCAATATTTATCTACTTAGAGCATTAATTAAGTACAGAAAAGCAGAACTATATTTCAATATTAATTAATTATTCAATGTGTTTTGAGGTATGCTTATATTTGATGTTCAATTTATTGCTGTTTGTAAAAGAAACTTATATTAGATTAGAGTTGAGTTGAGTTGATTTTAATTTAGCGTCCCTTTCAGCAACGAGGCTATATGAGACGTGGATCTACTGATTAAAGTTCAATCCGAACCACATGAGCTCCCGCCGGGAATCAAACCCGGGTCTCCCACGGCAAAGGCGCGTGCGCTAACCGCTTAGCCACGAGGGAGTTCTATATTAGATTAGAGAAATGCATAATATTCAAAAGAAGCTTATTCAATATTGTTAAAATTACTAAATAGTTCATTCGAAATTACAGTAATTTATTCAGGTAGTTATTTTTCTGTTACGATAGGTAAGTTCAGCTTACTATGTTCAAGAACAGCTGTTCAGAGATAATAATTCAATATTTATCGAGATTCGAAGTAAATAAAATTAGTTATTACAAGCATTATATCAATATATTTGCATTTATTGCTGAATAATCCAGAAAATAGTACAGTATAACTCTTTTCCTTTGCGGATAATTCAATATTGCATAAGAATCCTTTGAAAATTAAATATAAAAGACACGAACATCTATCAGCTATAAAATTGTATGATAATAATCAGTAGCTAGTGTACTTCGCAGTGATCAAATATTAAATAAATAAAATCATTCCATATTTATTTCGGGAAATATATTATTGTATCCTAAATTAAGCCTTAATTCAGCTATTCAATAAATTATTTATCAATGAATTTACTTTCACATTGAGATTATCAACATTAGCTATACAACGAAGGAAATCGTCATTCATTCTTCTCAGTGACTCAAATTAGTAATTTTACGAAAGTACAAGAAGTGTAGGAGAGTTAAACTGAAAAATAAATAGTTATTTCTATTGATGATAAATTGAAGTCGTTTTGAAGTTTAATATTAGTTCGTATTTTTTTAAAAAATGAATAAGTGAGAGAATACATCCACAATCTAGTAAGAAATAACTATGTTGTTCCAATTGCTGTTCTTTCAGATTATCTAAAATGTGAAATTGCACTACATACACTATATAATTGCATTCAAAAATCAACAGAAAATGCACTTTTCTATAACAAACGATAAGCGATAAATTTAAATATTTTGTGAGACTTTTTGCTTTAGATTTTCAAATCAAAATAAATTACATAATCAAAAACATGATTTATGTTCCATTTTACACATATTGCGGATTGAGTTTCGATATATCACGATATATTCAAGTGAAACAAATACTTTTTATTATACAATGGTTATGGGAATGGAAGTTCTATTAAACTACTTAGCTTTTCATGTCTAAAATCGTGAAACTGTCAGTGAAACTTGCTTAAAATCCACACTTTATATTTGAAATTCAGAAAAATACTTACAATTGCACAATAACTATTACTGTTAACCGAGCTGGAACCATATACAGAGTACTTCAATTTGGTAATTGCATCACTGGTTATAAAACGTGCTGAAACATGCTTTCAGTGCAGTCGTAGCCACAAAAATAAATGACTCATTTTTTTAAAGCACACAACTGACTTTTTTGACAGGAAACTATCAAAAACTCGTAATAAAACAAAACTTGTAAGTACCTTTTCTTGTGGCTGAACAAAATTACAAATGTATATATATATATATATATATATATATATATATATATATATATATATATATATATATATATATATATATATTAGCACTGATGCAAATCCCAGGGTTAAGGGGGACATGTTCCCTCCAATCTTGGAACTGGGGGGGGACTCTGATCAATAATCCTATTTGAAATGTATGTTTTTTTTTTGTGGTAACATGTGATGTTCTGTGTCCGATTGCCACAAAGGAAAGTGAAATGAAATTAATGTCTCTCAAATTTGCCCGCCTCCCATTTTTGAAGATAACTCTGCGGAGGATCGTTTAGTGTGGATATATTAAAGACAGGTGAAAACCACAGTTACTATGGTATAATATAATTATTGTTATGGAGGACCGTTTTACGAGTTAAAATTTTATTAGATAAAACAAAACAAATTAAAATATATAAATATATATATAACAAGAAAAATACAATATTAATGAAAAGTAATTTAAATATTAATATCTTACGTTAAAGCAGGAGAGAAAAAGTAAACCTTCATACAGGTGGAAAACGGAATAGTACTAAGAAATTGGTTTTATATAATCCCTTTAAGAATAACAGGTGAAAAACGAGATAGTACTAATAATTGGTTTCGAGAAAAATTTTAAAGGTTTACATTATCTTTTTTATTATTATCTTATAATGTGTTAGTAGTTCATATGTTGTAATATTGTCTATATGTGTATTGTATGTTAATTTTATGTAACTACCTATATGCTTTAAAAAATCTTTTCCTTTCCAGTGTTATGGATTGAATAAAGATGAAATATGTTAAAAAGGCTACAAGATTTAAGGCGAAAAGCCCACCCCCTACCTAAATAGGGAAGGATAAACAGAAAGAGAAGAGAGAGAAAAGATAATCAGAGAGATTAATGATAGCATTGGGCAGTTGCGTCTGGCAGTAAGTCCAAAATAATTGGCAAAGGCAGAGGTAGTGGTGGAAAAAGAAAAAAAAAACTCTGCTCCCTTGATCCTTCACAGTGTTGTTTTTTAACTTCATAAATATTTTGAACATCACTTTAAAAAATTATGGGAACGGTTTTACTCGTCCCCCTTCCCCTCCTCGCAATGTTGAAGACATATTTGCGTCGGAGCATTTTAGTTCACTAGATATAACTTACGTGCTCGACGTTCTTCATAACGGATAATTCTACTCTAAAACTTTTCTTTTTTCGCCCACTAGAGGGGATCAAATTAGGGATGGCCAAAAATTTTCGGATCCGGATATCCCGGATCCAGTGAGATCCGGATCCGGATCTTGCCGGATCCGGACCTAGATCCGGATCTCGGATCCGAAACTCAGATCCGGATCTCGGATCCGGACCTAGATCCGGATCTCGGATCCGAATCTCTGATCCGGATCCGAAATTCGGATCTCGGATCTGGGTCCGGATCTCGGATCTGGATCCGAAATTCGGATCTGGGATCTGGATCCGGAACTCGGATCTCGGATCTGGGTCCGGATCTCGGATCTGGATCCGAAACTCGGATCTAGATCCGAAATTCGGATCTCGGATCTGGATCCGAATCTCAGATATTGATTCGTATCCAAACCTACATCTGAAATTGTGATGATAAAATTGAATATCTAAAATTCGTCAAAACTTTTTTCGGATTCATTAATATAGTAGGATGCTGTGCTTTTAAATGTTTCTATAACACGTTTGTGCTACCTTTGTTCTTTATGTTATTTTAACCTTGCAATATTTACTTTCTTATATAAACTTTCTTATTTTCTCATATACAAATGAAATATCTTTTAGATAAGACCCTTCTAATCGCAGGAATACTGGACAAAACAAACTCTTTATTAATAGTAGTTTCTGACTCACTAGAGTCCAACCATCAACAAATCTTTCACTTCGAAGGTACAACAAAAAATATAGACTGGTTGGCGTGGAACAACAGTAGATCTTTAAACATACACACGAGAATTTCAGGAGAGCGATATGGTTGTGTAGTATTATTAGTATTAATAAAAGTGTTCGTTGTACGACTTTATTACCTAACTTATGGCTTGCCCTTCTGAGGTCAGGAGTTTGTTGAAGGAGTAAATATAAAAGAGATTTCTGTTATTTCTTCTTCACCCTTCAGGTTTCTTTAATCATACATTGCAGGACGTAACCAAAACATATCCATGCATCGTATCATTGAAGCGTTTTGTGTTTTGTATATTAGTGTTCAAAAATATTTAACATATTCGCATTTGTTCATGTGATCTCAGGTTCAATTCTCGGTGGAACATACATGAGATAATTGAAAGTTGAAACAATATGAAAATAGTATTTAAAAGTCAGGAAATTAATATTAAAACTTTAGCTATCTATTGTGACTGTAAGGCTATAGTTAAATTAACCCACACGTTTCGTGAAGATATATTAAGTCGTTATTGTTTATTTACTATAATCTACCAGATACATCCTCAGAGGCCACTTTACACTGTAATAATCAACAGATGAAAACATTGGGAAAGGAATGGAAGGAAGGTCTCCAGAGCCTTAGATCAAGGTACTAACCTAGCATTTGCCCGGTATAACTGAGGAACAACCCTGGAAAATCCTCAGTCAGGATAGCCGGTCTCCGAATTCGAACTCGGTATAATCCAATTGCGAAGCAAGAATCCTAACAAGTAGCCTGAGCTCACTCCGTATTATTATTATTATTATTATTATTATTATTATTATTATTATTATTATTATTATTATTATTATTATTATTATTATTTAATTAACGTAATGTTCTAAAATTAGTGCAAATTAAACCCTACTTTCTTTATTGCTGATGATATAGTTAATAAGCCTACATGAGACATCAGTCTCCAATTACATAGGCCTTGCTCAAGAAAGAATACCAGAACTGGAATTCAGGAAGCGGGGGTGAAGAGATTAATGAGGATGAGGAAACTATGTGCGATGCAAAAACTGAGAAATTATGACTTCATCACAGATATATTCACTTACATACGTCAATTAATATTTCTCTGATACAGGGCACTCTACTTTCTATAGTGGCAGGGAAATGGCCCGCTTTTGTAAACGAACACATTAAGCACGTGCATATAGGCACAATATCCGTGCAAAGAAACATAGGTAAAACTAGAAAAAAAATAGGGAAAGCGAGGGGAAAGTGATAAAACGCCATTCAGCTTTTTTTAAAAAAAACTGAAAATAACTTAGAGCTACGAAAGACGCGAGGCGAATTTTATTGAAATGATTGTTTTTCCTTAGTGATTAGCTGTGCTAACTATGAACATGAATTAAAAAGAAAACAAGTAGCTAGCTCTGAGTTTCGCAAACTGGTTGAAAAGAAAATATTGGATAAAATTTAATAATAAAGAAGGCATTTATGATAATTAAAACAAATTAAATTCTTGGCACGACAGTCCTTTGGTTCCTACCATCGGGCTTACGTTCATTTGAAGCGGGATTTGAATGCAAGACATTTACAGTAAAAGGATTCACAGCCTAATGCCGCAGACCACTCGACTATGGCTGTCGGGTTTTCTCGGCTAATCTGTAGCACATTTACAGTAACTGATTATTTTAAAAGTTGCTCCTAAATACTGACAATCTAAGTTTTATGTATCAAATATTTCCTGCGATAATACCATACACTCTCCGACTTCTATAGACGAAAAGCTATAGTTACCCACATTATCTAATACAGAAATAAGTTCTGATTCTCTAATAGCTGCTGATGGTGATAGTCAAGGTTCACCGAAGCATGATCCCAAACCCAAACTGAGATATTGATGTCACTGGAACGCCTGAAAAGTCATTGTGGGTAAGTGAATTGCCCACTTGTCAGGATGAAGGGCGATGGTGATGTGAAATGCAGAGCTGTCAGAGGTACTACTTATAATAATTGGATTTGTAATATTCTATGTTGCCGTAAACCCTCTTCAAGAAGATAACTGTTAATTTTAGCTTTGAAAATGTTACATAAAGAGTTTTATTGCTATCATTAGGTTGCATATAAATCTCTTTATTCCGGAATTATCGGATTTATTTTACCGCTTAACTTTCACATCTCTTCTGATTTACGAATATTTAAATCACGATTATCCCCTTAAGGTCAATTAGTGATATTTTAACTTATTTCGAACCAACTATGTATATGGCTAGTCTTGTTATATGGGAATAATTGAGACTAGAAACAGTCTACAGGCTACATTCAAAAGAATCTTGTCCGACCTCCTGATAAACCACGTCTTTCAGCAAGGTGAATTGTGGCAATCCGATACTAACATGAGGAAATCTTCCGGTTCAAATGAAAGCTTCCATAAGAATCAGCACCCTAATCAGTGGTATGTGCCTTGCTAATTTTTCTCCAATGTGAAAGTACCTAACTTTATTGTTAAAAATGAAAAGGTTTTTATTTCAAACAAGTTGTCATTACAGTTTTCATATTTGAACACAACACTCATGAAAAGTCATGTTAAAGCGCGACTTACTCCTAAAAAAGAATATTTATCTGTTTTTAATTTCTCGTGTTCCTCAAACTACATGCGGAATTAGTGCAAGTGCCTTTCGCTCGCATTACCTAGGTACAAACGCAATGGCGTATTTAGGGGAGAGGCTTCCGGGCTTAAGCTCCCCCCCGAAATCTTACTTACTATAGTAAACTATATGAAATATCTTGCAGAATTTTCACATTTTCAGGCAAAGCCTCCCCCCGAAACAAAATCGTAAATACGCCACTGTACAAACGGCTACGATCTTGGTACTAGCACATGTTTCGGTTTCCAGATCTCAAATATTTATATTTCAGCCTGATTCTATGTATGAATCCGAAATTTCAAATCTAGATAAGAGGCACCAAAATTCATAGTTTATTCTCGGTGCTCATATTGTGATTTACTAAATAATTATTAAATCTAATTGTAGGGTATACATTTGATATTTTGAGCAGACTGAGCAAGATAAATTTACGTAAAAAGTAGTCAATACTTGTCTTAACTGTTTATGTTTTCTTAACTGTCAATGAAATAGGTGCATTGAGTAATTTTAAATATTCATCTCGGTCCTGCAACCGAGTGGAACTAGATTCGACATTTGAGCTCTCATCCGGATCATTTTTTTTCTTAAGTAAGCCAAACATTTGATCTTTAGAGTAGAATGAAGGAAACAAATAGACTTGTCAATATTCGTCTTAATTTTCTGTTCTCTTCTTCACTGTCAGGACTTCGTGAAATTACTTTCGGCGAATTTTAGATATTCATGTTTATCATAATTTGGATGGGATGTGGGTTTGGATAAGAATCAAGATCCGAGATCCGAATCCAGATCCGAGATTCGAGATCCGGATCCAGATCCGAAATCCGAGATCCGGATCCAGATCCGAAATCCGAGATCCGGATCCAGATCCGAGATCCGGATCCAAAGGATCCGGACCCAATCAGATCCGGATCTTCGGATCCGGCCAGATCCGGATCCGGCCATCCCTAGATCAAATACATGCAAACAAGGTAACGCCGACTTAAACATGTGGGAATAGATAAAGAAATAATCGTACCTTTCGTTTGATATTATTCGCTTAATTCATACATTGTAACTAGAAACTATTGGAATATGCGTTTCTTCTAAAACAACCACTTAATTTCTTGATATTCGGCAAATTTAAATTTAATCCTCCATATTACTGTATCTCAAGCTTATTACTAAATTGTATTCCTATTCTCCACTGATCACGTGACTGTGTGATATCATTGAGACATATCATTGAGGTAATACAATTACTTTAACTAAAACGCAATGGTAATGTGTTAATATGTGAGCTGATTGTGAAAGCAGTGACAAATAAAAATGATATGAGATAGCGAGAAGCGTTATTTTTTCAATCGATTTACGGAGATAGGACCTCCATATTCTCTCTTAACTCTCTATTCAAATTGAAAGTGACACAAATCAAACACTTCCGGTTTTTAAGGTTGATCGTCGTAGAGTAAAAATTGTAATAGATAGCATGAAGTGGTTCTCGTCCAAGAATCATCTTCAATGTAATCTCTGCACTAAATTTGGAAGTGGTAGAAACCTACTGTGAATTCCACTTTCAATGCTAATTGAGAAAATATCACGCCATATAAACCACACTCCTTCATATGGTGTACACGAACATTGCTACTTGTTTTTCGATATCTCCATTCACTATCCGCAAATCATTATATATCATAACTTTGTCATTTATGTCTATTATGACCTAACTTTGCAAGTAACCTCATTCGTTATGAATGTTCTATCCACGTTTTAAGGTTTTCATAAAAATATATTCTATACGAGTATTAGGATGCAATTTTTGTCGCTTTTGTATAACTTCTGTTTCATCAGTCCAAACAAACAAAAGAAAATCAATATACAGACTACCAAACTCATTATAAATGAGGAATCTTCAAAAACAAAAATCTTTCATATCCCACGCTTTATTTTTCTATATGTTCCTCTTTACAATTTTAATGGGACAGGCACTGAAAGAGATAATTCATTAGTTATGAACTGTAATGTGTATCTATATCACGTTTGTTAGTCTCTGTAGCTTTTAACTGTATTTTGTTTTCCTTCTCGATAGCTTCTGGCAATTTTCAGTTAAAAATTAACAATATTCGTTATAGAAGGAAAGGGAGTTGAGTGAAACAATGAATAAAGGATAATGCAACAAAAATTGATAGTATAACAAAACAAAATATCCATCAGTATTTTGAGATTAGTATATAGAAAGACGAAACCATATTAATATGCAAATTTCAATAATATGATCGAAGAAAACAAAAGGAATAAAAAAAATGTAAAACAACTTTGGAAACTAGAGATACCTGACATATAAGATGGCCATTCTGGGTACTTTATTGTAATCTGAAATTTAACTTTTTGTTTTTTGGTTAGGCTATGAAAGTTGGGTAATAAATGCAAATGAGAGCTGATTATTCCAAGATTAAGTTTCTGAGAGAAGCGTAATTTCCACAGGGTTTAGGGACACATTGTACTGTAGGTTTCTTTTCAGAATATCACTACAGAATGGATAGAGTTATTTTGAGGATCCTTTTAGTAGACATTGGTATATAACAATTATGGATAGATGTTTACAGCCTATCAAAATAATGCTTAGATTTCAAAACATGGCGCGTTTTCGAAAAAATCTTTTGCAAATAAAATAAAAAGATTTTACTCTAAGAAAGTAAATAATTTTTATTAAATAAAGTAATCATTTAGATGTTCCATTCGTGTTGTATTTATTTAAACTTATATGTTAAAGACGACTTACTACTTTTGCCACCAGAATTACAATAAAATAGGTTGTTGTTGTACAGTCTTTGTGTCATTTTTTAATATTTAAGGATACTCAATTTTAAATTTTTAACGTAGTATGAATATCTTCAATTTCAATTTATTATGAACATAGTTGAGTCGTTTAGAATTGTCAACTCCTCAAGTGAAATCACCGTTAACCAGAAAGATGGCATATTTATGTCTAGCTCCACACTGGAGGTTTCTGACATTTCAAACAAAGTTCAATGCCAACATTACAGTGAATACTTTTTCAATCAAAGAGGTTTGGCTATTCACGTTGGAAAGTGCCATCGTGTTATACAGGCACGTAGCCACAATTTCGTGAAGGGGGGGGGGGGTCCGTGACATGAAATATTGTGGTCATCGTAAGGCGTGCCCACCAAAAATTTTCTGGGGGGGACAGTACCATTCACTCAGCATTGTGGGCCAAATTTACAGAAAGGCTGATGTCATTGCACCCCCTTCTTAATTTTCAAAATGTCACATAACATGAATTAAAGAGCCGCAATTTAGGATAGATAAATCCTATCAATGGTGATAACAGGTTCTATTCCAGCGACCCAAAAAATCCTATTTATGGTACTGTTGACAATATTTATTATAATTAATTGGATTTCCAGGACGATAATATTAATTTGTAGGTTTCATGACAGTACAATTAACTTATGATCAGTGACTAAGCATAATATTCAAGTTCATGTTTTCATTTATGATTTCTATTGTTTCCCTCTTTGACACTGAAATTGGGTTTTAAGTGTCCTGTTAAAAAGCTCCAACCTTTGATAGTATCTCTAGTCATATGAGCCCAAGAAACGTAGATCCTTCTTCAAAAAGTCGCAAAAGCCCAGCTGCTGATCCTGAAGATGTATTGACAATTCCGTCAGTCTTCATCTTTCCAACGTAGAGAGAATTTCTGCGGGGGGGGGGGGGGGGATAATATTTCTTAATTCTTGTGATGTAAATCAACAGGTTGGGAAGTTACATGAAATACTGTGGTTATCACACCAGGACCTCGATCAATTTAAACTATTTTACTGGTAACATATATTGGCTTATTAGGACAATAAAATGAGGGTATGTTTGTAAGTATTTTCATAAATTATGAAGAAATCTAGATTTGAAGAATTAAAAAAAATATATTGAAAAATACTTCAATATTTAAATTCCTTGCTTTTTCATTCAAATACGTATATACTGTTGCTAATTAAAATTCTAACTTATTAATGGTCGATTAAGATGAAAACATGATTTGAGTGCGGTTACTCATTTGATTTATAGAGTTTTCTTTTCTTTGTATGTGATGTGTTTAAGCCAGTAGCGTCATTTCAGATTTGGGTTGGAGGGGATAAGACCCCTTGATATAAGTAAAATTTTGCGTTTTTCACTGACTTACTACTATTCTATTGATGAAATCTATATAAATCTCAAACTCGGGGGGAATGCCCCTCCCCGCTCCTAAATGACGCCCTTGGTTTAAGCAACCTTGAAATTATAGAGAACGGGGTAACTGCGAATTGTACAAGACAATTAAATACATGTATACTGAAATATAACTGTGATAGATGTACGTTGTATTATGAAAAGAATGGTATGATGTTGAGATAAGTCTTATCGATGTAAATCAAAAGGTTTCATCACTTTCCCCTGTTGTTTGCGATATAGTTGATACGTTCTGTTGTTGTAGTTTTCGTAAATTCGACAAATATATAATATGAATGTGTAGAGTATATCGCCTTTGTAAATAAGTGTTATTTCTTTCCTTGTGATGTAATTTGACTTATATATGTGTCTAACACCTCTATGTGTCATATTACTAATTGCATGTTGGTTGTTGTAGAGAGGCAGGTTATCGCGACTCATAGTTAACTTTGTATGTATCTATAAAACATTGTCAAACCTAAATTCTTTGATTTAATTACATCTTTATTCCCTTTCCGTGACTTATGAATCTCCAAAATCAGATAGTGTCGTTCATCTAAGTGAAGGCATCGTGATTGCTCTGTAACAGTGATAAGTAACTTTTAACCACATAGTATAAAGTTTTCTGTGACAAATCCACCAAAGGCGTCCCTCATAGTAGAAAGTCTTTATAACTCTTTGTGCTCTAAAGTATATTCACTTAACTTTCATCTCTCGAGATTTAACATACCTCAATCATTAATATATGTCCAAAGAAGTGACGAAACTAATCCAAATCAGTTTAGAACCTAATTGTGGAAATTAAGTAGCTTTAAAGACTAATATAATATATTTTGATGACTATGCATACGTAGAATTTATTAATATGTATATGAGTACGAAACATTGCTTATTAATCTTTATAAACGATTCACGGAGAGGCCGAACTTCTGCTGTTTATGGCTCTACCTTTCAGAAATTATTCACATATTATAGGATGGCGGGTAAATAATTAATACATATAGAAAACACAAAATTACATGAGGTTATAAATACTTAACAAGTAAATAATAATAATAATAATAATAATAATAATAATAATAATAATAATAATAATAATAATAATAATAATAATAATAATAATAATAATAATAATAATGACACATTAACAATTTTCTAATACTTTTCTAATACTTTACTTTCAATGTCTCAATTTTCAAATACTTTTTCAGCTGTTTTTTAAATTTTTAAAAGTTTGTAGTTCTCTGATACTTAGGGGAAGGGCATTCCAGGCCCTAATACATTAGTGTCTAATACTTTTGATGCCATAATTTAATCGTGGTTTTGGTTTTTCGAGTTCGTTGTTTGTCTTTCCACCTGTACTATTAATAACTATGTGTTTTGTTTCTTCAAATTGTGTTGAAAATATAATTGTATCTTTCTTGAGAATTCTGTACATTAGGCAACTTATCCTATAAAAATAAAGTTAATATGTTCAGTTCATGGAATAACGGTTCTGTATGTGCAAGAAAATGGTCATTTTTATTATTCTTATTACTCTCTTCTGAAGAACAATCAGCTCATATTTAAGCTCAGCACTTAAATTTGCATATTAGGCTTCGATTCCGTATGCAAGGTATGGGAGTATGAATGCATAGTATTATATTCTTGCGATCGATTCCGGAAAATGTTTGATATTTTAAACAATAAGCGAGTGTGTACCGAAACATTTTTCCTGATTTCAGAACAATGTTTCTCCCATGTAAAATGCTAATCTAACCAAACACCTAAGTATTTTATATTTTCAACAAATGTTACTTTTCAAGAGCTTATTGTAATAGGATAGTCATTAATGTTTTGCATTTTATGTTTGTTTCTAAAGAATACGCACTTAGTTTTATCAACATTTAAAGTTAATTTATTAATTCGAAACCACTGTGAACTCAATGGAATTTAAAAGTAAATCATTGGTAGTGATAAGTGTCTGAAAAAGTCGAACTTCTTTGGGCTAATTTCTGATCCCTGAAGCTTAGGGATGCGCACGAGTCGAGACATGTCTCGAATCTCGACTCGACTCGACTCGAATTCGAGTCGAGATTCGAGTGGAGACACACTTTGTAAAATTCGAGACGAGTCGAGACAAACGTGTTTCTCGACTCGAATTTTCGAGTCGAGACAGCTCATAAAAATCTCGACTCGACTCGAATGTCTCGAAAATTTTTCTAAAACTTTTAATATTATTATTAAGAAATTATTCACTTAGGAACAGCCTTGAAACCAATTCCAGCATTTATTACTTTAGAAAGGTACAGAACGTATAAATTTAATAGTTAATCTTCCGAGATCAAGATCTAATTTTCAGCTCAATTCAGTTAATTAAAACTAGTAATTAATGTCGTGATATTTGATTGTACTTCAAATATAATAATAATAATAATAATAATAATAATAATAATAATAATAATAATAATAATAATAATAATAATAATAATAATAATAATAATAATAATAATAGATTATCTAGTTTGTATAAATTCGAATCCTCGCCAAAAACATTTTTGCTATTAGCATGTTACTCTAGACCACTAGGCTACCAGAGCCAACAACAATTTTCGTTTATTTTGTGCTATATGTAAATCATGTCTTGTGATATCGCATCTGTATCGACCAATCAGATCAGAGGATATGCTGAAACGTTTGGGATCCGCAAATATGCATCCCGCTCTTGGACAAAGTGGGCAACATGCGGTAGTCAGGTCAATGAACCTGCTTTGGAAATTTTCGTGCAATTTAGGTTACTGAGAGGGTGTAGTTTCTTCAACTAAGCCGCCTTCTACTATGGCTCGTGCCATAAATAAGTCATCGTCTGATCATATGGGAAACACCGCTAGTTGTCATTGCCTGACATCTGTTTCATATTCATATAGCAAATGTTTTTTTTTATAGACGGTGGTCTATAAAAATATCCAGAGAAATATCATCCGCCCCTGTTCCCATTTGAAATGTTGCGGTTGACCCCCTTGAGCCTTATGACGGGGGCCCTGGGGGACTTGCTTCTTACAAAGTTCTCTTGGCCCTCGACATGAGTACATTCCTGTGCAATTGGATTTGCAACATCTCTTTTCGCTTCGCAGCAATTTGAGATCACATTGTTCGATGCCATGTTAAGACAGCACATATTTATGGCGGCCATTTTGAAAAACATGCTTCATATAGCAAATGTTTCCTATATATGTTGTTGCACATTCCATGATCTATCGAGAGAGGTAACACTCGGTCCCTGTTTCCATTTGAAAATTTGAAGTTGGCTCCTGGGGCCTTATGATGGGGATCCTGGGGGCACTTGCTTCTCACAGATTTTTCACCTCCTGACATTGGTACATTCCTGCACAACTGGATCCGTCACATTTTTGTTCGTTTCGCAAATCTGTCAGGTCACAAAGTTTGGTGGGACACCCTGTATATTCCCACATACGACCCAACCATGACATAATGTTCACTACTTCTATTATCGGTTGTTGACTCAACCCAACCATTTCATGTTCCCCGACTTGACATTGCCTCAATCACTCTAACATTGATGCATTCCGAGTGATGCCTATTGCCGGAATTTTCTTTTTCTGAAGCGAGTGGCCTAACTATATTAGACTTGTCTGGATGTCCATGGCCAGTCTTGCCAACTTTGGAACTCGTTTTTCTTTTCGACTCTAGGTACGTCGGTTTCCTGCATATTCGGTGCTTCTTGTTTTGTTCATTCTAATATGTACAGCCCCTGATCAAATGTGGCGCATTATGGCCAACTCCGTTTTTTCCGTATTTTTCGTACTTCTGTTTTTTCTATTTTCTTTTGTTAGATTGTACCACTGATTAGACACGCCATATCTTAAGTTCTACATGACAGGTTGACACTGAATATTGCACTCACTTCATATAGTGCTCTTTGCAAAACATGTACTTTTCATTGCAGTTGGCAACATTGTTAACCCCACTGGTGGCCTTCATTTGTTCCCTATTGTGGCAAGTCTCTTTCTATACATCACTTGTCAGCATTGTATTTTGCCGTGCCCCCTTTTTTGTGGAATTTTCTCTTTTCCCCCTTGTCTAGCCTTGCTGTTTCCCGAACTTCCACCCCTTATATTTCTTGAGCCTATTGCTATGGGCAGCTAATTTTTTGGGAATGCTCATCTCTGTTACAGCTCTTTCAATTGGCATAGGCCACACCTTTCACTGCAGCTATCATTTTCGGAAGGTTCCCTTGTGAGATCCGAACGAGACAATTTTGTTCGCATTGGATATGTTAAGCGCGCCATAGACGCACGCACTTGCATTAACCAACATGTATGAAAGGTTTCTTTCGTCATGCATCTTGAGAGAATTTTTTGCCCACACACGTACCAACGTGCTGTCCAACTTACTGAAAGTAGTTTGAGAAATGTGGAGGACGAGGAAACGCGTGCTTTTTCTTTCTGCAACTGCACGACCTTGGCATGCGACGGAGGAGAGAGTCACATGATTTCTTCCGCTGTCGTGATTGGCGGACCTAAATATAAAACAGCCACCTTGCATGAACGAGCCCATACACGGTAAACATGCATGCAGAACAGCAAAAACATTAAGCATGTTTCCAGAAGATTTTGAAAACTTTCAACATGAATGAACGAGGCCATACACGATCAACTTGCCTGTGGTTTTATCATTTTTCATGCAAGTCGGGCTGTTTCTTCAGGCATGTATTTACGTGTATGGGCCCCATTATAACTAGACGAATCCCGAAGTTATACGTGTCACCGGGCGGGATATCGTGAGTTACAACATATTCAACGAACTTAAAAAGTTCGTTACTGAATTCTCTATGTCTGTGTGTCTATCTGTCCGTCTGTCTGTTATTTGCAATTTTTTCAATTTTGTACACTGCATTAGATAGAGCATCAAAAACTATTAAACAAAATGATTAAATTTTTCGCGTCAATCTAACCGTTCGCAAGATAGTGGCCAAAAAATGACCGATTTACAGAAATTTAAGCATCCATATCTCGGGAACCGTGAGTCATAGAGAGATCATATTGGTGTTGATCAATATCTAAAAGGATGGCAAACGTTTTGGTACCAAATAGTAACCGGTAGTCACTGTCCAACTAGCCAGTGATTGGCCAGTGGCCACCAATTAATATCAGGACAAAAATGTTTAACATTCTATTAGGGATTGATTACCACCAATATCATATCTCTATGGCTTACCGTTCCCGTGATATTGGCCAAAAACATGGCCAATTTCTAGATATTTAAAAAGCCATAGCTAGAAAATTACCTGCTCGAATAGTTTGAACCGAGTCATTTGTTCGGAAACGATTGGGTAAATGGAAAACTCGGTGAACATGTATCCCATCATTTTCAAGGCCACACTTTTTTGGGGTAAAAAGTTTGCCTCAGGGTTCCCCGCAGGGCCCCAGACGGGATCCAACTAAAAAGTTTCAAATGGCAAGGGGGGTTAAGTAGCACATCGTTTGAAATCTGTTGTAAAATGAAGGAAAATGGAGCAAGTCTCGACTCTTTACGACAACCCTGTGCAAAATGGCGGCGGGTCAAAATGAAAACAAAAACTTAATTGAAAACCCCACGGCCACCCGTATAAATCGAAAATGGTGAGACAAATGTAAAAACAAGAAAGGACGTGTGGCATTCTTTTCAGAAAGATCAAGCTGAAGAGAATTTCACAGTAAATATCAAGCTCAAGCTCGAATTAGTGAGAAACTTGACTAGTGTGATCCTCATTAAGATTAGCGAACGCGAGCTCCATTGAGGATAGAGAGCATGAGCCCGAGTGAGTCACGGTTGCAAAATTACCTATTTTACTTCTTTCTTTCTTTCTTTCTTTTCTTTTCTTTTTTTCCTACTCCAATGCGTAAGGTTTATGAACAGCAGAAGTGCTTGCTAGAAAGACCTTAATTAGCATTGCTTGAATTATCCATAGACTAGGAACTGCTTAGATATCTAATGCAACTTACGTTCGCATTTTAACAATTCAGGTTGTAATTAAAACCTTGAATACTGAGCAGATGAGCACGCAGAATGTTTTGTTGGGGTGTATTTCTAATACGCAATTAATTCTTCGTAAACAAATACAACTCTATAGTATCTGAAGCGGCTTGAGTTGGATTGAATGAAAACGTGAACATGTATTCGAACTGCGCAATGTATTGTTAATTATCATGAACTGGAACAATTAGAAAAAAATGGAAGCGCGACTGATGAGCACCAAACATCAAAATTTCACAAGGCGTGGTCAAAGCTCACACCTCAAAGACCAGAAAAAAAGAGTGCCCCATTAACTAACCGTTGTCTTGTCCAAGTCAGTTGCTTCTTTTCATTGTGAAATTTCCTGCAAGTTAATCAGAATGTTGAAAATTTCCTACATTTTAAATTTATTTAGTATGTACTGATCAGTCAGAACATTATGACTACCAACCTACTATCGATATAATTTCCGTCCAGGCGATATCTGTGTCACCTGCCGACGAATGCCTGCTAGTCAGTCACGCGTACGGTGCATGTAGTATCAGTGAGAGTGCTGGCCGTGTGTAGAATGGGGAAGGCGCGCGATCTGAGTTTGACCGAGGGCAGGTTGTAATGACCCGCATACTCGGCAGGAGAATTTCGGAAACTGCAGGACTTGTCGGATGTTCGAGGAGTGCTGTGGTGAGTGTCTTCAACAAGTCGCGAAACCAAGGGAAAACGACGTCCAAACGTCGAGGGGTTGGGCGCCCCCACCTCATTACAGATGTCGGACGTCATAGGCTGGGCAGACTGGTAAAACAAGACAGGAAGCGAACTGTGGCAGAACTAACATCATACTTTATTACTGGGCAAAGTACAAGTGCGTTTGAACACACAGTGCACCGAACACCCCGAACGATGGGCCTCCGAAGCCCATGTCCCATCTATGTGCGAATGTTAACACCACGACATCGGCAACTACGACTGAAATGAAAACATGACCATCGTCATTAAACCTTGGTACAGTGGCAGAGCGTTGCATTGTCTGATGAATCCCGATACCTTCTTCATCATGACGATGGGAGGGTGCGAATTCGTCGTGTTTCAAGAGAACAGTTCTTTGACACCTGTACTGCGGGACGGAGACAAGCTGGCGGTGGCTTAATTATGCTCCGCAAAACATTCACGTGAGGATCTATGTGTCTAGTGAAGCTCGAGCAAGGCACCATGACGGCCAAGGCGTATCACACACTGCTTGCAGACGACGACAATGTTTCCCAACGGTAGTGGCATTTTTCGAAAAGATAATGTACCATATCACAAGGCCAGGATTGTGATGGAGTGGTTCGAGGAACACAGGGACAAGTTCCAAGTGATGTACTGGCCGCCCAACTCGGCTGAGCTGAACCTAATCGAACACAAATGGGATGTGATTGAACATGACTTCAGAGCGCATCGCCCCTCTTCCCGGAATTTACGGGAATTAGATGACCTGTGTGCAAGGGCGCCGATCCTGGGGGGCCGAGGGGGCCCGGGCACCCCCAAAGCTCATGTGAGCCCCCGCATTGTATTTATGAATATACAATATTTGGCATAATTTGAATACAATTTGTCTTAAAATCCTCATATATATGCCTTCTGCATCTGAATGCCCCCCACATTTACAGAAAAATCGGCGCCCTTGCCTATGTGTACCAATCAACTCTCTCCAGTGACCTTTCAAGGATCATTGCGTCCGTGCCAAGACGCGTCTCCATTGTTATCCGTGCCAAAGTTGGACTCACTGACAATAAGGTAGGTAGTCATAATATTCTGGCTGATGTGTGCGTATATTTTAACTCGTATATTTTGTCTCGACTCGAATTCGAGTCGAGTCGAGACAGAGACTGTCGAGTCGAGACAGAAACATATTTTCGAGTCGAGACACGAGTCGAGACAACATTTTCTCGAGACGAGTCGAGACAGGCTTAAATCTCGACTCGACTCGACTCGAACGCATCCCTACTGAAGCCCCTATTCTACAATTGCTTGAAGTTCGTAAATGTTATTGTACCCCTCGTTTACCTTTATTTTTAATATTCCCGCGCAAATAGCAGCTTGAATGTGTCTCTTCACTCTTCTCACTTTCATACCTTCATTCTCATCGTCGCACAGTGGGGCCAAACCTGGCAATTCTTAGCAAAAACTCGAAGAATGAAGTAAAAGATTGACTTGATATAATTTGTTATAATGAAACCTTAATAGTGTACACATAAGATAGTGTGCTGGAAAAGAAGTGATAGCAGCTTACAATGAACTCATGGGACGTGTAAATTTGGTTATCCGCCGAAGCCGGTGAGGCGCTGCTTAGTTACAGAAGATAGGAAATTGACTTTGAATGCGACTATTCCTACATTAAGTGTACATATTAAGTGCTGGTAAACATGGGGACACGACCGGCATGTATGTATCGTTTTGTATATTTAGAATGTTGATGTGATGTGTAGTCAATAATCATATTTGGAATGATGCTAATATCATTATCATATCCCTATGATAATCCCCTACTTAATATCATATTTGGAAAACGCTGTGGTACTGAAAGCATATAAACTATGGTCAAACAATAGAATGGCATTTTAGTAGAAAATATGGCATAATATGTCTGTGATTTTTAATATGTCGTAACAGAAACATTGTTCTTACTGTATGCAAATGTGACAGGACATGCTGCCCCATTAGCATTTGTGTACCCGTTCTTTTCGCGAGTTTTGCGTTTTGCTCACTTCGAGCGGTGCGACTGAGCGCTCCGGTCAGTAACCTTCTGAACTCACCTTAGCTGTGTAAACTTTACTGGCAACTTTGACAAGACATGACCAACAGCAGCATTGTGAATCGACAGCAAGTGGGCAGGTAGAAAGAAAATAATAAAAGAAAAATGTAGCGTTGAATAACTATTTTTAGGTGAATTAATAATAAAGTAAGAAGTGTTTAAGGACTTGTTTTGTGTTAACCTGCCAGTCAAGGTAAGAAACTAACAAGTGGGAGGTATTCGTGAAGAAGCAAGACACTGCAAGTAAACATCGCATATTTCTATTGAGCATCGTCGTATTGAAAACACTTGCATTATATAGTTTGTTTGCATTCGTTATAGTAAAAAAGATATATATATATTTAAGCAATTGAATTTAGCATGGATTCACGTATTAATGTCAACGAAAAGAATTAAAACAGGTGATGTGTGTATACGGTATACGACACACTAAAGCATGCTTTGCACTCGTAACCTTGTAGAATTCTTTTGACATAACCGTAGAAGCATATGCGCATATAAAAAGTAAATCTAAAATATTGATACATTATTTATGTAAGCCGATATAACAATATTCATTTCAAATACTTCACTCATAACCTAACCTATTTTATTGGATACTGCATATCAGTGCTACAAAAAGTAAATATAAAGTTCCTTGCGCCAGTCAATATTAGTAGAAGTTAATAATTTGTATACACTCTAGAGGATCAGTAAATATAGAACGTCGTGTATATAATGAGCGCACAATATGAACGCATTACTTTGCATTGAATTCTTTTAGTCTTAAGCTCAAATTTGGAACATATATCCAGAAAAAGCGCTTGAAAGAAAATCAATCTATATTTGACATAGGCCTATATAATAGCATGACTTCAATTTATAGCTATAAAAATATCTAACAACTACAGTAGTAATATAACATCGTTACATAACTGCATTGTTTCTGAAAATTGTGCTAGCTAACATATTTATCTGTGAAGAATGTTTGAAATATCAGTAATAAGTTGAATTCAATCTAAATAAAAGTTCGCCAGTCGCGACTATCAAGTGTCAATTAGTTAATCACTTTGCATTCAAATTAGTATTTCACTAGTGAATCATCTGTTCGGGCAAAGACAGAACTGACGATAGAAACAATTATACTAAGTGGCAAGTATAATATAATAGTTCAGTACATCCGTAAAAAGGAAATACTTAAAAAATAATAAATAAATAATAAATACAAATATAAATAAGAGATCAAATTTCTCTAAAACAATTCTTTCTAGACCTTTGAAACAACATAATTTGCTACTGTCGTCTGGACTTTCATTTATTCTGAAAAGACTTTTAGAAATATAGTAGTGAAACCTTATTCCATGTATTATTATTTTTGTTGTATATAGCATTTTGTATGTTTCCTTGTTTTATATATCTTATTTCTTTTGAGTACTTGTCAATCTCATTTTTATGTTGAACGGAATCTATAATTAAAATCAGTGACGTTATCAAATCATTATTGAAGCGACTGTTTACGTTAAAATATTGTTCATTTGTGGTGAGCATTATCGGTTGTGTATATGAATACTATTTTGTGATAGAATGTGGTATTATAGAAACAAGTATAGTAAATAAATACATATGATTTTTAATAACAAGTTTACGCAAGTGTATTCTGAAAATTCTGAGCCTATATTGCATCATCTCTCTACGTCCACGCTACGTCTGACAACTTAGTGAATCACAACATCGTGGAGATTTACATTGAAGGCTCGAATGGTAAGTTGTCGATTACGACCCAAGTGTGTCGTAGTATTAATATTGGTATTCTTATTTGAGTTCACTATTGATTTTGTTTTCGGAGCGTGCGCTCCTGCTACCGAGATTCCGGATAACGGGAGGTTATTAAAATTTTGTTTCATATTTTAACCACTAATACCCTCCACCGTTACCGTCACCGTTACACAAAGAGAAAACCTGCACATATTTGTACTTTTGGGAAATATAGCGCATGAAAATGTTTGAGGAAAACCACATTCTGGATGCAATGCTGCTTTTGATTTGAGCTGGGATGAATGTGAGAGCAAGTGTTAGGTATTAGACATGTAATCCCCATGCACGCAGTGACAAAGTTGAATATAGGTCGATTCTGGGAATTTTGCCCCAGGACCCATCTTGTTTCCAACATCTCGTCGTACTTCTCTGGCATTCACCAACAGAACTAAACTTTAGTCAAACATATTTGATTAATGGTGGCGACATTTTGAAACGCCAATGAAACAATCTATGGACCATAAGATAAAACCATTTTAAAAATGGTGTTGATCAATTCAGTATTGTGTTTTTTGTCATGCGTGCACAGAAGTGACATTGGAATCAACTGTAATGGGCCTCCGCTCGCTCCAGCTCAGAGTGTTCCAATCAAGTCCTGAAATGAGATCACGTAATGCACGATGCAATATATGAAACAACCTGAACAGGTTACTGACGTTTGTAAATCATAATCCGCCTTATGCAGAGTCGTTTTGAAGTATGATTAAAGCCATACTAAAAGCCTGACTACTACAGGAACCTTATGTTAGTCGAACTCTTTAGCATGGCACTAATCACGCATCAAAATGACTCTGCATACGGCCCCATATGTTTAATATATCTGATAATATATTCATATCGAGAACTTGTGATGAGATAATTTTTATGTGTTGAAGCGTCCTTGCATCTTTATTGTTTATCCTCCACAACTTTGAAATAATTTTGAGAAGCAAGAACTTTTCTTCAATTTTATCACTCTTCAGTTGTAAAATGAATAAGTACACTTTTTCTTTTATGCGTAAGAATATAAGCCAATCGTAAATTGACAAATCAAAGCATATTGTCCACACGTTTGTTTATGACAATCATATAATCTGTTATATAATTTAGGCGCAAATATAAAGAATATTTTCTTTTATGATGTAAAACTCTATGTTTTTGATGAAATAATGTCGAAATAACATTATTGTAGCCACTGCACACACCAAACTAATTCGTTTTCTTTCAATTTTCTGCTTCATATTGTGAATTCTTATTTTTGCCAAGAATTCAGTGCTTTGGCCCCATTGTACGTCGTGATTAATCCGATTGGATAGGAAAACGTTTTGAACTAAGGAAACTCATCACTGTCAAAGCACCGAACATGACTTTGTTCGTTTCTGAATTTGAAAATGGGGCCGCGGTGGCTCAGTGGTAGAGCGTTCACCTCTGGTGCTTGGGGTCCCGGGTTCGATCCCAGCCCCCGCCAAGTGAACTTTGTGGTGGACAAACACCGTGTGCGTGGGTTTTCTCGGGGTTCTCCCGTTTCCTCCCACTTTCTTCATTCCACCATTTCATTCATTACTCATCATCACCGTCTCCTTTAGCCTAACCGGCATAATCGTGGGACGTAAAACTCAAAGATTTCATTTTTTGAATTTGAAAATGCTTCTGCATACACTATAAGACATTACTCGGCACCTTATATACCACATGTCATTAAGAAATCATCTATAATAACTCTTTAAGTAATAAGTAAAAAACTTGTTGTGACTTATTTAAACTCTTCGATTGCACTGAGAAAAAAATGTAGGTAGTGTACTGAAAAAGATAGGTTACATGCGTAATTCCTGTAGTTTTTGGGCTTAATGTACAGCAGACGTATAACTGAAAACCCATGTTTTATAATACTTTCTGTATAAGTGTTCCATCTATACGTACTTTCCGTATGAAACAATGTAGGCGGTCAGGATCTCACATACAAATGGACGCATATAACATATAGCTGACGAAGGTAACATAAGTATATTACGGAAAACTGTTAGATGTCAGAGATCCTGCAACGACATGATGTACCATCTAAGGGCAGTGCCTATGTAGCATACGGATATCGTATGCTCCGTACTGATTTCTATAGTAAGCAAGAGGATACCGTATATTTGTACAATATACCACTGTCCGGAGAACGGACTTTTATCTGTGCGCGAGCGAAGCGAGCAAGAAAATTTTTAAGAAATTTACATATTTCATTAATACCGTCATCATCATCACCGTCTCCTTCATCATTAATAACCAACAGCAATATTGATCTAAGAGGGCGCCAATACTTTCTGGGGGCGACTCGTCTTTTACTCATGTCCGACACCACTTCTTCTTTCTCCTTGCTCGTTCGGCGCCTCCTTGCTGTCAGCTCCCGGGGCGGGTGCCCCACTGGTTCTACCTTAGCTACGGCTCTGACTGTATTATCCGCAAACAAACAGCACTGTTAATTTTTTCAATACACATGGCAAGTCGTTAATATATAAAAGTAATAGTACTGGCCCTAATATGGAACCTTGAGTAATTCCATAGTTTACAAGTGCTGTGGTTGATGTATGTCCATTCAACTAATTTATTGCAACCGATTCTTTATGTAGCTTTTCATAAGATTGAAGGCGACTCCCCGTATTCCATGACAATGTAGTTTCTGCAGTAAAACACCAGTTAATTTGAAGAACAGATGTGTACTAACAAAAATGTATTTTATTTGTTGCTAGTTATTAGTGGCTTGTATATTGGACCCTTCCTAACAAAAATTTCTAAGTGCGCGCCTGCTTGGTAATAAGATGCCAATTCTTCGCAATTCCTTATGTTTAAAGAAATTAAATTCAGTGTTTAGAGTTTTCATGTACAATAATTGAACATGTGTAGTAGGTTTTTGGGGGGACTATTTGACCTACATGAGTGAAGAAAGGAGGCTTGGAAGGAATAGGGGTGCGCATTGCATTTATTATTACAAAATGCCAACATTTATGAATCATGTAAGGTTAGAGATGCGGAATTTGGTATTTTTAGCTTCCGTTAAAAATAATTTAATGTACGTGTCAACCCTGTTTGGTGCTTCACTTACACTGGAAGAAAAAGAGGTTTGAGTGGTTCACTAAGACGCCAATAAGAAGCGTTTGATACTTTACTTAGAGTTCAGACGAATTCTAAACCTATGAAAGGTACAGAAGGAAGAACGGAAAATTTTCTCTATCTTAACATATGGGAGCATTTGCTAGTATAAACTAATGTAAGAAGAGAAACAAGTAGGTTTCATTTTGTTTTGTTTTGGATTGGATTTTTAGATTTCTGGGCTTTCGGCATCTAAGGCCATATAGCCCTTCACGTTTTGAGGGATGACGTCCCTCGGCGAGCACACAATCCGGGGAAAGGGAAGGAAGAAAGGATTGGGAAAGGAAGGAAGCGGCCTGGGACCTATAAGTTAGGTACCACCCCGGCATTTGCCTGGTGGGAATGAGGAAAACCCAGGAAAACCTCATTCAAGGTTGCTGGCCTGAAAAAGCGTTTTACACTTCTTCGACCGAGTGCCCCCACCGGGAATCGAACCCGGGACCGCTCGCACCGGAGGCGAGAGCGTTAGTCATTTTGTTTTAATTTTCGTGATTAATTTGAAGACATTACTTTATATGCCAGCAGAAAAGTCCCCGTTTTTTAAAGAAGGCATTCATTTGACAGATGCAAATGCACAAAATTCCGCAGTTTACATATGTATTTAATTCTAACTTAATTATAATTCGAAAGTTTTGAATGAATTGTGCTTCTCTGCAGGATTTACATTTACTACTGACTGTTGCAATATTAAACAACTCAACTGAGAAGCTGTGGCTTCCACTGGAGTCCACATCGACAATATCAATGTTTAATGGATTAGTCGATTATAAGGACACCGAAGAAAGAAGAAATCTTTTCTACTTATTTACAAGATTTTAATATTGCTTTAGTGTCCACAGGCAGATTGTTAGGGGTATCACAATAAAAATTTCAATGTTATCGCTATAAGCTATCGGAAGAAAACTTTCAAAAACTAATACATTAGAAAAGTAATCTTTCCTTAGCTCATAGCGATAAATTTGTAATGTTTACCGATGTGAATTCCCCCTCGCGAGCCGCCACTGTTAGCGATAAGATTTTAAATAAATTTATAGTTTTTAACATCATAGATTTTTGTGCATACAGTTGTGCATAATATACTGCCCCCACACGAAAGGAACGAAGCCTATGCGAACCTCTGTGATGTCGTAAGCCACCATTTTGTTACTCAAATCAACGGATAGGGAATTTCCGAGTAAATCACAAATACATATAAACGTGACTTATACGGAAGAACGTGACAACGCACTGTTTGAAAGTGACTGCTGGATGTGATTGTGGAATGCATGTGTGCACACGACAAACGTGAAATGGAATTTTAATTATTCTCATTGACATGTTATGTGTACATTCTACCTATGTAATTCAGTTAAGCGCCAGTCATGCGTCATCATGAATATTTGTTCTTTCAACTTTTAATGGATCTTTCACGACTTAACAACCGAGGAATGCATTTTTCTGTGTTGTTATAGTCGTTTGATAACATAAGATATTGGATAAATCTTGATTAATAGTTCAAATTGGAATAAAATGTGCACACATACAGTCCAGATTATATCGAACCAAATTTGACTCTTGCGCTCCACTCCAACAGGTTCATTTAGGTATTTTTTTTCCTGAATCGGTTATTAATAATACATTGTATTGGATAATCTCAGGAATAGATGCATTTAAATGTATGAAACATATGAACATTGCTAGAACAAATTACAATAGAAACAGAATTACTTCACTACTAAGCACACTGCTCTCCACTAAAAATGCAACACCATGAAGGAGATTGTAAGATGTATAAATTTTGAGAGTATGTAGAACATAGAAACATAAACAATTGATTAACACGACAATGTCGTAAAGAAGTAGAGGTACCGGATATGCTGTTTAGTGACAGTAAGCGGAAACCACAGTTCAGTGGCAGACGAAAATCGGTATGACGTGAGTGGGCGCATACGACCACAAAATGTCTCGTCGTCGAATGCGGCAGTCTTCCAGCAGGTTCGGCCTTTGATCGCCAACAAATAGTGGTGTATCGTGAGTGTAGTTTATCGTTACGCGATATTGATATCCATATTGGACGGAATGCGGTCAAAGTGCAGCATATATACACTCGATGGCTCAAGCAAGGCACTACGCAACGACATAACGGATTCCAACGACCGCAACATACCACGGGACGTTAGAACAGATGGCTTCTGCGTATGACTCTGACACATCGAACACCCATATTCCGCACTCTGGCAAAAGCATTGGAGGCTGATGCATAGCACCCAGTGCCCCCACTAACAGTTCTATGTTGTCTGTCAGAACGGAGCATATTTGGATGAAGCCCATTGCTTCGACTACCGCTGACTATACAGCATAGGCTATAATGGTTGCGTGAAGGTCGCAATGGAAAGGCGAATGACAAGACATGTTCTTTCCGACTAATTCTGCTTCCATTTGAAGTATCACAATAGGCGCGTGCGTTTCAGGCTAATCGTGGCAATAGTTTGAGTAATGCCTGCTTTTCTCATTGTAACGTTAGTCCAGTATCAGATGTTATCCGGCATTGGATTTCCTGCCTGTTCGTACTCCAATGCATTAAATGACATTTGACCAGTTAATAATACATTGCTATGGGATTGGACCTGATTGTGATCCACTTAGTGCAAGACATGCCAGGACAGCATTAGAACAGGATACCGTGCGCCATCGTGTTACACATACTGTCCCATAATTGCTGTCTGGACACACTGTTCTTTTGCCTCCTTGACCAGTGTGTTCTCCAAACTTTCGACGGTTGTATGCATCTGGTCAATGTTTGTACAATGGCTCTCGCATCTGGAAACTTTGCCAGCTATAGTTGATGAGCTGCAGCATCGTGTCGAAAACACATGGCTTGCCATAATCCAAGAGAATATATCCTCTTGATGCCTACCCGTGCTTGAGTCATCTGTTCGTCCATGGTCGCCCATAGTCTACTCACCGATACCACCAGTTACACTGCGCTATCACCACTTCGTCACAGGCCACATAGAGAGCTATTTTTAATTACCTTCTACTTGCACCATTAAGGCTCTGCCAATCAAATTTGGCTCTGCTATCTTATTTCTTCCTTGCAGTTACACTTTTAATAAGAAACAGTATATGATCACTATTAAAAATGTGATTAATTAAATCTCAATAAACCAGTTCTGGGAATAAATCGTCCAACTTTGCAAAAGTGTTCAGGACCTCAATACAAGGAAACGAACTGTAACTTTGGTCGGAAATGAACAATTACGGAGACGGCCATTAACTAAAGGTAATTAGTGCAATTGGTGGTGAAGTGGTTAAAACAACTGAATAAAACAACCAACATACTTCTCATACGAGCTCAAGACCTCAATACAAGAAAAGTGTATGTACGACTTTGTTCAGAAACGCTTAATTACGGAGATGGAGCTAATTTAAGATGATTAGTAAAGTTATCTGTTACCTTGAATTGACCCAACCTCCGTAATTAGACATTCCTGACCAAAATCGGAGATAAATGTTTTCTCGTATAGAAGTCTTGAACACATATATAAAATCTACCACTTTTTTTTATTTCGGTATAGCCTCCTTACGAAATATTCCGCTAAATACCTTAAATTTCCCTCTTCTCTATAACAAAGAGATTTCCCGCTACTGGTGTTTCACTTTGGTGATATTTCAGAGTTTTATATATGTTTTATATATACACGGTGACGCAAAAGTCGTCACCTATTGTAAGATATTTCCATGTTGGCAAATAGTTGTTATTTATGTAATAACCAATTTATTTTCATTCTTCACAGATCCAGAATACACATGAATGAGCCATGGATCGCTACTCGCCAGAAATACGTAATAATTCTGTCAATATTTTGGAGATACAATAGGTTTGTGATTTTAGCTTAGTGTGAATTTCGTCGAAGTTTTTCTGGGCGTGCAGCACCAACTGCCAAAGACTGAGACTTTAGCCACCCACTTCGAGGAAACTGGCTCAACGCTTAACAGTAGGAGAAGTGGCCAGCCCTGAACATCCGCATGGCTGGGAACATCAATACTGTGGCGACTGATGTCCAAAAGGACACTCAAACACTAGCCAGTCAACGAACTATGAAATTGGTCATTAATAGATGTCATTATGGTGAATTTTAGTGTAGGACTTACAGATGTCACCATACAAAGTGTAAAACAAACCAGTTATTGCCTGGAGACCGCCAGACACGGGTGCAGTTTAGCTAAGCCCTCCTAAACCTCGTCCAGGAAATTGAGAATTTTCCATTAAAAATCAGCATGAACGACGAGGGCCATTTCCACCTATACGGATATGTGAATAAATAATATTTTCGTTTCTGGGGTACTCATAATTAGCGTATATTTCACAAAAAGCCATTTCGTCTTCTCAAAGTCATTGTTTGGTGCAGTGTTCACGGAGAAAAAGTCATTGACCCCTATTTCTTTGAGGACGATGTTAACAACATTATGACTTTCACTAGAGTGTGTTACAGAATCATGATCAATGACTTCCTGCTGCAACAAATTATTTTTTTTCAGCAAGACGCTGCGACCGCACATACAGGCCAGCAACAATGGATATTCTGAAGCAAGCCTTTCCTTGTCCCTTAATCTCTCGTTTTCGTAAATTGAATTGGACTACAAGATCGCTCGATGTAGCAGCTCCAGACTTTTTCCTTGGAGAGTTTTTTTGAAATCTAAATGTAGAAGGAAAATAAACAAATAAAGATAAAGGAGCTAGTTACATTGGAATTGCAAATGGATATATTGAGATTGAAGCTCGATATTGAATTCTGTGAAAAAGGTTACCTACCATCTTTCTTGTGCAGCCTGGGGTTTGCTTTATTTTTCACCAACATAAGAGATTATTATTTAAAGAAAAAAACATTCACAACGATATTGTATTTATCCTCCTCAGACCTGCAGTATCATATATGATACCTTGGATTTTGCGTGGTGTTTTCAAACGTCCTCAACGAAGAAAGTTGTGCCTGTGGTATCACCAACTATACGGCGTGCGCTCTGTGATCGTAAGTTGTTCTTTTGGTTTTGTGCCGTTGTGAGCCCTGCAAGAGGCATAAGAATGGCAGGAAACTTTCGGCGAACACACGTGAGGAGTTCTCGTGCTACGTTTCACTTCTTTCATTATTTGTAGTTGATATTACTGAATAATACTTACGATCTATAGTCTTACAAGAAATGCCATGTGTTTTTATGAAATGTCATATAAGTTATTACATCATAATAGTAACAAATAGTGAAGGTATAGAATATGATACCTTAGGTCACAACCGATACAAATGTAGTTACAGAAGGGTGTTTTGTAGTTACGAATATAGTTACAGAATCCAACTGAGTATTTCAGTAGATACTTCAGGGATTACTTTTTTGAAGATGTAGAGACGTGTACGGACATGCGAGCTGTCCGGGATTTTTGGAAATCTTTCAATATAGCGCCACAAGAGAACAAAACTGCAATTGGTTGTTCTATTGCAATGAACCTTTTGGGACTACCAAGAACGAGAATGTTATGGGACAGAAGAACTAAGACACCGCTTGTGTCAGACAATATTAGCAGAGACAGTTTTCTCCAGCTCAGAAAAAATCTCGAAGTTGTGGATGATGATTCAGTTACACCTCACCAACGTAAAGAGGACAGGTTCTGGTAAATACGTCCAGTGGTGTTCCAAATTCCGAATACGTGTAGAGAAAACACAAGATCTAAGCAGGTTTCGATTGACTAACAAATTACTCCTTTTCATGGTAATGTAGCTATGAAACAATACATAAGAGGAAAGCCTAATCTAGTAGGACAAAAAGTATTTGTCGTCTGTTCACAGAATGGTTTGCCCTTCGATCTGTACTTGTTTGAAGGAAAAGAAGTAATATTGTTTCTAATATTTTACAAAATCCAGAGACACTTGATGTTGGTAGGCGTGTCGTTCTTAAAATGTGTGACAGTTTACTTGATAACACAATTATACACCGACCGATACTTTACATCCATCCCTTTATTGGACATGTTAAGTGACAGAAATATTCTGGCAACAGGAACAATAATGAATCTCGCATTCCAAAATATGTGCATTTGAAAACCGACTCACAACTAAAATCCGGGGGTAGAGGCAGCTATGATCGGGTGGTTCGAAGCGATGACAAAGTAGTAGTAGTAAAATGGTTCGACAATAGATCTGTGCTCTTTCCTTCTGCGAATATTAAAGTGAATCCTGTAGATGAATGTCGCCGTTGATGTAGATATGTTATGTTGATGATATGTTAGATGATGATATGTTAGATCGTGTAATCTGAAGTATCGCGTCAAATCAAGGACAAAAAATGAACTGTAAGATGTATTTTTCACTTCGTTATTTTTGTAGCAGCAGCACCGTGGATTGAATAGTCTGAAGAGGCCAAATGTCAAGAAAAGACATTCTTGATTACTGTGAGTTTAAGTTATCAATTGCACAAGATCTAATATTTGATACGGATTCTGCCGCTGAAGCAAGTTCAACAGAGGATTCCAGTGGTGAAGAAACTGTTAGAAGGAAAATAAAACCAGGGGAACTTCTTCCTGTGCCTCCTAAGAAAGCAAGAACACGTCATGCTGAACATATGCCAGAATATAATCCCGAAACACAGGCTAGTAAGTCAAAATGCAGTATGGAAAATTGCAGGGGGTTAACATTTATACGATGCTCCTCTTGTCACATATACCTCTGTTTTACCAGTGCAAGAAATTGATTTGCTGTATTTCACAAAATGGAAAACAACATACGAAGATAACTTGAAATTATAACTCAGACAACAGTTAAAAGTATTCAGTGTAACTTTTTAGAAATAAGAAACCTGTTTACTTTTCTGGATTTATTATTGGAATACTCTTACAATAAATGTATATTGTAATATTTAACATGTTTATTTTATTTATTTAGAATGTAATCGAAATTCAAATATTTTATAGACATGTAACCATAACTTTGTTTCTTACCATTTTCACTTTATTCTTGGATAACTGCTTACCTAAATTGGAGGCAAGGAATCCATGTATTTGCTTGGTTAAGACCTAAGGTGTCAAATATACCTTACTGTGTGACGTACCCACAATGTTGATACACCAAATGACTACATTTTCTTAGTTTTTGGTCATGAATGACCAATTTAATTACAGTCGTGTAAATTTTTACCTGCTGTCACAGCCTCAGGTCTGAGGAGGTTATAGTGATATGCCTTTCTGATTGCGAGTGATTTTTCTCACCCCTTCGTTGTTCATGATGGGGTAACATACTTAAAATCTTGTATTTTAAGATTTGTTCTTTCTGGAGAAAGGGGGACGGCAAATGATACCATTTCAAGAAGCTGCAAATTACCTAGGACCAGCTCTGGTTTCATACATGGTAATACAAATGGAAGAATAAGTGTCCCTTTGTTTTTCTCTTTGTTTATGAATTTGTTAATTTCGCCCTTCTCAGCATTGAGGCTGTATGAGACGTTGATCTACAGTTTGAGGTGGAATCTCTACCACCATAATACGTTTCATTTTCGGTGTTCCCCACTGGAATATAACCTGGTACCACATGCACCAAAGGGAAGTGCCTATTCGTGGTCAAATAACTAATATTTATGCATTCAGTGAAAGTGGTGTTGAGTGCGATTTCCATTTGAAGGCTCGCAAGGAATAATTGTATGATATCCACTTTTAGCGATATGTCTTTCCTCAGATAGTCTCGGTGTTAAAAAGGGACGTTAAACTCGCATAAAATAAGCAAGAGAATAAATGTCAGAGAAGCAACGAATAAGTTTTATACACATGTTAAAATATTCATTCTGTATACGCATTAAAAGAACAGTAGCACCTCTTACCTTCGTCTCAGCACTACTCGTACCTGCAAATAACATGTTCTCAAATAACAAGATTCAAATTCAAAGGAGGGAAAGATTATACGAATGGGTTTGCTGTAAAGCTTACCTAAGAATAAAAAGCTTTGGAAAAATAGTTCGATATTCTAGTTTTTGAACGTGATTGCACTTTTCAGGAAATAAAATCGTATTTGTCTCAACTGTGAACATGATAAATATATGGGTGAAATAACAAAAATAAATTTTCATCATTTGAAATAAATTGCAGATGACCTTTTCCTTGCAGCAAGAAAAGAGAAAGAGAAAGAGACAGACAGACAGAGAGAGAGAGAGAGAGAGAAAATAATTTTCCTTTTCTCTGCTGGAATTGGCCCGAAGCCAAATGGACAGGAAATGCTATTTCAGTTGGAGAACTGGAAGCAAAGAATGAAGTTATGGTGTTTGTTGGAAAGGAATGAGAAAGTGTTGCGACAGTTGGTAGCAATTTTGTCACACGAAACGGAGAAAAGAACTCAACAGTATTTAAGCTTTTAGCATTGTTAAATTCTCATACATAGAGTTATAAATTCGTTGCACTTTTTATGATTCTGGAAGTGAGAAGAATTTAAATGGTATGAAAATAAAATAAAATACTCTTAGTGTGAACAGCATATGTAAATGGCGTTGCTATTACCTGCTTTTATATATATTAATTTCATTATCATTACTGTAAAAAAGAGTCGGTTATGTTTTCAAGCGAAGAGATTTGCACATACATATGCTAGAAACAAAAATGAAACACAAAAACAGACATAGGCGAAAAAGTAATGTAATAAGGAAACAGCATTTTTCAGAAGCTTTTACAATGATAAAGCAGGCCAAAGTAAAGTTCTTGTTCTGATTTTAAGGATATTTCTGTAGCTGTATAGACTCGTTTTCTTTAATCCCACTCCAATTAATTGATTGATTGGTTTCTATTTACGTCCTTTGCCACCAGAAAAATTCTACACTAGAAGTCCCCGTTGAATATTGTAGCGTTAAGTCCGCATAGAGTCAAATTCGACTCCTTATTAAACCTAGCAGCAATTGCGTTTGATTATTTATTTCACTAATTTCCAGTTAAATAATAAAATTAAATTACAGTAAGGCATTCATATGCATAATCTATATAATTATTCATATTTAATACAGTATAACAACTTTCTAAAGACTAGAAACAGATTCTGAACGTAGTTTACTCTGAAATCTGAAATAATGCTCTACTAGAAGAAGCACGTTTGATTTTATGTGTATACCCTATTTTGTTGATCTTACACTCTGCTATTGTTATATTGTCTTCTAAACAACTTATACAGAGGTCGTTCAGCTTACGTTTGGCCGAATTCGTTCCTTCCCCCTCCCGGGCAGAATGGACTCACCCGACCTAGCTCATGCCGTCCTGCAGTGTTGTGCAGTGGCTTCCTGGGAACGGAGTTGTTTTTCCGCGCGGACGATAATAACGCATAAAACAGGACCATTGTTGTGAGTGTTGTGTTAAATTTGTTACCAAGTGTGTGGGTTTCCGCTCTGTGACCAAAATACCGCCCAAACTAAGCCGGTTTTGGGAAGGCTATGTTGCGGCTCTTTATGACGCCCACTTTAGTGTTTCTGTCATTAGAAAACAGTGCAAGAAGAATGGTTGCAACATCAGTTTAAGTAGAATAAAATTGTTATTAAAAGTACAAGAGCAACGAAGCTCCACCATTGGGATCACCAACGAAGTTTCCTAGGAAGCGGGATTGCACCAAGGCCACCTCCACTATGCAGAGGAAACTTCGCAAAATGGCAATGCAAGAAAATCCACCAACACAAAGGTGTATGGCTAATCGTCTTGACGTGTCTTTGGGGACTGTGAGCCGGACGTTACACCATCAACTCAAGCTGGAAAAAGTCACGAAAGCTCGCGACCATCTTCTCACGGATGCCCACCAAAAGGAACGAAAGTGTAACACCCGGAAGCTGTAGAACGGCATCTGGCAAAACAAAGGTGGATGTACGTCGTAACGCTCGATGAAGCATGGATTTACTTTTCCGACAACGGCAAACAGAGAGCCATCATGTACCGAGAGAAAGGCGCCAAGAACTTCAGAAAGTGGATCCGTGTCTGTAAAGAATCCTTCCCAAAAGAGTTCATGGTCGTTACTGGGTACTCTTACCGAGGTAAGCTGAAGATTCGTAGGGTGGCGAAGAACTGAAAAATAAATTCGCAGTATTTTCAGGACCAGATCATGCGGCCGATCTGCGAGCATGAGATTCCAACAATGTACGGAAATAACGCCAATCTGGTACGCATTCACATGGACAAGGCCTCATCACATACCTCACGATCGTCCCTCGCATTCTACAGAGAGATGGAGGAGGCAAGTGGTATACAGGTGATACCTTTCAATGAGGTACCTGTTAAATCTCCATATGCAAGTCCTATGGACTATTGTGGATTTGGATTGCTGAAGTGGGCTTTGAGAAAACGGCGTGTGACAACTATGGAAGGACTTTGGAAAGCTGTGTAAAGGGAATTGGACATTACCCTCCCAGTTCTTCAGAGAAGCCTATTACAGTGAAAATTACGCTGTCGGGCTATTGTCAGGAACCAAGGGAAACACATCGAGCACTTACGGACCTGGCGCCATGGATTCTTCTAAATTTTTAGGTAAGTCGATATTGGCCAAATGTGGACTGAACAATCTCTGTAGTGACTATAATTCTTGTGTTTTCCCATTTTGGTTCAATTCTAATCTTATTCACTCTTCTCAGTGTCATGCCTTTCAATTTCATCCTGGTACTTTGAGCAAAGAAGAACATTCTCATGTCTTTTTTACACACAAACTCCTTTCATTTGTCACATACCAGAGACGTTTTTTGTCAACGTTGCGAGGGTAGAGTCTGCCTTTCTTGCGTTTCTTGCTTTCCTTAGACACTGATCCAGGTTTTTCTTCTCTAGTAAATCTTCAAAACTGCTGGCTCTGACCGCAGTTGTAATTGATTTCTATTGCCTTTGTGAAATCTGTATGCCACATTTGATTTCATGTTTGACTAATTCTTTTGATACTGGGAACTGTCCCTCAATATTTGATTAAAAAATATCAACATCGTATTTTATTGACTGGGTTTTTCTCATCATTGTCAACTTCAGAAATCGTAAACTTTCCAAGAAGAGTGGAAAGCAACGGCTACAGACATATTTGTCTTTGGGATATAAGAAACAATCACAGTACCATCATTGAACAAATAAAGAGGATTATTTTTCTTGAGTTTTAGATACTAAGAATTCATTTGATATTTCTTTTAGAGAAGATTGAATCGTTGCCATTAGACTTAATTGTATTCCCATCAGCATTTAATCCAAATTAAAGGTAGCAAAAAATTATCCGTAGTTATGTTTTCCTACTACCTCTCAAATCTCGTACCAAGTCAATCACTACTCTCTTGGCCTGATTATTCTCCCTCATATCACCTATCATTCCAGGGTAAATCTACAAATTTAGTAAGTACCTATCTTTGCTTGCTGCCCCCAAATGTTAATTCCATAATCACCTTGTTTCGATGTAATGTACATTTTGAATTCAGAACGTCTCCAGAAAGCACACAAATGTTCATCCACTGTTATATTATTAGAAGGTACAAACGTTGGTTTACACTGCTGTGCGAATAGTCCCAAAACTTCTAATTTGATTTCAGCCTTATTTCCAGATTTTATTTTCCTCTCTTCCCGTCTTTCCTTGTCGTCAAACCGAAGACTTCTCAAAGTATCTTGACCTCGATGTCTGCTCATTGGGATTCGAAAAATTGGAAACCCATATTCCGTACTCCGAAATTGTTTCAAAGGTTTAATTCGTCCTTTCTCCACACCAGCAAAAAGAATCAACTCTAATAATGCTTGAAGCTCTCTAGTATTCGTGTTAAGCCAACGGGACATTTTGCTTGAACGTTGTAATTCTTCAGCACGTTTATTAGTATTGCGAACAATAAGACCTAACATTTCGTCAGGTATAAAAAGTTTGAAAAAAACTTGAGTACACTATGAACATCAACATGATATAAAACACGCCATTATCAGAGCGAACACTGTTTTGAGCGTGTTGTCTCTTGAGAATAAGAAGTGTTGAGGCCCATTGGATATTTCCATCACGACTAGAAAGTGGTCTCACATTTTCTCCAATTCATTCGACCTCTGTTTTACTGGCTTCGGATCCATTATCATCTTCCAATTCGTTTACATGTTCTGTAGGTCCTTATCCGCATCTCTGCTACTACTGTTATCATAATATTTCTCCTCTATATCATAAAATAAATCATGTTTCGCTTGATCTCCGCTGAACCATTTTGCAAATCTAAGATTTTTCATTACAGAAATTATATTTCAATTGTCTGTAAAATGAAAGATATGGTGTATCACTTCCATAGAAAACAAAACACCAACGCATAGCGAACAACATGAAATGATTGGCGGATAGAAAACCTCAATTGTTTTGCAGTTAGCACAATTGCCAGACCCATCCTTTTATTCATAGCTACAGGGAAATAAAATGTGTTTACGCTTTTGATCCACTTGGGGTATTTTGGAGCCCGAATACATTTTCTTATAAATTTTGTTCTTTTTTATTTCTAAGTTTATTGCTTTTTTAAATAAAAATTATACAGAGAAAAATATACAAAGCAAAGTCACAAAAACAACAACAAGAGTAAAAATATAAGAAATATTATAAAATGTATCACATTGGGGTCAGAAAAGACCCCTAACCGGATTTCTAGTGTTACAACGAAACCTAAGTTAAAAGTAATATCTGAGCTATTGTATTGTGTTCGATGCTCAGGAACTGGAACCGGGAATTCGTGCAACTTTGTGCCATTGGAATATTGGAATGAATAATACGACACGAGACATTATTCCTAAAATATTATTGTTTACTTAACCAAAAACATTTTAATTAGGTTGAAACTCAAAAGACCTTGTGCAAAGTTACTTTTAGCGTTGTATAGACTAACACGTGATTCTAATCTCTGTATTTAGTAACACGTTAAGTGAAGTTAGCAACGATTTATATCGAAAAAGGCAAGCCACGACTTTTCCGTAGGGTCGTGCAAATATAATAGGAAAAATCAAATAAGAGAGAACAAAAATCTCCCTTAACTAGCTTTCTCCTAAAATGTTTAGAGAAGCCTGAAAAAAGTCGAGGTTGGCCTTTTTGCATATAAATGATTGTTAACTTCACTTACGTGTTTTACTAAATAGAGAAGTTAGCATCACATGTTATTCAAGCTCTTAATACAAAGCTAAAAACGACTCTGCGTAAGGCCCAAAGTCTGTAATTTTATTCCTTTAAGTTTTCGGTATGGAAAGGGTTTAAGTTGTGGGTTTAAGTACAATACGTGTCCTTTCAAAGAGAAAACCACATTATTTCTGCTTCAAAGTTTTCTAGATCAACAATTTCACGGTGCAGTAGTACGTGAGATGTTATCTTCGTTAACCAACTTTGCACGTGGCAAAAACTTTGGAACACACGTACGCATTATTAACAAGTTATTTTACAACTGTTGCTAGTTAGACTACAAGAGGTATTGCGGATAAACTTATGAGAACACAATGCAAAATCTACTGATGAATTTGTATATTGTAGTAATAAAAACTTCGTAATTTCTTTCTTTTTATATAAAAAAGAAAACATTCACAAACGCTGTAGAAAGTATAGAAATAGAAGTTTGATTCTTTCATAATATACGAGTACTGAAGTGTTGGTAACACGTCTTGAATAAAGTTGCACTTATATTATTTGCGTTCAAAGTCCCTCCATTGTTGTTATTTTTACCATGTCTTACAGTCTACATCAATTATCCTAAGATTGGTATGAGTGATGAATGTTAGGTTAGTAAGCTTCTAATTTTCGGGTAAAATAATTTTTCTTTACCTACGATAAATATAAGGACACGGTGGTAATTTTCACATCTGGTGAGCAGATTCCTTGGTTCGATCCACGACCAGAGAATTCTTCCCTTTTTTCCAAATTCTCTTTTCACCCATTTTTTCCGTCTCCTTTAACCTAAGTGGCATATACCTGAAACATTAAAACTAGAGAGTTACGAAAAACTTCGAAAGTAATCACAAATGTTCGTGAGTCTATGTCAAATAAACAGACTAAAATGTCTTGCTTTGATCATAAGAAAGAACTTAGCTCTGTTTTATCCTAAGATGACATATTTCATACTTTCCAAATTGAATTTAAGTTTTTGTCTTAAGATGCATATTTAATGAATTTTCATATTTTCATATTTAGCTTTTATTTCAACAAAATTCAAGGAATTCACATCTTGTTGATAAATTATTTTCTTAAAAAGAATAATGTTAATTCAGATATTTTAATAATGATCAGGGCACGGGTAAGTAAAATTTATTTATTCATTTATTTTATAAGGACAACACAACAGGCTTAATGCCCAGTTATAGTGTCGTGTACATTCTTATTTAACATACACTATTATGCGTACATACACAAATATTCGTCGTTTAATTATGCAGAAGTTATTGACTGACAATTGTTTTGAAATTGTTTCGGACATTACTAAATATATCTACTACATGAAATCTAATGCATCTACTACATTTCGTTATATGAAGCACATATTCTCCACAGAGGAGACTTGCATAATATGTTAGTTCTTGCGTTTCTACGATAGAATGTCCTAGTGTTTGCTGTTCTAGTCTTACCTGTTGGGACACGTAATAACACTTCTGAAACTAATTGTGAACAATAAATTTTACCGTTTAATAATTTATGCATGAACAACAAATCAAATACCCATATCGTTTTTCTAATGTTTGGAAACTAAAATTCGTTACTATGTTTTCATAGGGAACATACCGATTTTCTTGTATGCAAGCGTTTTTTTTTTTTTAAATTAAACTGTATATTTTCTATTACAGCAGAGTATTTAGTGACATTTGGTGTCCAAACAGTACAAGAGAATTCTAATTTTGACCTCATACGAAAAATACAACCTTATAAATATTGATTCTTAATTTTAATTTGGTATCAAATGTAACTCTTAGATCCTCGATAGTATTTGGGGTAGACAAGGAAGTGTCAATTATTGTATAGTTAAAGTTAATAGCATTTTCTTTCCTTGTGAGATACTGATTTACATTTGGACACATTCAGGACTGATTTATTCTTATTATACCATATTTGAACTCTTTGTAGATCCCATTGAAGTTTCATGCAATTATCAATTGAACTTACTTCGGAGCATAATTTGAGAATGTCGGCAAACAGAAGAACTTGAGAAGTTTTAATATACAGAGTAATATTATTAATAACAAGAAGAAGTGACCTAGATTAGATTATTGAGGGACTCTCGATAGAGTATTGATCTTGAAAATTACCAGTAATGTAAAACATCGTCTACTATTATTCAACTGGAGATCTCTCCAGCCCTCTGTGAGAAGAGGTTTTTTTTTTTTTTTTTTTTTTTAATGTTGGAATTTAATATACGTATCGTTGTTTGTATATCCTATGCTATTACTATGTTGATGTGTATCAGGTTCAAAATATACCAGAATAGCACTCTATTTCAATAATTCGAAACCTGTTTTTATTAATTTTTGTTTTCATTACAAAAGCCATTCAATATTTAAAATTGACACAATATCAACTTCTCTTATCTTACATTATAATCTTACATTCCATATTTAAATCTTGGAATACAGAATAAACTCTGGTTATTTCTCACAAGATACTAAGGGGGGCGCTTACAACCCATGCGACGGCCCTGACCTAGACCTAAAGTAATTCCGTGCTGATTTGCAAAGGATACGCAGTTTGGTTGGTTTCTACAAAGGAATATTTACATTTTAACGCTTCTGTTTAAAGAACCTTGAAATTATTTTGACACATGATAATGAACAATCTGCATATACTAAACATTGATCATGCACGACTAAAGAGAAAGTCATGGAACCATTAGGTGCTCAGAGGAAAAAGAGGTAAAGGTTCATAAAAGTGAGATAATTGTTAATAAATTTTTGTTAAATATTTTTTCTAAGGTCGCTAAATTTTCTTCTTCCCTCTGGTTAATTTCAACCTCAACCAACAGATAATAACTTTCAACTTTCAGATAAAACATTGGTCATTTCATGTAAATCCGTTTATATTTGTTTTTAAACGTAAGTTGCACTTGAAGATGAAGTTGTGGTTGATTCACCCCTTTACTATCGAGCAATATACTCCATTAGACTCTTTTCTATTTGATCTGATTTGATTTTGAGTTTAGCACCCTGTTCATCAACGATGCTGTATGCGACTTGGACGTACAACTTAATGTGGGATCCCAACTCTCTCTATTTGATCTGGATAACATCTGTGATCTTTCTACAGTTCTAGTCTAGATATGTCTGGATAGCCTAAGCAACTTTAAACACTTAACTTCTTCCAATTACTTACCTTTAAATTCCTCACTTTTCTTTCCTGTGTTAACATGTGAGCAATATTTCCTACATAAGTATGTTCTAGAAAGACTCATGGATGTGCTTTCTAATTTACGAGTACACGTTGTTTGTTACCAATTTCCTGTAACTTTCCTGCTCCTGTCATCTTTATCAATATATATTGCATTGCACATTTTGTGATCACAACAACCAGTCTACATATAAATGCTTATCTTTATGCGAATCTCTATAAATACGCGTACTTTCGTTAAATAAATGAGATTATGGGATGCAAAGAAGTATTCTTCAGAATCGGGACGCAGACAAGGTTGGACGACGACAAGCCTGGACACTTAATTTTGGTCGCTCCCGACAAGGTTGGACAACGACAAGGTTGGACGACGACAAGCTTGGACACTTCTCAATTTATCCTCTTGCGCCAGACTTGAGCGAATTCCTGAGGCGTCCAAGCAGGTCGTGCTCGATCCCGACAAGCCTGGATACATCTCATTTTGGGTCGTTGACGACAAGGTTGGCCAACGACAAGCCTGGACACATTCCAATGGGCCCATTTGGTGCATTCAAAGCACGTAGATCTGACAAATACAACTGTTTATTCACTTGTACGGGTGTACAAGGGCAGTTAGTGTTATCAATGTACAAGGGCAACTGTTCTCTCTGATTATACTGCAGTGTTATTTTTATACCACCGTGATACTCATAAAAATCGTAAGAAGTACCACAGACATGGGGGTTCAAACCTATTCAAGCCATCAGGCTTTGGGGCCGCTACGTTTCGGTGACACTGTATCGGCGCCAGCTCAGTTCGGCGAAAATTTTATGTACAAGGGCACACATCCCATTTAATAATTATTTAAGTGAAACGAAAATTTTGTAAATAATAATGATCTATTTTAATAAAAGATAAATAAATTTAAAATAATTCGAAAATCCTCTAGTAGAGGGCAGTAGCTGACTGGCGAGAATTAGCCAATAGCGATATAGATGGAGCCATGCAACTCTATATTGAAGAGCATATAAGTATGAACTGGAAGCGCCTTAACTGGTAGAGTTTGTTGGAACAGACATTTCAAATTGGGTCGTTGACGACAAGCCTGGACACATTCCTGGGGTGTCCAGGTTTGTCGCGGTCGATCCCGACAAGCCTGGACACATCTCATTTTGGGTCGCTGACGACAAGGTTGGACGACGACAAGCCTGGACACACAAAGTGTCCAGGCTTGTCGTCGTCCAACCTTGGCGCGGTCCCTCAGAATCTCAAGTATCATATTTATTTTACCAGCAAAGAAAATAAAAAGAAATACTTTTATTGTACAACTTACTGTCCAAGACACATTTAGACAATACAAAACCTTCAAAATGCCTTGCAGAAACATTTGACAACATTAAAAAGGTACACATATAGAAAAGCTCACTCATGGAGGCCTTACTGTGATAATCTAAGGTCTTCAACGTAAAATTATTCTGAAATTTATCAAGTATTTTTACTTTTATGTGTTTTCGACTTATAGACACCTGGTCTTCCTATTTACTAACAAGCAAAAAACTTCTGTAATGGAATATATTCCGCATCCCCAACGATGTCGACCTTGCTGGCCGCAAAAGATATCTTTACAGTATGAAGGTATCTGTTTTCCTCAGAATCTTATCTATCTCGTATCATTTAATGTCAGGTATAATACTCGACATTTCTGGGGTAAACACATCTGTGCTACAAATGATGAGGGTCAATATCAATGTAATATTTCGAATCCTTTACCACATATTATTTTCTCTCTGTGTGTTTTTTTAATGCAGATACAACCTTACACAAATCCACACCGACTTTTTGTGGTGGTAGTGGTGAGGTTTTGATTCTATTGATGATCCATCCTATATCCGGGCATCTTCAGCACAATAAATCCAACTGACCAACAGAAATATCCGTGAGTAATAAGCGGATAGCCTAACGTATCTCATAGGCCATCGTCCTAAAAAGATGTTAATTTTATGCAGACAATCTTAAAGAAAAACTTATAACCCCTACCACAGTTAAAGTCCTGTAAACATTTAGTAGAATAGTATGATTTTATGGTTCACATTTTATTATTATTATTATTATTATTATTATTATTATTATTATTATTATTATTATTATTATTATTATTATTATTATTATTATTATTATTATTATTATTTTTGATCAAAAGATCCAGTATATTTCAGGCAAAAATTTTCTTCTAGGCCTTATATCTCGAGAACTGCATATAGTGTACCCAAACCAAAACTAACAATTTACTCAGTATGATGTGTTTAATCAGTAAAAAATACAAACTCTTAATTTAGGGTCCGTTCAAAATTTTGTGGTCCCTGATCCAAAAACTAATTATTGGCCAAGGTCGCAATCTTTTGATCCTTTTTTTGATCATTCCTAAAATTCTTGTTCCATTACATTTCCAAGAAATCTCATAACATTGATTCTGCATTATAATATAATAAGCATGTAGAAAATAATGCCTCTGCAAATAAAATTCTCGCCTCTATTTGAACCTGCCTTTTTAGTGATCTGCTTTAGTTCCACTCATAAAGATCTAAAGACATTAAACTTAATGACATACAGTGTTTTAAAGTTATTGTTACATTCAAGATACATGGAAGACAGAGAAAATAAAAGGGATATCTTCACACTTTTACTTCAGAAAGACATTGTTTTTTCTCTTTAGATTTTGCTTTTGCGTAACAAACTACTAAACGAATTTAAATTTGCATTGCAATTTTTCATAATACCTTTTCCAGAAAAGGTATTTATGTCACTGTTTTACACGTATATGGAATAATAAAAATGGAAATTATTAAAGCAAAAATAACAATGAAAAGGAAAACAGAGAAGAAAGCAATGATAATTATATTAAAAGAAAGAAAACTAAATGAAGAAGTCTATATACAACTTGACTAAGCTGGTAATTGGTACCGAATACATTATATCCTACATTTTATTAAGTGTTGAATCCAATGCCACGATTAATTAATGAGGAATGAATTACATCGTCGCAGTTCAGAAAAAGACTCCGAAAAGTAATCTGGAGTCTTGCACTCGAAACCTCCTTTGTGGCGCTTTATTCCAGAAGAAATTACATATCAAACTGCATATGATCTCCTTGTCATCAGTTCTACGGTCATCATCCAGCCAGTAGATCACAGTGGATTGGTTTATTAAGAACCTAATCTGAGTGAGATTTATGGTTGAACTTTACCTATAGTCTATCTGAAATCCAAAGAGACTCTCCCTGTCATAGTGGAAAGACAATGATATACTGTTCATTGCAGCAAAAATAGCTCACTTCGGTGATAAATTGGGATTATAGATGCATCGCATTTTGCTATAGACTCTGTAGCTGTTTCATCTGCAGCGTATTTCTATTACTTTGTATAGCATCCACCAATTTAATAGCATTACATATTTAAAAGAATTATAACACTAAAACACAAATACTTAACACATGAATATTAATATTTTAATGACTATAAACATTGAAAATGTGAAACAAAACTGAAACATTTACTAATGACAGTCAGAGAAACCATTTATATTACATATTTTGTGATAATTTGTGAAAATACTAATTATATATATGTAAACAATGGAACATTAAATTAATTTATGGACAAAGAAAAACATATCAAAGACATGTTTTCCATCATAAAACCAACTACCGTATATTGTAATACAATAATTCCCTTCTGCAGATGAATTGGAATTACTTCCACGTCATCTTTAGTACAGCGTTGAGGTGTAAACATACGACTTAATTTGTTTCACTTGCATAGAATGTAAGAAGTTTAGACAATTATATGTTATAGCATGCTGCATTAATTTTTGAATTGTCGGCTTGATAAATAAAAATTATTTTCAACTGTAGCATATTGTTTTTTTTCTGTTACATTAAATTAATAAGGAAAATAAAATATATACATGTAAAAGATGTTTATTACAAAATGAGCCAATCAAAGGGTATAGCCAGATAAGGGGGTGAAAAGTGGCTAAAATACAGACTGGTTATTTATTATTTCAGAGTTTTAGAATGTTTTAAATGTTTAGTCCGCAAACTACATATAAACACCTAAAGTATAACTGAAATTGAGCTACGTTATTCTAGAAGCAAGCGCTCCCCTAATTAAACTATATATTTGTTCATATTAACCATTATACATAAAGCAGCTTAAGAAATAAATGGGTCCATACTTTCAAAGCATTCATTCACAAAAAGCCCCTGAGAGATATGAAAATTTTATTCCATTTTAAAGAAAGTCTAACATTTTAAAACTATATCAGACTATCGTAGATACGATGGCACAAATTCGACAAATTAATGATGTTTCGGAAATATATAGGATAACTACCTATTGCTTAATTGTTGTGAACACTTAATAAACAGAGTTATCTCCCTTAGCCTAACGGACATAATTGTGGGACGTTAAACCTAAAAAGAAAGTTATATTCAGAAAAGAATGTTTATTGGTGTTTCAGGTTCCCATTAATTTCTAAAACATTGACTGGATCTTTTTTTATTCGAAGACTGAGTTTATTACCACTGAAAAAGTTAATATATTGTAAGAAGATGTAATAACATTAATGTATATTCAATAATCGAACAATTCTTTACATCTACGGTGTTTGATATGATATTGAAAAGAAAACTGAAATTTACACTGCTAATCAGACCCTTCAAGAATATAATATGCTGATTGAGGTAAACAATAAAATGCTGAAGAACACTAGTTTAATAATAAATTATAATAAGAATGAAATTACTCCTAACTCACTGCCATGACGAGAGACTAGATGGGAAATCTATGATAAAGGACTATGCTCTCATCGCTAATACAATACGTTTCATGTTTAATATTATAACTAAGTACAAAGAAATAGAGGAAACTCGTTACTGAGAAATTAAATCCTCTCCATTAAAAATTAGTTTTAGCTTAATTTGTTGGATGCGTGACATACAAACCAGTCATGGAAAGTCTTAAGGTTTTAGTCTATAACTTTTTGTGTGTCGGGTTACGTAACCAACTTTTTCAATAAAACTACATTACAATACTGAATATTGCTGTACAGAAATGCACTAATTCATATCTAGACCAGTAGAGGACAGAGAAAGACAACAATTCGTTATGGTGTGTCAAACTTGGTATTTGTTGTAATGGAACGTTCATAAACATTACATTACTTATTGATTCCCTTCAAGATTATCGTTGGTAATGTGGTGAAACAAAGTAACTTACCATATAATGCAATTATATTACTTGGCAGAAATATATATACATATCATCTAAAGTTAACCCATACAAAAACAATAGTAAACTATTGTAAATATATTCTACAGTCTCTATTTATCACTCTAATTAGATAAATGCCAACACAGAGAAAAATCCGTTCTCCGGACAGCGGTATATTGTACAAATATACGGTATCCTCTTGCTTACTATAGAAATCAGTAAGGAGCATGCGTTATCTGTATGCTACATAGCAACTGCCCTTAGATGTTACATCATGCTGTTGCAGTATGTCTGACATCTAACAGTTTTCCGTACATCACATGCATATACTTATGTTACCTTCGTCAGCTATATGTTATATACGTCCATTTGTATGTGAGATCCTGACCGCCTATATTGTTTCATACAGAAAGTACGTATAGATGGAACACTTATACAGAAAGTATTATAAAACATGCGTTTTCAGTTATACGTCTGCTGTACGTTAAGTCCAAAAACTACAGGAATTACGCATGTAACCTATCTTTTTAAGTACGCCACCTACAATTTTTTTCTCAGTGAAAGCTTATATCTTTCAGGAAAAACTTTAACGCATGGCCTTAAAAGAAGTAAAGCATTTTTCAGCTTACATTTACCAACTGATGTACTAAAAATAGGATAAAGTCTCTATTAAAAACGACAGTAAACTTGTAAACAAACCTACAGAAAGCAAATAGAATGCTGTTTGTAAATGGTGCAATGTTGACACTACATTATCCTGACTATAATATCTCAAATTATTATATCCATACTCTGCCCAAAACTCAGACTGCCAAATTTGATTTAGTCCACTGTCTTCTAATCTTCCAACAAAATTTTATTAATTTGAGGGAGATATGGAGAAGATTTGGGTACCATAAATGCTAGAAATAACATACCAACAGTTTCTGTCGAATAATGAAATAAAGGACGCTCATTTCTATACTCAGAGTTTTTAATTGTAATAAGTGAAGCAGAAGGTAAGTCAAGAATAATTCTGTCTCTATTCCGGGTTAAGAGCTTTAAGGAAGAATATCTGTCAATCATTGGTCGGGTCTTCGATAACAATTTCTTCATTATGGGTCAGAATATTCTGATAATAAAGACATGCATTTTGTTTCAATGTGCAGATATTATGTAAAGACTTGTTCTCTGGTATCTACATCAGGATAGTACTTAGGATTTATAATATAACCATGCAATGCGGTTTGATATAACGATGATATGAGAAGAAATCCTAACACAGAGAATATGAATATGATTTTTCGACTGACTTGCTTTGGTTCTATAACAGATATTTGCAGTAGAATCTATAAAACATACATTACGTGAGAAACTATTGATGTATATTTAATATTTTCTGTTAAAATGTAATGAATAAACCATTCAGCAAATACAAAAATGACGAAATCGCCTGAAATAATAATCCAAAGAATGTTATTAAAAGGTAAGAAAATGTGCATCCATTGCGGAATTGAAACCCTTGGGACTTACAAATAAAAACAGATCATAGAAGAATGGTGTGGTAAATTATAAATTATATTTACAAAGACGAGTATGAACTATAACGGGATTAAACCTAATATCTGCATAAAAACGTACAATGGTAAGAGATTTATCGATATAACTTGCATTTGGTAGAATATCAGATAAAAATTCATACTTTCTTTTGATGTCGATAGAAGTAATATTCATGTGAGTTATTATATGTGATGCCAATCTATTATTAATATTTAACGTTATTAATATTTAACGTTGATTGTTATTGATTCTTTGTTGTGAAAATTGCGAATATATATGTACAGTGGGTAGCCATACACACTCTTTGTCTTCTCGGGGAATAGCTTGTCAATAACGAAGCTGCTTCTTTCAGGTAAATTGACATCTGTCACTTGGTATGCCTTTTGAAGTCCAGTGAACTGATTGTATTAAATAAGATAAACTATTTCCTTATCCTGAAACAAGTATGTTATGACATAAACATTAAGAATTTTATGGTTCTATAGGATCTTAAATGCTTTGTATATACTCCCATCTCGTGGATCCATATGTGTTGTGTAGGTAATAATAAATTTGCCTCTCGTATTCCAATAAAACGTATCTTGGCTTTTCTCAAGAACAGAACGAAGAGATTCATAGTTGACAACAAAAATAAGAAATTAGCTACTTCTTCCAATAGAATTAACTTTGTTAGTAAATTTTTTGTTTGTAACTTTAACACCAGTAACTGTTAAAGGAATTTGTCAACTTTTAAAAAGAGTTTGAAAACTAATATAATTTCTCTTTCTGAATATAATATTATGTAGATGTCTGTCATGTAGGAAACATTTTCTACAAATTAAAGAAATTACATGAAAAACTAAATACAAACTATTGTCGTCATTATTTAAGGTAAAACTTGTGAGATTGAATTTAGTAGCTGTATTTTTTTCTATCATGTGAGTCAATATAAGTACAAATTAGAGAGTTAACTCAAATTTATTCTTGAAGGGGTATTCTGCTTTCATGACGTAAGAAGTTTTCTTCAACGATCTTCGGTTTACTATTTCTGCAAGAGAAAATATTTTAGAACTTAAAATTAATGATTAAGTTCTGGATATACATAAACTGAAATGGCAATTTACATATATAAATTATATTAAGTACTTAGCCTGAAAATTCTTTATAAAACTTATTAGAAATACATAAAAAGGATGACAGGAAACTAGATCATCTTGTAGAAAAAATAAAGAATTCAAAGTTGAACTTACAGCTTATTCTGCTTCCTGAAAGCATCACCATATATATATTACTTCTTTAGTAAATACGTTAGAAAGGAGAAAATAAAGTGATTTCATATAACAGCTAATTTGAAGTGTCCTATTTCATAATATTTCACTATTTCAAGCACCATTGCCGAATTTTAGTATTCTACAATTGAAGGCAAGTTCTTGAGAATTAACATCGAATTCTACATTTACTAATTTCTCCCACAAGACAATGCTAAAGAAATCAACAAATTGTCAGAATCAAAACAGAGTATGTGGCAAGTTTCTCAAGTTAGGAAGATAGAACTCTGCGTATAAACTTCTCAATGTAAACAAGTGAGAACATCTTTAAATGTTTCCGGCAATTACATTTTCAAAGGGAAATAGTTTCTAAAGGAGTCAAAAAATTTTAAAGGATTCACATTTCTGGTTGAATATTTCTGAAATCTCATTCTTTCTGTGCGAAGACTGCAATTCATACCTTTCATTCCGTGGCAGAAATAAGAATTTTTGAAGAAAAAAATATTGATACACAGTACTTTCCGTACAAGAACTTTATTGTAGGGAGGTAATATACTGAGTATGACAGCAAGTGTATAATATAAAAGGGAGGCTAGACTCAATGATTGCTACGATAATTATCTTTACGAAGAAAATATAAAGTGTGAAATTACTTCATCACCGAGTACATGGGCATCAAAAGATAATCTATGTGCACGTTTTGATTAGTATTTTATTTCATAAATTGTTGAGGAAAGAAATACAATGATGAAAGTCTCTTAACAATTAATGAAATAAAATAACTGCACTTTTTTTAGTTATTAAGTTTCCTTGAAATTAACTTTTCACATTCATCTCGCGTATTATGATTTATTGTAAATATAGTTCATCCCAAAAAAGAAAAGAAATATAAAAAAATATCCAAATAAAAAACAGTTATATTGATTGGATACTGTCAAGCATTTATATGTAACATAATAATAAAAATGTTATTACAAATTATTATATTTTAAATACATTTATGCCTTGCTTCTGGGGACTAAAAGTAGGAAAACAGTGGTCCAATGTTTCGATTGTTCATTAGTTGTGACAAGGGGTAAAAGTGGATCTGATAAGGTAGTGGGATGGTAGGTAGAGGCATGACGTCACACCATCCCCTTGCCTATCTTTGCCCATTGTAATTTTTTTAGGAACTGGGGGGACGCCGTACATACATTTTGGAGGTGAAGGGACGGCATCCCTTCGCGTTCCACCGCAGTTTTATCCCTGATTGTGACACTAAGTTTACAGTAGTTAATATCTACAATTACATTACAAAAGAAAGTGAAATAATACAGTATCTTATTTTTAGTCAAGCACTTCATTTAATCTGACAGTATAAAGTAATGGGTTCACTGTAAATATACCTATTATAAAGTGAATTCAACATTTTAAGTTTAAAATTAGGACTTAAAAAGTGATTCAGCTTCTCCAGATTATGCCTCTCTGAAATCCGTTAAATCATGGCTCCTAGAACCGAGGGATAACAAAGCAACTATGTATAAAAATAGCAAAGCAACTTATGATTAATAAACAACTCACCCTAAGCAATCAAACGCAAAGGTGTAGTTGAGTATCTCTCACAAGCAAGGGGCGCGATATCGAGACTCGAATTGCGCAATAAGAGTTACATATACTGAAAGAGCATCAGGTAGTTAGTAAATTACCAAATTATTAGCTGCAGTCCGCCAGTAGGGAAAAAGTTATGGGACTGTAAAGTTCAGGGCCTGGCGTACGAAAACCACACAAAACTTAGTATTTGGCTTGTTCCTCTTTGTATTGACAAGAGATAATGAACTCTAACGTATTCCCATCACAAAACATGATGTTTGACATAAGAAAATCTATATGAGAAAAATTATCAGCGTTGCCATCCATAGAAATAACAGTGTTGCCGCAATAAGAATACAGCGAAAAGCTTGGTTTGCAGCGAATGAAAGAGCGAACACAACGGTGTTTTGTGACATCATGTTTTCGTGGTTCGCACGGAATTACGTTTTACATAATACGTTATTTAGTTTGTAAGAATGAAAGTAGTTATAATATACTTGTATTAACATTACAGAATATTACTTAAACATAAGTACAAAAGCTACCAAGAAAACACTAGTATGAAGGTGCTTCGCAAAGTAGACCTCACGATAAGCCTGTGAAAATGTCATTCGGGTTCGAATCGGTTTGTTCGTTGGGCATTTATCGTGAGGCATACCGACAGGCAGACAACACAAATGTCGAGCATCGCGAATCGTAAAACTCGTTTCGTGTTGTTAGTGATATATCCCCGCTGAATAACGCCGTTGAATTCATTCTTGTAGTCCGTGTCTTAACGAAGAGCGTAGGGTATTCTAGCAACACTGTAATGTCTATAGATGACACCAATGGCAAGTCTCCAGGAGCGCTGTTTTGACTCCCTTACCACAGAAATGTGTTATTACTGCGCGTCGCTGGCTATCGTCCGATGTGCATATTGTACTAACTGTTTTTGTTTGGATCACTCGATACTTTCTGCTCTTCATATCAATTGCGTGGCTTAACACTGTCATTTACATAGCTATCTCCCCTTCCCAAACAAATACCGTTTGCTATTGCACACACAAACAGGTTATTCCTTCTGTTTGCCATAGTCTCTCATGTTTACTTTGCAGCCCCATAATTTTGCCCTACTGGCGGACTGCAGCTAACAACGTGGTCATTTCATGATTGATGCTCTTTCAGAATATATAACCCTTATTGTGCAACGCAAGTCCCGATCACGTACTATTTGCTTGCAAGCTTTTCGAGGTATTCTTATTCTGGCAGCACTGTAATTTCTATGGATGGCAACACTGGCAATTCTTCTCATACAGATTTTCTTATGTCAAACATCATGTTCTGTGATGGGAATGCGTTAGACTTCATTATTTCTTGTCAATACAAAGAGGAACAAGCCAAATGCTAAGTATTGTGTGATTTTCGTACGAGAGGCTCTGAACTTTACAGTCCCATAACTTTTTCCCTACTGGCGGACTGCAGCTAATAATTTGGTAACTTACTAACTACCTGATGCCCTTTCAGTATATGTAACTCTTATTGCGCAATTCGAGTCTCGATATCGCGCCCCTTGCTTGTCAGTATTGGATCATCACATATAAAACCAACAGTTGCAATATCCAACTGCTCAACAGAAGTTTAAAAGTTATTTCTATACAAAACTTCAACTTCGATCTCACTATATTACCTCCGGTTCATACAAACTGACAGAATACTTAACGTTACGGCACTCTCTTTGCTATGGTTGAAGGAAGTGATGGGATCCCTAACACGGACTGACAAGCCTGCTGAAGGCCTTTAGCATTGTCCACAGCGGACAAACAGAGTATTTAACAATAACCAGAGTTGAGCTCACTGCTATTACTAATGCATCGTATGCTATAGTTTGCACAAGCGGCTTGTCTGCTGGGATGAATTGTAACTCCTTCTGCATTGTTTCATACCTCATAGTTCCGAGTTCTAGCATTTTGTTTATTGTAAAAGTTGTTTTTACAAGTGGAAATGGATAATCTATATGTGGATAAAATACATATAGAAAGAGTGCAATACGCAGAAATTCGTCAAGGAAAGACAAGCTCCTAAGTTCAAATAATTTCAGATATTTCTATACTGTATTTATATATGTTATTATACTAAATATTTAATTTGCACATCATTTTGCTCAAGGGAAGAGAAGCTAAAACCTCAAAACCTCCCTTGGGTGCGCCATTGCATAGAAGAATTCATTATAAAAGTAGAAAAGAGGTTCTATGTTCGAAATATTCGGTATAGGGAATATTAGGGGAAAAGAATCAACATGGAATGAAATTTACTGTTTTGTTTCCAAACTTTACAGAGCTTTCCAAACTTCGCCGAGAGGAAATTTGTTGGCAAGTCATGACTCATGTACGAAGGTTTTCATCAGTGAAAACGATAGAATGGGGCAAGTGGTGCGGGCCTCTGTGGTGTCTACATCTACCTTCCCTAGATATGTTGTATTCCAATGTAGGTCAAATAATATAAACTTATATTTTCGGTATACAAAAAAAAAAAAAAAAAAAAAAAAAAAACTTGCCTCCATAAGTTGCTCTGCTCCTCTGCTCGATTGCCTCTTCAAGAAATGAAAGCAGGCGTCGTCACTGGCTTTCATTCATAACACGCGGCATTCAAACATATTATATATCGGGCTAGTCAATAAAAAATTAAGAAAAGAATATATTACTCGCGAACATCTCAAAATACATCGAAATTAAAGGCCGTTCCCATATCCCAAAGAGGAGTTTAACCGATACCGGCGAAAAGAGCGCAAGGACAAAAACAGCATATGAAGAAACGCAGCGCATGCAAATACAGCATGGAAAAAACAGCACATGAACAAGAAGAGCGCATGCAAATTTGTGGTGGATAACATCGTATCTATGACTTTGTTAGGGTTCTTCCCTTTCCTTTCACATACTCATTTTGCCCATTCTTTCTTCATCACTCACTTTCTTTTATCATCTGCCTCCTTCAACCTAAAGGACATATACGTAAAACGTTAAAATAGAGAGTTACGAAAAATGTCGAAAGTAATCACAAATGAGTCGTTCATTTCCAAACGGCATCTTGTTCAAGAAAATTCGATTTTGAGATATTGCAATTTACAATTACAATTTACAATTTACGTTCTAAGGACTGTATCTTACATCGTAACCGGCTAAGAACATGTGATATCAGACTATTACTTCAACTATATTTTGGACAAAAACAGCGAATGAACACAAACCGCGCGTGGACAGAAACAGCCCATGAAAATACAGCGTGGACAAAAACAGCTCATGAGCAAAAACCGGGCGTGGACAAACACAGCGCGTGGACGAAAACCACTCATGAACAAAAGTCGCGCGTGCACAAAGCAGCGCTTAGGTAAAGACCATTGTTTGTGGTTTTAAGTATGGCTGTGCGATATTTCGATATTTCGATCGATCGATATTTTCAAATATATAAATAGCGATATGGTTCGTTTTCTGATTGAAATATCGATTTTTGGTGTTTCGATATATCGATCAGATTTCGATATTTTGTCAATATCGATTTCCCATATCCAAATTCGGATATCCCACAGCCATAGTTTTAAGTTCAATATATTGAATGCGAGGAATTTTCACATTTATAAGATTGTTTTAGAATGTGTGGTATTGAATAGAAACGAAACATTGATTTCCAAACAACCCAAGCCATGAATAAACATTTGAGGAAAATGAGAAACCCTGTTGATTCATAATCATCTGACGGTGGAGTTTATTCATTTTGGGATAGTAGCGTTGAAGAATTAAATTTGTTATCTCCAGAGGAAAAGGACATGCTTAGTGACGAAGAAGTGAAAGTAATTTTTCAGGCACAAATACATCCATTATCCTCGGTGACTATCCGGTGGTGAACGCATTTGCAAAATTATATATAAAACATTAAATGCTGTGTTTGTGAGATAAGATACTATTACTAATATGGATAGTATAAAACATTCAAAATGTTTAAAGGAATCTAGTCGTCGTATAAAAATCGCTTCTGAGTAGCAGTGTGTTGAAAACAACAAAGATGCAGACCTTTGTTATCGCTGTAAATATAATTTGTTTTATCATTTTCTGTTAAGTGAGTGAAATTTAAAATCAAATCTAACTTTATTTAATCGTATTTGACATCTAATCTGGCTTTAAGGCCATGTCTAACGTTTTCGGTTCATATCATGAATCCCTATATAACAACATGGTGAACTTCTTTTCAAAGTATTATGAAAACTATTTCTCTTATGGAGTTTAAAATTTCTCCAGATGTTAATCTACCCCAATACAACATGTTAACTTTTTATTTTTCATCTAGCTCTTATAGTTCATTAATATTACTTTTTGCAAGGAAATATGACAGCACTGGAAAGCACATAAGCAGGGTTTCTTTTCCTGTTCGTGAAGGTGCAGATAACTGATCCATTTACACCATTGTTCCCACCATTGTTCCTCACTGATGTTCAAAAAATTGGTAGGGGAGGGAAACAAGTTACGAAATGACATAAGATTGTTCATCTAAAAATGTGGAGAGTGCATATCTTCGAAGTGATGTTAGTTGACAATCTGATTATATGGCTCGGAAGAAGAAAGAGTTTAGGGAGGCAAGACTGGCTGCTCTCAGAAATGAGACAACATCATGTACCTACACATCTTTTTACTTGCATTTTTAAGAAGTCTTCTTGTCAAACTGGGTTCAATTTCCCTATTTTCCTATTCCAACCATTTGTGATCCTAAATTTTGATTCTTGCGCGGTGAAAAAAGGAGACACGTCAAAGGAAAGGCAAAACTAATAGCATTATCATCAATATTCTGCTTTCCGAAATAAGAAATGTAAGTTTAAAAATAATAAAAATTTGAAAGAAATATCTGGGAAAGTGAAATAACGAATCGTGACATTTCGTGCGTGTGCATAATAGTAATATACAAAATAAATAAATAAATATTACAGAATTTTTGAGGGTATAGATCAGCGTTTCCCAACCGATGTGCCGCGGCACACTGGTGTGCCGCGAATGGACCACTGGTGTGCCGCGAGGAAATTGGAACAAAATTATTAATTTTATTGCAATCAAATTGCAAGACATTGTGTGTGTCACATTATATTTCCGAGGAAAAACGTATATTTGTGTTTCACATTACTATGAGCGTGTACTATGAATCTACAATTTTAAGTTTCATACTATGTTACTATTCTGTACATTTTTAATGTTAAAAAGGTATTTGTTATAATTGTTATCACCATTATTGCTTCTTTATTGTTGCAGACTATTTCGTAACTTGAAATTTTAAAATATTTTTCAATCATTTCGAGAAAGCAAGCCTGCATACAAATTACCTACATTTGTGTTTTAAAAGTACAAGAGGTTTGTTTGTTCGTTCGTTATTTAGTGATCTCCCTTCTTAGTGGATACAAATTTCGAAAAAGAAAGTGCATTTTTAAAAACCTGAGTCCTTTATTTCATTGTAATTGTTTTCTATTTTTAAATTAGAATGAAAAATAAGTATAATGATTTACTACGGAGGAAAACCAGTGATCGAACTTTCTTGTCTGTGAAAAAGATATCAGTAATCACAGAAAAATAACCAAGGTATTTTATGTTTACAAATAATAATAATAATAATAATAATAATAATAGGGTGGGTGCGCCATATATGGAATACGTTCCTAATATGAAATACCAGATTATTTTGTCTGCAATGTTCTGCCACTGAGTAGACTGTACGTAAATTTGTACACCGTGGCGCCCTTAATCTGCGCATGAGTGGTTTGCTGCCGAACGATAACAAGCCATTTTCTTTTGTTGCAGAATATTTTTCTGAAGAACTTGAGTTTTTCGAACGTATCTTTCCAGACTGCTGAATGTACGTAAAGAGTTATGTATTATTGTTGAGTTTGTGATATTTAGATTACATATATAGTGTACCATAAAGGCATAAAGATTCAGTACACAGAGAATCACGTAAGCGTGTGTAGTAAGAGAACTATCCAAAATGGCGGTTTTCCCAATATGGAATACTAGCAGGATCCTAATTTGGAATATTCCTAATTATAATAACTACTACTACTAGTACTACTACTACTACTCTTAAAGAAAGGAAGAAAGAAATTTATTAGCTTAAGGAAAGGAACAAAGGAAATATTCGGGCCTCGAACTCCGAGATCACATCGGCCTTTAAATTAAGTCTACGAATTCGAAAGGACTCGACCCTGGCCTAAGAAAAAAGTATCATCCCGGAATACGCCTAATGATACTGAGGGAAAGCAGGGAAAACCTCACCAAAGGCCGGCGCCAGGATAGGCGGTCTGAGCAGAGATCGTGCCCATCCTCGAATTATCCAAACATCGCATTGTAGACAAATGAGCATGTTTTGTTCTAGTATTCCATTTTAAGAACAGGTAGTGTTCCATATTAGGAGCGGGGTGTGCCTAATATGGGAACTTGAGTTTCTTTCAATTTTGTAATATTGTAAAAAATCATTAATGAGGAACAAACTTTCATACTTGTATTTTGTTTTGCAAAGGTACCACAAGTAGTATGATGCATAATATTTTTATTCTGGAATACGCATTTCTGAGAAATAAAGAAGAAACAAAAAGTATTCCATATTCGGTGCCTTTACCCTAATAATAATAATAATAATGATAATAATAATAATAATAATAATAATAATAATAATAATAATAATAATAATAATAATAATAATAATAATAATAATAATAATAATAATAATATCTATATGAGTGTGCCGCGAGAATTCAAGTTACACCTGTAATGTGCCGCAAGCTGAAAAAGATTGGGAAATGCTGGTGTTCCAAGGATAAGCAAGTGAAAAATATTTCACTTGATTTTGACTGAAAACCTGACTTACAGTCTTATATATATATATATATATATATATATATATATATATATATATATATATATATAAAGAATGAGTCAGAAAAAACTTGGCCAGTAACTTTGACTAAAAAAGTAGGTAAAGAAATGAAAAGAAGAAAGGTCGTTTTAATAGTTTAGTTGACTATAAAGTAAAAAAAAATAAACACACAAAAGATATCATAAAGAACTAATTATGGAAAAATGCTCGTACATTACTTTTAATCCGCTTCATAAGAGTTCGCACATCTTCTTCTGTTATTTGATTGGCCGCTCAATCCACTTGCGACGAAAAGTTCTCAAGTCAGCCGCCTTCCCTTTTGATGTTTTCAATGTTCTTTTAATGTGGGCCCAATATTTTTCAATTGGCCTAAGTTCAGGGCAATTTGGTGGATTTGCCTCTCTTCGAACTGCGACGATACTCTTTTCTTTATAACAATCAGTGGCTGCTTTAGAGTAGTGAGATGCAGCAAAATCTGGCCAAAAGAAAACAGAGTTACTGTGTGACATCACAAATGGATACAAGCGTTTCTGTAAACACTCCTTCGTATAAATTTCGCCGTTAATTATCCCTGCTGTGATGAACGCCTTGCGTTTTTTACCGCATGAACAAATAGCTTGCCAAATCAAATAGTTTTTGGGATATTTGGATGCCTTTCGTTGTTTAAATTTATCCTGCACATCTCCCCTCTTCAGTGCCACGTAGTACTCCTTTCCGGGAATTTGACTGAAATAAGTGACACAATGGGTTTCGTCGTCCATAATGCAACATTCATATTGAGTAAGGTACTGATCATAGAGTTTTCTTGCTCTGGATTTTGCTGTCAGTTGTTGCTTTTCGTCTCGGTTAGGTACCTTTTGCACTTTGAAAGATCGTAAACCTTTCCTTGCTTTAATTCTGTGCACTGTAGATTGGGACGCTTTGACCACACCAGCAACTGCTCTTTCCGATAAATTCGGATTTTGACGCAGCAATGCAGTAACCCTTTTCTCCAGCTTCGGTTGGCTAGTACCCGGTTTTCTACCTGAGCCAGGTTTTCCTTCAACAGTTAAATCTTTTGTGTACTTTTTAATTACATTTTGCACAGTAGACCGAGAGTACTTTACGAGTTTGCTTAATTTATTTAAGGACATACCTGGATTTTCGAGGTATTTGTTCACAATTAGTTTTCGTTTTTCTAACTGACTCATCGTTCTTTACCACACCACGCGCACTTCCCAACTAACAATCTATTCGTGAGTAAGATCGGCAGTCTGTCCTTGCTTATGCACAGTGCTACCAATGTTCATCTTATATACTAGAAAATATGGCGGGACGAAAGCGGCCAGGTTTTTTCTGACTCATTCTTTATGTGTGTGGGGGTGTGTGTGTGTGTGTATGTTGTATAGTATTTTGACTCAGTTTCCTGATCAACGTTACGTTACATCTTAGGAATCAGTGGCGGCTAATGTTAGCGTTGCAGCGTTGCGCAACGACCAAAGTATTTCAAGAAAAAAAAATATTATTATCAATAGTAGTAAAGAACAGAAAAATACTTTTTAATACTCGCATATATACACTTTAAATAACATATTTTTTTTACTTCTGTAACTGTCTGTTCCGTTAATCCGTTTTAAAAAGCGAAAAATAATCCGTCACAGAGTCTCTAATTTATATTGTGTTGCAGCAAGCATACAACGACCAGATTCCTTCAGCGCGGCAATTGGAGCAAATGTTAAGTCTCCTTTCCCCTATCTCAGAATTTAAAGGGACTGGTCGTTGCAGTGCTTCTGCAACACAGCACGGTTTCCAGAGAACGAAAAGGTTTTTCGCGCTAAATAAGATTTCTAAATTTTCTTTCACTAACAATTAACAAATGGAATTTGTTTTTATGCATTTATATTTTTAAATTACGGAACCATACTGAAGCAAATCAATATAATGACAATTAAAAAAAGTGATTGCAGAATTACAAAATAAGAAAGAAAATATCTAGTAGAGGAGAAAACAAATGAAAGTAGACCCGCATTTACAAGTTAATTCTTAGCTTATATTGATAATGAAGGCTTCTTCTACAGTAATTTGTGAATCAAATATTAATAAGTCAGTATGTAGAATTGCTCCCCCCCCCCTCTGTGGATAGTATTTTAGTATAAACATATTTCTTTTATAAAATAAATATATTTTATACATTTGATAATTTCTACATAAAACTGTATGATGGGGAACGCCACATTGAATTTGGGACTAGTTAGCAATGCTCAGGGTCGTATCCACGAGGGGGTCAACCGGGTCCGGACCTCCCAAAAATTTCGAAACTTGACTAACATTTTTAGTTCTTAACGAACTATACTTGTTTAACAGAGGAACGATTGGTGTAGGCTAAATATTTCATTTTACGCTTCATTATGTACTACAGTAGAGCGTCGATTATCCGAACGTCGGTCAACCGAACGACCGCTTAACCGAACTGTGTACTCGCTCGTACCTGTTACTCTCTCACCCTACTGTCTATCATCCCCCTCACTCCCAAACCAAGTTTCCCACAGTAGTCGCCGCACTGAGCCACCGCTGGCGGAACATTGCTTCTAATGGGGCCTTCATAAGGCGCTGCTGACCGGCCAAGCCGCCAGTCGCTGTGTTTCAACAATCAGCACACTTCTTTTTATGAATAAATTTACTGTACAGTACTTCTTTTTGGCAAATAAACATGCACAGTTCGATTATCCGAACAAACCAGTTTTCCGAACACCCATGTCCCCCAATTACTTCGGATAATCGACGCTCTACTGTATTTCTTTTCTTCTAGAAATAATCGTTCTATCATTTTTTCTAAAAATATAGGTGACAGTAAGTAAGAATTACTTATCGTCTTTTCGGGTGCAGAATAAGACAGGTTCCATATTATGTTGACGTATTGGACCTCCCTCAAATACTTTGGACCCCTCCCAGTTAACATTTCTGGGTGTAGAACTGCTGTTTGTTTTGATGTTCTTTGATTTTTGGCTTCTATTACATGCTGATCCTTCATCTGGCGAGTTTCGAGGTTTCCTTTCTAGACCATATCACATTGGTAAGCGTTGTTTCGCCTCATATATGTATTAGGCAGATTTGCTTCTATCAAAGAGAGGATAATGAACTTACTAATTAATTAAGGTGATTAATCGGATAAAATGTTCTGCATTTTTTATTTTTTAAAAACAGAATTTTATTTAATTTAACATGTCATATAGCATTTGCATCTAAAGTTATGCTGATTAGTCAATGAGTCAACTTTATATGTTCTGTCTCTTATTGTTCGTACTGCAACACCCGAAACCACAATCCACCGGCCGCCACTGTTAGGAATCTATAATTACGTCACTTTTGAACAAACATATGCTTATCCTTGCTTTCCATACGTACTTCATAACACATCATAATTTTAGGGAAAATATATGGCAACCTGTATCACTTGTACTCTCCTGATTCACTTAAAGAACAAATTACCGGTTATTCGCAAATTGAAATTATTATTTTCGGCTAAGGAATCTTGTCAAACTCTCTATCAAATTTGGCCGATATATGAACCTTGTCACAAATTGGAATGATCACAAATCGCACGGAATCAATAAAAATATATCCACAGAAAGCTATATTAATCCATATATCCACATTCATGCATACTTCTATTTTGTAGTTGACCATCCATCACAACAGAGTTAATACTAGATCTGTTGATGATTTGGGGCCGCGATGGCTCAGTGGTAGAGCGTTCACCTCTGGTGCTTTGGGTCTCGGGTTCGATCCCAGCCCCCGCCAAGTGAACTTTGTGGTGGACAAACACCGTGTGCGTGAGTTTTCTCGGGGTTCTCCCACTTTCTTCATTCCACCATTTCATTCATTACTCATCATCACCGTATCTTTTAGTCTAACAGGCATAACCGTGGGACGTAAAACTCAAAGATTTCAATTCATTTTTTCTGTTGATGATTTGAGGGTGAAAAACCAAAATCTCACGGCCTACAATCTCGCCTGCCGAAAACCTGGATTACGTGTAACTCATGTAACTGAGATACAGCACTGAAATGTTTGCTCCATCATCATGTTATTGTTCTAAGTGAACAATGCAATGAACATAAGTATTTAGTAATATTATGAAGGGTAATTTATGCACTAATAATTGTAACAAATAATTATGTTTTGATTAGTGGCACATTTAGGAGGCTATCGGGCTCAAGCCTCCCCCTCGAAATAACTTCATTATTATTTTTTTCGCATTATAGTACAACACAAATGTTTCTTACTGGTTCTCAAGCCTCCCCCTCCGAAACAAGATCCTAAATACGCAACTGGTTTCGATAACGTTTAAATCGATATTACAAGTAGAAATACTTTATAGGAAGTTCAAACCTGAATTATCACATAAATAAAAACATATAAGACGTTCGTAACTGTAATGGTATTGTTGAACGAACTCCAAAAAGGATTGACTTATAATAATATCAGAGATACTTGTTAATTTGCATTTGAAATTAACGTCTCTACAAGCGCTGTAGCAGTTTATAATGGAAAATAGTTCACTATGCCATAAGAAAAACAAAAACTGAGTATTGGTCGATATTCGTGATGTATTTAAATTTTAGCAATTTGAAACGCATATTTTGTAATTCTAGTTCCCATAATGATTAGATAAACTTCTAGTTTACGCGCATACCTACCGTTGCTAATGCACCTGCTCCCTATAGACGAACCCCCGCGCAAGTCCATGAGTTTATCCTAATCTGAAAGTAGCGTTGTCCACGAGAGCAGAAATTCCTTGTCTCGTCTTGATTATAATCTCGAAAACCACACGATAAATACCTTTCTAAATTCGAGACGGGGCAAGAAACACAACAATTATCGTCTGCTTTTCAAGACGAGAAATTTCTCGTGTCCCGTGAGCAACACTAATTCACGAAGTCTTGATTAAAACACTGTTTTAGTGCCACATGATTCATATGTAAAATAAAAAAAAACTGCTGTTTGATAAAATGATGGTACGAAAGCAATGAAGAACATTTATATACGTTTAAAATGTACAAGTCATTACACAATTTACTCCAATAATAAGTATGGTTTAAATGTTGTTTTATCAAACTATTCGTGAACTAATTGTGACGCTGAACAGTTGTGATAACTTTCAGATGAAGTTAAGGAAAAAAATTAGGGCATCATTTTTTAAACATAAATTATCAAAACGGAACAATAAAATTTTCGAGACAAGATCGAAAGAAGTCTTCAAGGATCGAGAAGAGACAAGACCTATTAAATTTAGGAAACGAGACGAGAAAACCTTACTTCTCGTATCGTCTCGTCTCATGGGGAACATTATCTAAACTAAATAGATAACATTTTTGCCTGTAGTGACGACCTGTCAGATATTGATGCATTCTTTGGCATGAATAATTGATTTCATGGCATATCAATCTGCAAGTGTATCATCAATCTGTGCGTTATTATTTGGGCATTAGCCAAGATGTTGTAGAACGCATTAAGTTATTATTAGAATGAAAGGAAATCTTTGTGTTTTACGTCTAAACAAACTTAATATTCAGACTCCAATTCCTCGACGTGGTGTTAGCAGACCTGTTTTTTCTCAATAAAATTATCAATTGGAAAATTAACTCCGATTTAATTTTTTCTGTTCCCAGTTTTCGTGTGCCATCTCACCTTACTCGCAGTCATACGTTACTATCATATGTAGCATCCATTTTTTTTTTTTTTTTTAGTTATTCAGCGTTCCTTATATCTCAGGCTGGCATCATTGTATAGTAGTTTATCGTCAGAGGTTGACATTTTCGACTCTGAAAATCATTTTAGAAACAAACTGAAGTCTCTGTAAATGTTGTAATACTTTGTATATTTTATTTTTATTATTCTGTATATATATTTAAATTTTATTTTTTTGTATATATTTTACTTTTTCTTTCTGTTTTGTTATTTCTTTTGTACTTTGTTGTATTGTTTCAGTGTAAAATGGACTTTTAAATCTGTAACAGAAACATTTATATATAAATAAATTAATAGTTATGCCGGCTGAGGAGACAGTCAGCAGGAAACATGTAGCAGTCGAAAAGCGGAAGTCAACCGAACTCGTGTTTTAGATTTAGTGCTGAAGAATGTGTAACTCTCTGACGCTGAAGTTGTGAAGCACTTTCAAAAAGGATTGAGTCATGCAACTGTATACAGAACATTTAAAAGGATCAAAGATGGGATTTTAATGAAAAAAGAGGAGAAGGAAAGAAAAAAATCATTATGACGAAAAAAATCAAAGAGAAGATTGTGTCCCTGATGAACGCAAGCGACTATGTACACTCCGCATCAAAACAAATGCGACAGCTAACGCCCTGCAGTTAGGCCACCCAATATACACCTTCCTATACCATAATCGTGTCAGGTAAAGAGATCCCCTCTCTCTCCTCCTTTCCCCTCTCCTATACTAAAATTAGCTAACAACATGAACGCAATTCTTATTTCAAACTACACATGTATTAGTTTCGATAAAATGAAATAACAAAACCGAGACGAAACAAGATTCATTGGTTGATGTAGGGAGAAACTGAAACACACACAATGAAAAATTGAAACCAATTGATGTCTATTACAGAGCTTCATAAATGAGGCAGAGAGAGAGAGAGAGAAAAAAGGAGAGGAGAGAAGAAGAAATAGAAGAGGGAGAATAAATAAAATTATGGAATTGAAACGTAGTAAGAAAAGAACCTAACATTATAAGTTCCGTTTCCAGAAATCCAACAGTAATATAGAAATAATGTTTGTTTTTACCTATTTTTCAGACTATTCGAATATATAGAGGATGTTTTAAACATTCATTATGTCACTTTCATAATAGATTGTATACTCAATTTCAAGTAGAACTGTAGATATACGAGACACATCTGAAATAATGCCAAAAGTTTAACACACATGCTTTGTTTCCGCGTGGTTCGATTGCAAATTCGGTAGTGTTCATTGGACGTACTGTTCCAAAATACATTCTAATACACCCAGTAGATAGCGTTGGTCATATTCTGAATTTCAGACTACTAATGCAAACTGAACAAAACAGCAAAAAAATAAAAAAGAAACGAAACGAAAAGAAAAGAAAAGAGAAAGAAAGAAAGAGAAAATAGAAGACAGTTGTATTTTACTGTTGCATTTCTATCAGAAATACCATATATTAAAAGTCCAAACTGTATAGTAATGAAAAGTTACAAATGTTGTAAAGGAAAAGTTTATATTCCTCATAGATGTACCATGTTTCAAATTTCAACGTGAAAAAAAAAAAAACAAATCAGATTCAAATATAGGGTGGGAACAAATTTTGTGTCGAATTAGTATAAATAAAATTTGGTTTTCAAATAACCAGAGTTACCATTTTCTAGTCTTTTCCGAAGATTTATCTGTTCCGAACATCCAGCATTGATTTAATCTCTTCCGGATATAACGTAATTTGAACAGATAGAATGAACACGCTAAGAGCTCAAACGGATCATCGTGCCAGTCGTATCATATTGGTTAGGTTATAGATCACCACTGGGTCGAGGATTCAAATCCGTAGTGATCCAGTAATTCGACTGAGACTCGGTAACCCAGAGGATCAAAAAGAGATTTTACTTATTCCCTTGTGTTTAGACAGTATTTCTGTCAGAAATGACCAGGACTGGAGATGTTATCCCCAGAGCACGAAAAACACAACGCCGAAGTTAACAGTTAATTAGATTCTCCAGATCAGGTATAGCGGGCTCTTGCTCCGTTTTAACTTTGGAACATGAAGTTCGTGTGTGAGAAAGAGGGGGAGAAGTGAAAGATGCAAAGACAGGATAGGAAAACGTCAAGACAGAGAGAGAGGGGGGAACGGATATAAATATGAAACATACTTATCATTACAGTGTATGATATAGAACGCACACACTGTTTATTTGAATTATCGCGAGTGATGCCTTATAAGATCTCCATCAGAAGATAAATATCTGCAGTCATTATTTTATGCAGAAAAATCATACTACCTGATGGGGAATCAGAACCTAGATTTTCCATTTGAAAGTTTGGCACGTTACCACTACACCACCGATTGCTTTCGCCAAACTTTGTTTAACAAATGGTGTACTGTTTCTTTCTGAGAACGATAACACAAAAAGTGTATACTGCAGATCAATGATGTCTTGGGAATGTCCCGGTAATTCCCTTGCCCTTTCCCAACCAGCATTCGTAAATCGCCTCAATCATGATACAGGTGTTTACTTCCACACTCTTATGTATTGCTTGTCCAGTATAAGAAGTCGATTCTTCACAATCACTTTGTAAAATGTTTGTTTGGCGTGAACAGGATTTGAACCTACGTTTAGTAGCTGTATTATAATGCCATTACGTTACCCCTACACTATCATGTCATCTGAAATTACAAGTCAAATATTACTTACTTTAGTCCTGATCTTTGGAACGAACCGGCTTCTTCCTTTAACGTAATTTACACCAAATGGTTTTGTTTTAATGCCTTTAGGCAAATTTGACGTAGGTCATGAATTTCCCAGCGGACCGGATGCAGCCGACCAGAGCCCTGCAAACCCAGGCCCGGCCCGGCCCGGATGGATCTGAATTCTGTGCCCGGCTCGGCCCGAACACTGTGAAAGACGGATCGGAAACTAATGTTGGCAGCCTGTGTTAATCGTAATGTGTTTGGGAAATTAACTCTTTATTCAGGAGTGTAAACTACTGTACTTCTACTACTCTTATTATTACTACTACTGCTACTGCTATTATTATTATTATTATTATTATTATTATTATTATTATTATTATTATTATTATTATTATTAATACAATTACAACTATTACTATTACTACTACTACTACTACTTCTACTACTACAACTGCTACGACTTCGCGTCAGAGTTGGCATGTCTGGTGGTACATACTTTACAATCTAAGTACAGAAAAAAACGAATGAAATACTAGTTATTATGGCCAGTCTGCGTAGGATACGAACAGATACTTGACGAGGGGCAATGGTGGCTCAGTAGGTAAAGCATTCACATCTGGTGCTAGAGGTCGTCGGATCGACCCCTCCTCGTGTTACGTGAGCTTTGTGATGGACAAAAACCGTGAGCGTGGAAGTTTTTGGATTAGCCCGTTTTCGTCCACTGTCTTCATTCTACCAATTCATCCATCATCATTCATACGTCTTGAGCCGTAATTGCCTAAAGAACATATGAGAATGTCAAGTCCTAGACCTACTAATTAGAATTTGTTCCGCTACCATTAGACCACGGAGGCCGAAACCATGAACTGGCGTGCTCATAAGATTGGCGCAATTTGTAGTAATGTTCAATTAGCTCGGCAGATTCCAAATCATATTACATGTTCCTGTATTATTTATAATTCGATGCTACAATAATAATAACAAAACACAATGATCAAATAAATCACCCAGACCCCAGGATCGATGAAGTGTTTCTGGAACGGTTCGTAACAAGAAAATAACAGAGCTATATGACGGAATGCGAGGCAGTAAATCAAAACAAAATCCACACATATCATTGTTGAACGAAAAATACCTCAAAAGTCCCCTTAATGAAAAATGTATAGATATCAGCTATCAAAAATGCCTCTTAACATCACATATAATACAAGGGATTGTTGATATTAAGAAAATGAAAATATAAGGTTTCCTAAGAAACCAATAGTGCAAAATGAACATCGCTTTACTGTATGTCCTTGTACGCATCGAATAGCACGGAAACAGAGTAATCAGTCTCAGGCTTTAGAGCATTTCTCCGTTCCTGAGTACTAAAAGCTCTTTCAGTAGACGCACTAGAAGCAGGGATGACGAGATACTGACGCGCTAATTTACAAAATTTTGGTAATGTTTGTTCTTGTTGCTTCCACCACTGCAGTATATCTAGTTCTCTTACACATGATGACATGTTGAGGTAGATGTCTACTTCATCATCAAATTCACCAGAGACTGAATGTCTATCTTCCCAATCCATTAGTTTAATCATCTTGGTAGGTGGTTCCAAGTTATGCCAACTAGCCTAAAGGAGACGATGATGATGAGAAATAAATGAAATAGTGGAATAAATAAAGTGGAAGAAGACAGGAGAACTCCGCGAACCCCCCACACGGTGTTTGTCCACCACATAGTTCACTTGGCGAGAGCTCGGATCAAACCAGGGACCCCATACACCAGAGATGAACGCTCAACCACTGAGCCACCTTTCCAGCAACACCTAATCGACCCTGGCGATTTGGTGATTTATTTGATCATTACATTTTGTTATATTTGTAGCATCATACTATAAATAATACATGAACATGTAACACCATTCGATATTTGTCTTGCTAATTGAATATTACTACAAATTGCACTGATCTTATGAGCACGCCAGTTCATGGTTTTGGCCTCCGTGGTCCAATGGTAGCGTACCAAATTCTACTTACTAGGTCAAGTACTTGATTTTATCATACGTTCTTTAGGTAACTACGGCTCAGGCTGTATGGATGATGATGGGATGAATTGGTGGAAAGAAAACAGTGGGAGGAAGCGGGACCACCCCAGAAACTCCCACGCACACGGTGTTTGTCCACCACAAAGCTCACATAGCATAAGCAGGGATTGATCCGACGACCTCTAGCACCAGATGTGAGTGTTTTTTCTACTGAGCCACTGTTCTCCCTCGTAGATCAAGCATCGGTTCACATTCTACGCAGACCGGCCATAATAACTAGCATTTCTCCATTTTATTCTGTACTTAGAAGGTAAATTCGGTACTACCAGACATGTCAACTCTGACGCGAAGTCGTAGCACTTGTAGTAGTATTAGCAGTGGTCGTAGTAGTAATAGTAGAAGTAGTAATAGTAATAGTATTACCAGTACATCGCAGTCTTGAATAAAGAGTCAGTTTCCCAAACACATTACGATTAACATAGGCTGACAGTAAGACCGTACAAACACGGCAAAAATAGAGGTATTGGAGGACATTAAAAAAACAAATAGGCTGATAACATTAGTTACCGAACTGTTTTTCAGAGTATCCGAGCCGGCCCGGCTCGGCCCGAAATGTGCCCCGCCCGGTTAGGGCCCGGTCCAGTTTGATATTACTTGAAACGGGTCGGGCCGGGCACCGGGCCGAACCGGGCGCGCCCGGCCCGTGCAGGGCTCTGCAGCCGACAGAGATCTGGGGGATGGGAAAGACCTTCATTAAGCAGTTGATAGAAAACGACTGAATATCATGATATATTTATTCTGTGTTTGTCCCCCCCCAATATTTTTTCAAGACGCCTATACTCATATATATATATATATATATATATATATATATATATATATATATATATATATATATATATATGTATGTATATCGATTTTTCTTCTGTTTGGCTAGGCTCTGGAATATATGGTTCTACTGTGTGCATTTCCCTTTTTCCACGAACATTAATTTTTGGCTGCCTGTTAAGCAAATCGCCACAGAAATCTTACATCTATTCAAGATGCTATCTCTATCAATGAGAACTTTTCCGTCGTCTCTCTTTAATATATAGGGTGTCCTATTAATGCGTACAAAAATTAAGGGTAGATAGCTGGTGTCAAACCAAGAAAAAAAAGTCCTGTGCATCTTTGGCCAAAAGTCTATAGTTTCGGAGATATAAGGTGTCGAAAGCGTGGGAAAATGAACTTTAGAGATCTATATCTTCATTATCCTAGATGATAGAGCACAGGCGGTATGCTCGCCTTCAAAGTCAAAAACATCGAATGTGCTCTATCCAAAAATGCTTATGCCGCAATCGTGAAACCTGTGCGGAAGGGATTCCCCAAAGGCAGTGGGGAATCCTCGTCAATTCTCTTGAGAAAGAGAGATCTACATTAGCGTGGTTCGAAGATTATAGAAACAGCAAACAGTAATTCGTAGTCGGTAATATGATATCTTCAACAAATTTAACATGGCGCGGGAATTTTGTACTTAGCAATGTGGGGTTGCATAACTGCAACATCAGTAAGAGGTAAAAACATATGCTTTAGTTACCATAAATAAGATAGGTGGGCCATTCGAGGTGAATAGCAGCAGCACAGTGTGTGTATACCTGCAATAGGAATTGGCGTGGGAACATGAATGAAAAGAGGGTACAGTAACCAAAAATATAGGAAATATGAGAAACTACTAGAAAGAACATGTATATGAACACCGTAGTAAATACAAAGATGAAAAGAAAGCTGTATCCAGTATGTGGCAAAATAAACGAAATAAATAGGGATAGACTATAGCTGCATTGTACTCACCATAAGGAGGTTGCATTTGCCCAATTGCTGTTCCATGTTTCCGATATCCGCCTTAGTCGTTCCTGTGTACTCATGGTATGTTCTCTATATGTCCTCCACCAACTCGCTTACACGCATGGGCATGACGCACCAATGACTGACGAACATTATCGAGTACTTCTGCTGTATCACGAATCGACTGGAAAGTAGCCTGGATACGTTGTTTCAGATCATCTATATCATGAATTTCCCTTGCGTAAACTACTTCCTTAACATGTCCCCACAAATAAAAATCCAATGGATTTAAATCGGGAGAACGAGGAGGCCATTCATATCGACTACCTCTTCCTATCCATCTACTTGGAAATGCAACATCAAGATGTTCGTAAACTTGCCTCTGAAAATGAGAAGGAGCCCCATCGTGCATGAACCATATCGAATGTGTTACTTCCAGAGGTACATCCTCCAGAACTTGTGGAACTTCTTGCTGTACAAAATTGAGATACAGCTCGCCAGTTAAACGCCTTGGGAAGAAAAAAATGTCGGTTTCGATTATGCCTGCCCACACATTTACGCTAAATTGTCTATGGTGTTGGCCTACGACAATTTGATGCGGATTTTCCTCGCCCCAGAAATGGCGATTGTGTAGATTTACGACGCCATCTCTCGTAAAGCATCTCACGCCAGACTCCCTCTCTGTGTGTATAAGGTTGTGTGTAATGTAATAAGCAAAAAGAAGCTGTGATTATTATTATTATTATTATTATTATTATTATTATTATTATTATTATTATTATTATTTCACAATTTCAATAGTTACGTTGCCTTTCCCAGCAAGTTTTTTTTAGTACCACTTATAACTACATTCCAAGCAAATGAATGTTTTAGGAAAGCTGTTCTCATATCAATCCTTGCTCTCCTTTTTTTCTTTTCTTTTCTTTTTTCTTTTTTCTTTCTTTCTTTCTTTCTTTTTTTCTTTTTTTTTCTTTTTTTTTGGAACGAAATGAATTGGTATTTCGGTACCACTATCTTCTGGGTTGCCTGGACGATTTCTCTCTCTGCATACGAAGAAAGAAGCTCCGTTTTTATTTCCATCCACCTACTAGTTACATCAACCACAGTTTAACGTTACTTTCGTTCATTTGTACAGCGGGGGACACTTCTAAATAGTACACCTTAGCCGTAAATCTCCATATGGCTGTACCATTTAGAAGTGTCCCCCGCTGTACAACTGCCGTATGCAACAGCCGAGCCGTGGGCCATATGCCGCGGTCTTACCCTGTATTCCGGCCCGCTGTTCAGTTATTGAAAAACTATTATTATAATTTTTCTTTTTTACAAATCCTGTTAAGGATGAACTGGAAATTTTCCATCAATCATACAGTGAGAAACGTGGTAACGCCCTGAAGACAAGCACTTGGCAAGCGCAGGTACTTGGGGGAAGTTTCCCTCGGTATAAGGATTGCTAGATGTACCGACACAGTTTTAAATGCATTATTCTGCTCCTCTTTAGTTAATAAATATTTTGGTTACCAGTATAACAGTTGTTTCGTGTTATTGTGATGTAAATTGTGATGAACATGTTCCATCATTTAATTGTCGTAAAAATGATATACTCACAGCGAGGCCTGCTACGCCATTTAGTGCTCTGTGATTACCGCCCCCCCGCCACTGTTCCAAGTTGTACACCCCTGCTGTACACCTTGCATGCTGATTAGTATGCACTTTTCCTCATGTGCATTTCTTTTTAGTAGTTTCTCATATTCCGTATGTTTTTGGTTACTGTACCCTCTTTACATTCATGTTCCACGCCAATTCCTATTGCAGGTATACACACACTGTGCTGCTGCTATTCACCTCGAATGGCTCACCTATCTTATTTATGGTAATTAAAGCATATGTTTTTACCTCTTACTGATGTTGCAGTTATGCAACCGCACATAGCTAATTACAAAATTCCCGCGCCATGTTAAATTCGTTGAAGATACCATATTGTCGACTACGAATTACTGTTTGCTGTTTTTATAGTCTTCGAACCACGCTAATGTAGATCTCTCTTTCTCAAGATTCCCCACTTCCTTTGGGGAATCTCTTCCGTACGGGTTTCACGATTGCTTCATAAGCATTTTTGGATAGAGCACATTCGATGTTTTTGACTTCGAAGGGGAGCATACCATCTTTGTTCTATCATCTAGGATAGGGAAGATATAGATCTCTAAAGTTCATTTTCCCACGCTTTCGACATCTTATATCTCCGAAACTATAGACTTTTGGCCAAAGATGCACAGGACTTTTTTTTTTTTGGTTTGAAATTAGCTGTGTAGCCTTAAATTTTTGTAAGCATTAATAGGACAGCCTGTATACACGCGAGGTTGATACTCTTTCTTAAATACTTTGATATCCTTATACGTGCCTCGATTTTTTGTATTATGTTCAACTTAACTAATTTTAGCTTTAAAAAATCGGGTTTCTTTGTTCTAAACATTTTGGATGTTTACCGCATGGTGTTAACGATATTTTGTGTAGTTACATAGTTCGGATTTTGTGTAGTTACATAGTTCGGATTTTGTAGCCAACGCTGTTTCACATGTTTTCCTCTCGCCGCTAGTTTGGTGTATTCCCGATCGAATCATGGTTTGTTCCTAAGTATTTCCGCGTACTCCAATTTTTCTCTTGTTGAAGTTTTAATGCTATCCCAAATTTGAAAACAAGTATCCTCAACACTAGTACTCTCAAAACCTCCTAAAACCAAGAAATTATTCGACACTTCAGTCTGGTATGTCCTCTCGCCTGATTCTGCTTTAATTTCTTTAAATTAAACCTCTCCGTTTTCAGATCTTGAATATTTGCTTTATTTAACGATAATCTTTCTCTTATTATCGCTACTACCAGATAGTGATCAGTGTCACAGTCAGCTCCTCTGAACGGCCGAACATGAATTATGTTAGACTATCTATTGTCTTCTATTTACTAGAACGTGATCAATTTGACTATGTGTTTTTCCATCTGGTGAGGTCCATGTGGGAATTTTGAACTCATCACAATATATATATATATATATAGATAGATAGATATATAGATATATATATATAGATATATTTTGCAAAGTTCACGAGTTTAATGCCGTTGCCAGTCATTACTTTCCTTATACAGAATTTCATTCCCAATAATCGGTTTGCAAATATTCTCTCGTCCCACTTCGCATTGATTCCCTCTAATAGAATTTCCATTATGATATCTCGGGAGCTGGTCAAATACCCGTAAAAACTCTCTTTTATATCGTCATCCTTATCTCCTGTTGAGGCACATAAATTTAAAACAATATCACACCAACGATCCTTAAGAGTAATAAAAGAAAGTCTATCATTCATAAATTCAACCAGTTTAATTGCTGATATTAAAAGAGAATCGAATTTTTCATGGGATACTTTTACAATTAGTTGGTATAATGAAGGAGGGTATTTAGTCCTTAGATTTTCTGTTTAAACACACATTCTCTTCGAAATTTTGAAGGCGTATGAAATAATTAAACTAATTTCAATTCACAGCAGATCAGTGTCATATCAAGTAAATCATGTTAGTTATTACTGTTATCGGTAGTGGTAGTGGCAAGATAACAACCTTGGTATATTTTTATAAAGATAGCTATCGAAATCTTGGCTATGACATGTTTTATATTTAAGAATAAGAAAGATAAACATAAATTCACAGGTTACATGACAGTTCTGTGTCCCGAAGAATTTTATCGGGACTCCGAGACTCAACTTCGTAATAAAGTACACTCCTTTATAATCAGAACGTATACGAATCTTAGCTATATAGGTAACATTATCTTCATTTTTGCTATATAACAGAAGACAAAGAGAAAATGAAAGCGAAATCTTTCAGTGTTACATCCCACGATTATGTCCTGAAAGTTAATAAACATGATAAGGATAAAAATAGTGAAATGCAGAAAGTGGAAGAAAACGGAATAATCCCAAGGAAACCCACGTATAGTGTTTGTCCAAAACAAAACCTACGCGGTGCGAGTTGAGATCGAACCAGGGACCGATACATTAGATGAGAGCTCTACCACTGAGCTACAAGAGTACCAAACAAAAAGAAAAGTTATAAAAATAATAGTAATAAAATGAGCTAGGATTAAGAACTTTTGAAGACTGAGTTATTAAAGGATTCTATTCTAGAATACTTGTGCATGCTAACGCTCTGCATCTGGAGAATACCAATTCTCATAAAATGAGCGAAATTAAGTTGTGTCGAGTCTGGTCAAATGAAAAGATAGTTGACTTCCGTACTTACCAAACGATGTTAACATTCCGGCGAGCACACAGCATCGTGATAACAACTGAAGAGCTGCGTGAAATAAGGAGGTGTCGAATTACACTCTAGAAGGTCAGTATCAATGGCGAGGGAAGTCGATGAACTGACCACATATCACCCCAAAAGGCATGGGTGCCACAGGCGGGCAGATAAACCCCTTCCCTTTGAGGGCTATTGCTCCAGGATTGTTTAATACTATCAGTTACGACGCTAGAAGTTTCAACGAAACGGGCACCCCCCGCTAGTATGATCCACCTCTTTCCCAACCACCCTTAAGCTAGTTTGTCACTTTACAAGAATCTTGTAGCTGTCATTAAAAAATCTTGCAACCCGATCTTTCTATTTACTGTTTACACATTACAGCTTTCTGAAACCAAGAAAGATACGTATCTCCAGCCATGCAGCATTGCACTCTAGTGGACAACTAGTGAACATCCTCATTAAAAACGTGTATTTTGGAGCGTTTCCTTACCCCGTCCAAAATAATAAGCCGTTTCGGAAGCGACTTTTTTTTATGTGAGCGGGAGGGCGATATCAGGTAGCAAGCAAGACGACCCAGAAAGTTCTACATGGCTTGATTCCTTGCAAGTTGAAAGAAATGTATGTCCCTTTCAAAACTATCTTTACGTGCAACTTTACATGCAGAAATATTGTAGAGTTGCAAGATTTTTTAAAAAATGACAGCTACAAGATTCTTGTAAAATGGCAACCTAGCTTAAGACATGATGTATTGTGATGTACAAGCAATATAAAGGTATTAGTTTCGCTATACTAATATAGTTGACCTCCCCCAAATGACTCTGCCGTTCCACTCCTCCCGCTCCCAAGAAATTAAATTTGGCATCGTCACTGATACTTATGCATAGTATTCCTCACGAGATGAGACGAAACAGAACTCTTTCAATAGAAACAAACATACTTCTAAGAGACAAGACAGCAGTTTCACGGTACCTTTTCGACACCTGACAGCCTCAAATCTTGTATCGTGAGCAGTACTATTTGTGAAAAGCATTGTGTGAAAAACTAAATAAAAATCCTTGGTACCTGTCACCGTTTTTGCTGTTAAGAAAATCGGAATTGAGGCTGGAAATTGTACAGATGTCTACAGCTTTCAGTTTTTCTAGAAAGAACAATCAAGAAAGTATGATAATGGAATGAAAAATGATGGACGAATTGGTGGAATAAAATTGTGTTTGAAAACGTGAGTACCTTGTAGAATCTCATGTAGATGATGTCCACTCAAAGGTATAGCCAATAAATTATTGTTTGGGGGTGGGTTTTTTACGTACTGTATGCAAACCAAAAGTCTTTCTTTAGAATATGAAACAAATAATAGCTTACGAAACACACGTACATAGTACACAGCAATTATTATTATTATTATTATTATTATTATTATTATTATTATTATTATTATTATTATTATTATTATTAATAATAATAATAATAATAATAATAATAATAATAATAATAATAATAATATTGCTGTTGTTTTCTGATTTTCAGCGAAGCGTCCATTCAGCACAAAACTATATTAGACGTGGACTTACAGCTTCACGTGGAATTCGAACCACATGCGCTCCAACCGGAAAACGAATCCCTATCTCCCGTGTCGAAGGCACGTATGATAACCATATAACCAAGTGGGTGTCATAATACGTTACCCTTCTTAAATATGTGCCTTGACAGTGCAAGAAGTTAGAATTTAGAGAAATGTACTAGTTTCTCGTATCTTCATTTGACTGTGTTTATGCGGGTACAAATGGTAAAAAAAAGGAACAAAGAAAGAAAGGAACAAAAAAAGTCGAGGAAAATACTACCAGACTCAGACACAGCTACGTAATAGAATAGTAATAAATTAGCAACGTGTTAATCCAATGACACAATTGAGAGTGCATATTATATTAACGATTTCAGTTGTTTTAGTTCTTTTAATGTGTTAGTTTTTTTTTTTATTTCATTCACATTGTGCTATAAATATACTTCATTTGTGTTTTAAAAAGTTTAGACCTAATAAACATAAAAGAAAACTCTATTTTGGGGCGGAGTCCCCACTTTCTCTAACCCCATGGCAACACCCTTTTGTCCACTATAATGCTCCATATCTTTCAGGCCGAGAATTCATACTCTATTTACAACTTAAATTCCTCTATACTGGGTTATGGTTTCTGTTTAGACTAGTAGCAATCAAGAACTTGAATTAGTTAAGGATAGCTCATGATCTTTGAAACTAAACGGAAACAAATGATACCGAAAATATTGGCAAAAATTAATGCATACTTGACCCGTCAATAGTTCTACGGTTCACCTGAAGAAAATTTGAATTTTAAAAAAATGAGTTGATGCCTTTCGGGTGGGATGCCCAGGTTCGATTCTCAGCGAGAATTCATGTGGTTCGGATCCCACGTTAAGCTGTAAATCCACGTCTCATACAGCATTGCTGCTGAACAGAACACTAAACTCAAATATCTAATCAAACCAATAAAACGAGAAGCAGATATTATACTTATTTCAAAGTGAAATAGTGTTATAATTTCCATTAGTCATTCCTTGCAATTTGCAGTCCCTTCGAAGAAAGCTTAATTTTACAAACTACAATTTGGGGAAATATGTGTATCTATTTTAACTAATTGGTCCATTATCCAATCATTTGTCTCTTTTTCTTATAAGCATTACTAAAATATTTATTTTATTAAAAAAATATAATTGTCTTAAAACATAAGGCAGGCAGAGAAACAAAGAACAATTAATAAGAAATAAATAAATAAAATAACTATTCTTGTTTCTAAAGCCAGATTTTTTTTACAAAGTCTCGATAAAAGAAAGGTTTTTAACATTATCATGGTAGTTTATTGCAAATGAAACAAAACAAAGAAAACCACAAAACAAATATATATTTACAATAATTATGGAAATTTTCCTACTTTGAAATCAGACAAATAAAATTAACATGAAACGCAAAAAGGAATAGCCATCATAGCTTCAATAAATCTGTAAATATTGCAGCAGGTAAGAAATATGACAATTATTTGAGCTGACTTTCGTAAGTCTCTTCGTTGGCTTTCGCCCCTCGTAACTTACGTCACTCATTACAAACGGATACACAAAAATTTTACAAAGAACGGTTAGTCCACGTGGAGTTGGTGAGAGTTTGACATTAGACACTAGAATCGTATTGGCTGGTCGAAGAATATAGGGGTGTAGCTGTAAATAGAATAAAGAGCTTCGTTTGTCTATTGACGCCAACTAGAGGCCGCGTGAGCAGAGAGGGAGAACTAAACTTACTTATCCTTTTCTCCTGCTTTATTGCCAATCCTCGGTTTTCTTTAAAACTGGAATCCATAGAGGGCACCTGTTTGTGAAGTTCATCTCTAGAAGAAAGAGCTACTACATGTGTTCGTCAAAATAATTTATTGGGGGGATATCTTTGTGTAAGCACTCCTTGAACTCGCTGAAAGAACACCCTGTCCCTTACCCGTACCTCTATATTACTGGCAACCCTGAAACCAACTTAGAAGATAGTATCCTTTTGGTAATATATCTGGTTCCACAAGAAATAAAGAATAAAAGCAGATGTCAATATGATTTATTGGGGGTAGTTTTTGGCTGCACATTTTGTACCCCACGGTAATGCATGGACGGAGTCAATCCTGGGCAGGACACCGGTTCCAAAACAGCCGAAGCCAGCACTGTGCCAGAATAAGGTCCTCCTGTGTATTTGGTGAACTCCTCGCGGCATTGTGCATAGGGAACTGCTATTAGCTGGGCAGAACATCAATGCAACTGTGTACTATCAGCAGTTAAGCCATGTTCAAGAAAATCTCAAAACTCTGGAGCCAGCACTTCTGAATGGCAAAGGGGTCCTTCTGTTACATTACAACGCTAAGCCCCACGTGGCTAGGATGACCCAAAGCACCATTCTACAAATTGGATGGGAAACACTATTGCATTCGCCATACCTCCCGGACTTGTACCGTTCGATTAGACCCCTATTACTTGTTCCATTCGTTGGGCAATCACCTTAGAGGACGCCAGTTCAAATCTGTATTAGAGGTGCAAAATGCACTTGATATCTTCTTCGCTTCACGGCCCACTATGTTCTACCGCGATGGAATCCATGACCTTTCAGATCGTTGCAAAAGGTCGTCCACGCTGATGGGGACTATTTTGGACCTTCCAGGTTCGTCTTAGATGACATCTCAATGTTCGAAAGTGATGAGTGAAAAAGCAACAGAACTTTCTTGGTTACATTTATATATTTATGTATTTATTTTCCAACATTTGTCGACTACGTATCTGGTGTTGTGATCCTTGTCTTATGTCTCAGAGTCGGAGGTTTGTTAAAGATTAAGCGTATATCACATCTTTATTCAGTTCCCAAATATATAAATCGATAGTGGAATGGAATTCGTCCTGAATGAGCCAATCAGAGCTTTTTAGTGACAAGGTGACTGATAGAGAGAATGAAAAGACGTTCGAATGTGGTAAAAGTATAAGGATCGAGGTTAGGCGAGCTGCCAAGCTTAGTGCTTTATTATGTGGTCTAGGGTAAATTTACTGTGCTAGAACTACTGACCAATTATACAAGATAAATTGAAAAATAAACGACAAAGTGAACTGCTCTCATTATGTTTTCACGTTTTGTCATATAAAATTGCACAATTAGAGCGTAGTAGCATTGTTTGCTGGTAAAGTAACAGTTTCTTTCAAATTTTTCGTTTGAGGCCTGTGTTCAACACTAGCACATATATAAAACCCAATACTACATATTTTATTCAATTAGAGCTACCTCGTGGCTAACATACGTGTTTTCGGCACAGACGTCCCGGTCCGATTTCCGGCAGGAGCTCATATGGTTCGGATTCCACGTTACGCTGTAGATTTACGTCTCATATAGCCCTACTGCTGAACGGGACGTCAAACTACAATACAATTCAACCAATCAATCTAATAACTCTTGAAAATAACTACGTACACTAACGCTGTCTTGAAAGCAAACATCTTCCTTGTTGCTTCTCATTAGGTTTCTCAATTTCATTAATCAATTGCTTGCTCCAAAAGAGTAGATAAACACAACGAGAACGTCTATTGGTCCCTCGTGGCTTTATGGTTAGCATACGCACCTTTCGTTCGATTTCCGGTGAGAGCTCATGTGGTTTGGATTCCGTGTAAAGCTGCAGGTCCAAGTCTTTTATAGCCTTGGTCCTAAAACGAAATGCTGAACTCCAGACCAATTAAACAAAAAGAACGCCCCAACGTCAGTCAGAAGTCGCGTTTTTTTTTACACCCGGTATGTATTCTTCGGCCTTTTCTAAATACATATATAGGCCCTACTACTCCGTTTACTATGATTGTCGTTATTCAATTCCATTTACTATACTTTATCTATGATGTCATTGAGGAGTTGCCAAGAAACTGGTGTAAAATTTCACTGAAATCATGTACATTCTCCGTACTGTGTTATATGCCGTTTTCTACATTTCTCTATCTCGCATTTTGTTAAAGAGATTAAAACGAATTTAAAATAAAGCGTCTCTTAAATACAATTTTTTTTCATATGAACCCCACAAAATTGCCTTTAAATCCATACTCTCGTACCCCACTGGTGGGGTACCTGGTTCGATTCCAGCTTCCGTTAAATGAGCTTTGTGATGGACATACACTATGTCTCGGGGTTCTCCTGCTTCCTCTCACTTTCGTCATTCCACTATAATCATCCATTTCATCATCACCTTAGCCTCTGTGCACAATCGAGGCACGTTAAACTATAAAAATGTTCGTTTTTTAATGTATATTTTTTATTCTCTAATTTTATTCCTACTACAGAATATTCTAAATCATTATTGATAAAAATGTAATTTCTATTCTTGTGCTGTGTTGTTGTTGCTAAGAGCAGGAAAATTCAGTGGTGCGACTTAGGTATTATCGAAAGGACGTATATAAAAATAGCTCGTAAGTAAATATGGAGAATTGGTTTCAAAGTTCTTACATTGCGAAGTACAAAGCACATTTTCCTTACGTAGACGATATTATTGATACCATCAGCTGCGACAGGAGGTGTACGGAATACCAAAGTAAGGACAGTAATGGTAATATTATATGGAGCTTCAAGTTCGACGAAGAAGTAGTCACAAAATATTTCATATTCACTCTGCGAGCTTATGCCGTCTTCTGGATTTCTCCACAAGAAATGTCTGTGACTGGAATACTTCCTTATGTTAGTATTCGATCTGACTTGAGATCTTTTGTTCAAATACATAGACTGGATGCCAGTGACGACTGTTTCGCTTTACACTGCGATGAATCTTCGAACTCGTTAATTACAGATGAAGCAGGTGATGAAGTTGAAGAAATTGATGAATTACCGTCGAACAACACCTTCTTATACTTTCTGCACACTTCTAACTCTCTCACAACACTTGACTCAGATGATAGCAGAACTGTAACAACTGAAGGTAGCTCTCTAGATGATATTCCAGAATCAGAACTCGACGGAATAATCTTCGACACAGATTCAGACACATCAGAAAGTAAGAAGTCATGGTGGAGCTATATTTTCTGCTGCTTCAATGGCTGTTTCTAACCAAGGATTAATGTGCTTTTATGTATTTGGAGCCTCTATTTCATCTACAGAGGTCAGTTAACAGGGAAGACTTCAGCAACTGACATCTCCAGCTGACACATTAAACTTGAAGTCCCTGAATCTGTAATACCTATATATGCCACTATTTACTCATTTCGTAAACAAGAAAAGAAGAAAATTTTAATTGTAGATGCAGTGCCTTGGCTCATATTATTGATAATGTTTTGGTAGAAAAATAACGATTCTAATTTTACATAATTTGAATTTTATACATACATAATTATGAATTACATTAAACACTACGAAATGGTGAAGGAGGAACAACATAATTGAGATACGCAAGTTATCAACTATGAAAAGAGATCATCGGCTTTCTCCTATGAAATTTTGAATCTTCGTTGATTAACGCTTGTTTAAAAAAGAAGAGCTTTCCTTATGAATTTGAGTCTCCACCTGTAGAACAACATTGCATTCTTTCATATTATACTAGTGACCTAATATATTGTAAAGAAGCCAACCATTGTTGCTTCTCTTGTTTATATTTTAAATGTAACTTGTGTGTAATGTATGTTTGAAATGTAATTGTAAACAAATTGTTTAAAATAATTGTAAACATGTGACGATTCACCCGCAATGAGGAAAGCGATTTTAGTTTGGAATAAACATTTGGTTTGTAAAGTTGAGTGACGATAAGAAGATCACTGTGGAGAAACCGATGGAATTCAAGGCTGTTGATGCACGGAATGAAGGTTTCCAATTTTCAATATACATCTAATATTAAAACTTATTTAACTTGGCATGTTTGGACTTTATTGGAAAGAAAAAAGAAAATAAAAATTAATTACTGCAGTTTTCCAAGATACCTTCTGAGGATAGTCTTAGAAAAATTTGTAACTTCTTGCTTTCGAACAGAATCAATAATAAATAACCATCCGTTGTCAACCTGAGTTATTATTTATATTATTATTTTAAAGCCATGAAGATAAAATGCATATAACTTAAAATATATAGCAGCGGCTCTCAACCTCGGATGCGTTGAGCCTTCGGGATATAGGCCGAACGTGGAAAATAATTGTTAACGAGAGAAAAAATGATAGTCTAGCTTATGGTGTAAACAATGCACATATTATCAAAAAGCCTTAACAAAACATACAGAAGATAGGAAATGAAATGAAATGAAATCTTCAAGTTTTACGTCCAACGGTTATGCCGGTTAGGCTAAAGGAGACGGAATAAAAGAAAGGTGTAACACAGTAAGTACGAAAGTGCTTATCAAAGAGTGCAGAATTGAAAAGAGGAAGTTCACAGAAATCAATTTCGTAAATGAATGAATAATTAGAAAAGGTTGGTTGTAATTTTAGTTTATTGTCCCTTTCAGCACTGAGGCTATATGAGACGTCCAGAGTTGGCGTGGGTCAATGAAAACTTGACCCACGACCCACTGACCCACCACCCACCGTGACCCACCACCCACCGTGACCCACGAGCCACTGACCCACCACCCACCATGACCCACTCTGACCCACGACCCCCCATGACCCACCACCCACCATGAACCACTCTCATCCACTTTGACCTACTCTGACTCACTAAAATCCATCGTCATCAACTCTGAAGACGATCCACGGCCTCTTCTAAACTGACTAAAGAGTTTACACTTGTAATAAAATAAGATTGTGAAATTGTCACTAATCGGAGTTTGAATTTCTAGTCAATCGCTCAAGCACCACTCTGTTACAATAACAGTGGATCTGACCTTTACAATATAAAATGGTAAAATAGTAAAGTGTCAGTGAGGAAATTGAAACAGTTCGAGGTGGGGGGAAATTAGTGTGTGCCTAAAATATACTTGTACTAAGAGAGTATTCTTTCAAGTGTTAATTTCTGAACGCATTCCATAAGAAACTTCTATTCGCAGGAAAATACCCCTGTACAATATGGAAAAGGTTATGGTTTCTCAGTTCACAGTATTTTTCTCACAAAAGACTTGAAAAATCAGTTGTTCTTAGGGTATAAAGATGCTCGGTTACCCTCTGTGAGAGCATCTCCATAAAGTATGCTCATAATTGTAATTTGTGTAATCACTAAAACACCATGTTAAATTTAAATTACAAATATGCATAATTGCAATTATTATGAATATTTATTCAAAGTAGTTTACCTAAAGCAAAGAGAGACTTACTAAAAATTAGGTACAAAATTGAATAACACAAATAAGCCATTAGTGATACAAGTATACATTTTCCGTAACACGTAATTTTCCACCTTAAAACAAATCTGAAATCGGATTTATTTCCTGTTGGTAACTTTTTGGCGGTAAATCATCCGCAGTGGAATGATGTCCAGCCTTCAGCCAAGAAATAACTAGCTCGTCTACTTTGAGCATGTCTAGCGGTGGGCCATTAACATTGATGAGCAACAAGTTAGACAATGTTTGAGCACTTAGTCTATTTCTAATATTAGTCATCTGTACATTCATAAGGGGAAATTCCCGTTCGCACTCTGTCGTGGAAATTGATAATATTTCTACCCGATTTCTGCAACTTCTCATCGACAATCTACTTGTTAGACTTAAGTCTGATAACGATTTTTCTTGGTTAGGTTTGAAATACTCAGCAAGAAGTATCATCTCTCTATCACCATACAACATCTTTTCCATATCGACCATGTCAGTTGGTAATGTCGACCCATGTAGAACAGAAACTTCATCTACCACGCCTTTGATAGGGAATCTTGTGAATAAATTATCAATTAAAGCCTGATAAACTGATGATTTCTTATTTGTTTATAAATTTAATTTTTGTAATTACACATGAAGGTTTGATACCATTACTAAGTTCCCTCCCCCATCTAGAAAGCGAAAGGGAACGAGGTTCCTGGAAAGTGTTCAGAGTTGAATGGGAATTTCCCTCCTTCTTCAACTTCAATTACCACACTGCTGTTTGCCATGTGCAAAATTACGATGAATTTCAATTAAATTATCATAGTATAATTATTTCTTTGTTGAATTATCAATACTTTTCAGTGGAAAAAAGGATGAAATTTCAAAGTTCCAAATCAAAGTAAGTAGACCAACGCAAAGGGAGAAAAAGTGTAAAATTTTCCATACAATTATGCGTACAATCCAAACTTCAAATTTCCGTGTAATTAAGCTTGCAGTACAAATTTTATGCCTATTTTTCTCACAACTTTATGGGTTGATTGCCCTGTGCTGTAAGCGCTCCAAATAATAAACATAAGCTTCACCAATTATTATAGCAGAAAGCAATGTATATATGAAGCCAAGCACTGTATTTTTTGCTTCTATTTTTTTTTCTTAAATAACATCGATCGTTTTCGATCATTTTTACAAACGAACTCACTACCAATTTTCCATATATAGAAAGTGCCCCCCCCCCACACATAAAGGATAATTTTAAAAAATGCTAGGACACACACTGTTTATTTTCAATAAAGAGTTAATACACTGAATTTCATCTCCGTAAGTTTAACGGCTTGCGAGATACTCATTTTTTTTTCGCAAAAATTCGGATCCTCACTACCTCCTTAGGATATTATGCATTATAATAAAAGCAATATAACATCCCAGTTTGGATTAAGGCTTAACTATATACCAAAAGTAATTTCATTTGACTGCAATTTGACCGTGATGATCAGGCACACATAGTTACATTCAATTTTTTTATATAATAATTTATATATTACAGTGATTCAAAAATGTATTTTTTCCAGTAGTTAGCTCTAAAAACTCACAGGTCTCGAAAGCCAAGTAGTAGTGTAAGTCCTATTGCTATTATTACTATTAAAAATATCAATATCCAAAAGTGCCTGAAGTTCTTTTTTCACTTGGTTAGATATACTCACCTCAGGTAAGTAGACAGAAACAAGTGGAAAAGAAAGGGAAATGAAGGTCTTGAAAGTAAAACGGAGACGAATTTACCAGTCCTCAGAAGATACTGTCTACAATGCAGTGAGCAGAGAGGGTTGATAGATCATACTGAGTCGGTGGGTCGCAGTGGGTGGGTGGTGGGTCGCAGTGGGTCATGGTGGGTGGTGGGTCACAGTGGGTGGTGGGTCACAGTGGGTCATGGTGGGTGGTGGGTCGCAGTGGGTCACATGCTGTTGACCCACGACCCACTGACCCACCCAGAAAACTTGACCCACTTGACCCACTGACCCATCGACCCACTGACCCACTCCATCACTGGAGACGTGAATCTACACCTCAACGTGGAATCCCAATAACATGAATTCTGACGATCGAACCCCTATTCATTTCGCCTAAGACACATATACTAATAATATGACCAAGAGGGGAGCTCTATAATTAGAAAACAATGAACTGAGATAACTTAGTAAAATTTCTAAAGAAATCTTTGACTAGTTAAGCCATCCACATATCACAGAAATCACAGGGATATCCTGGGATATCGGATTTGGTTTTAGCGTCCCGTTCAGCAGCCCGGCTCGATGAGACGTGGACTGATACCTTAACATGGAATTCAAATCACAAAAGCTCCCGCCAGAAATCAAACCTTAGCCAGGCTCGGATCCAGGATTTCTTGAAGGGGATGCACCAATAACTACCCCTACATTTGATTTAAATTTTTAAGTTTTTAAATGTCTTTAGGTATCTGTGGTGTGAATGAGGATTATTACTTTGTTCAGTGAATCCTTTTAATTCAACCTTCAGAAAATCGACTGAAACTATTGCTTTTGCAAAACTAAGCTTTCTTTTAAGTCTCAAGCGGACACATGGCAGCAGAAAGTTTCGGAAAATGTTGCCTTTTCAGTGCTAGATTCTCATTTTAGATAGTGTATATTTACAGTGAAGGGTGTGCATGTGCTCCGATGCCCCCCCCCCCCTGAATCCTGCCCTGACCCTAGCATATTGAAATGTGTACGGAACGTTCCATACTTCCCAGTGGATGTCGCATTTTCCCAGCGGATATCTCAGAGTCATCCTGTAAGGGACATGAAGCGAAACTACTCAAATCGCAGTTTTGAATATTTCTTACTATCAGAGTTATTGACATAATATTGAAATACAATATTATGCTAAAGAACATACGAAAAACGAATTTTTCCATGCATTATCACGCTCACAGTAAGTCCAAATGTAGTAAGTTTTATCTGCATCTGCATAGCGTTTATGATACTATGTTTTGCAAGAAGTACATTGGAGCCATATCTCTGTATTTCTTTGAGCTACAACTTAAAAGGGTTGTAAGTGTAAGCGGGATATTCCTACACTATACGCATACCCGGAATTTCTTTATGTTTGTTAAGTCAGAGATTTGTTAGGAAGATATAGCAATAACAGAATGAAAATACTAATAACAGAGCTTCCGATTGAGAGAACTATAATAGATATGCAAGTCGAGGCTTGCCTTAGCAGACAGACATATGAATATGGCGCCAAGACATGTGAATGGTCATATGAATATTATAAAGGCAAAGGTTTTTGCCACATATGTCGAGTGTGCAGGAAATAACTTGAAGTTTTCCCTTGCTCGATCGTAACAAATCAGGAAATTGTTTCTTGTGATTACTCTTGATCTAGTAAAGGGATTTTTATTCTCCAAACATGAAGAACACTCTCAATAGCTCTGTAGAAAAAACTGAAATAGAAAAGAATTTAGAAATATTGTTTTTGGAAATGTTTTTGCGCCCAAGCGTCCCGTAGAAAAGTGTTAATTTGGACAGTGCTTATGAAAATGTATGATCAATGAAAAGTTTCTTTTCTGCATTATACACCTTCCATTCCAAAAGAAACCGAACTTTTGAAAACAAATAGTACCACTAGTGCCATCTGTTGTAATATTTTACCGGTAGATGGCGTAGTCCCTCATTGACAACTGGTATAAATGTCATGACATTTGGATGCACGGCAACAAAGTTATTGCGTTTCAACTGTCAGTGTGTTGTGTACATCGGTCGGAAAATGAGTTTCAAACAACGAGCTGCAATTGAGTTGTGTGTTAAACTGGGTAAAACTTTTAGTGAAACGCACCAAATGCTACAAAATGCATATGGTGATGAGTGTCTATCCCGTACGCAAGTTTACGAGTGGTTCAGGCGATTCAAATCGGGTAGAGAGACGCTGGATGATGACGAAAGATCAGGCCGTCCCAGAACCGGATTATCGGAAGAAAACATCGAAAAAGTGCGTGAATTCATCAAACATAACAAAAAATCGTCGGTGAAAATTATTGAAATGGAATTAGGCATTCCTCAAACAACCGCATACCGCATTTTGACCGAAGTTTTGGGCCTTAAGAAGGTTAATTCGCGGTTTGTACCACACAAACTCACCGAAGACCAAAAAGTTGATCGAATTGCGCATTGCAAAGACATCGTTAAAAGTGCTCGGCAGGATCGAAACTTCTTGAAATCGATTTAACTGGTGACGAGACGTGGTGTTTTGAATATGAGCCCGAAACAAAGCGGCAAAGTGCTGAATGGAGAGCGCCGGATGAAGGAACACCCAAAAAAAGTCGCTTGGTGAAGTCAAAAGTTAAGGTAATGCTGATTTGTTTTTACGATTCAAAAGGAATTATCCACAAAGAATTTGTTCAGCCCGGCCAGACAGTCACTGGAGAGTTTTACTTGGGCGTCATGAAGCGTTTGCTGGCAAAAATTCGTCGTATTCGGCCCGAATATCGCGAAATCGGCAGTTGGACTCTTTTGGACGATAATGCACCATCACATCGTTCGCGACTTGTAACTGAATTTTTGGTCAAAAATCACATTATTCGGTTGCATCATCCGCCCTATTCACCAGATCTCGCTCCGTGCGATTTCTATCTGTTCCCGAAACTGCATTTGGCGATGAAAGGAAAGTGGCACGCATCGATTGATGCCATTGAGAAGGCGACGACCGCCGTCCTAAAGACCATTCCAATAAAGGACATGGAGAAGTCGTTTGACAACTTGTTGGCGCGTGCAAATATGTGTATCGATGCAGAAGGGGAATACATTGATTAATAAAAATGATTTGTTCCAAAATGTACATTGCTTTTTTGTTTTTTTTTAAAACGTTCGGTTTCTTTTGGAATGGAGGGTGTAAAGTGATTCAGCTAACTGTGTATGAGTAAGACTGTCTCCATCTTTTTACTTCGGTGAACGTCTTTCCCGAACGAAGCGGCAAGCATAGTGTTGCCAACACTCAACGAGAAAAAGTGGCTAAAATCAATAGCTAAAAAATGATCAGAAATGGCTAGAAATAAAAAAAAATAGTAAGCTTGCGTGCTGAGATAAACCTAAAGAAATTCGAATTCTATAATAATATAAAATTAAAGCAAAGTTAATCAAACAGAAATAAATGTCATCATCATCACCAGATTGAGCCGAAGCTGCTTCTGTCTCGGTTACTTGTATCGGGCTGCTTTTGTTTCAACTAGTTGCAAAACTGTGGGTGAAATTTCGTATTTAGAAAACCACTTTTACACGCGACGCATTCCAAATCACATTCTTTATAATTGTAGAGAGCGTTTTTCTTTTCAACCCGTTCCTCACTGTTTTTGACTAGCCTATATTCACCAGGTTTAACACACACGCTTCATTCTCGCGTTCGAATGAGGAAGTGTTGGTATGAAAAAGCCAACGGAATGAATTCTGAAAATTGAATCTTTCCCCCACGATTTATGTATTGATTTACCTCTCGCAAAACTTCTTCAGTTGAAGATTTGTTTATGCATTTTATGAAATTTTAAAAAATTATCTTCAAATTCCAAAGTAAAAGCTAAAACTAAGTGAGTAAAAGACTGTTTCACTGGTTTGAAATCCTCGTTGAGTCTGAAAAGCGACACTTTCTGAAAGATGTATATACTTGTATTATCAGGAAGCCTATTCTTGAATTTTTAATGGAACTTACACGTCTTCCCCTAAGATATTTCTCAATGTCTACTGGTAACTTATAGGCGAGCTTATTCTCTACTGTGTAACCAAGATACGGAGAGGCATCAATGTTACCATCATGCTATCTTTTAGGGGGTCAATTCTATCAGTGGGGTTCAGAATGGCAACACTTAGGGAACGAATCAAAGTTCAGAAAATACCAAAGTGACTCGTATAATATATATATATATATATATATATATATAAAGTGGCTAAACTCAGAAAATGGCTAAAAGAAAAAGGCAAATGGCTAGAAAAGCCATTATTGGCTTTTTCGAAAATTTGTACCTAGCCAGGTTCTCAAGATAGCCAGATCTAGCCACAAAATTGCTAAATTGGCAACTCTGAGCAAGCATACCGCTTAGAGAGAGTCGACCAGCTACTTCGGTCTAGCTTCCTATCCTCCTCCTTCACTTAAGTAGTCACTTCAGTATTTGCGATTAAAACTTGAGTTATTTTTGAGAGTCGTACATTTTCGAAATTTTACTGCTTTCTAATTTGCCACGAACTTGTGACAGTTGACTTGTCTTGCAACACTACACCGGTTCAGTTGTGTGCTCAGAAGGTAGTGATAGCGTTGATAAATTGACGAGTTAAGACCAAGATTATGTAACAATAATCGATATTCTATTCATAGTATTCATTTTTATACCTTTATTTAAAAGTATTTTCTAATAAATGTTTTGTAAATTTGAATTCTTGACCAACGGTATTTTCAAGTACGAAACAATCACTCCTTCAGTGTTGAATAAGTATTTTTAGATCACAATTCAGTCTATGTTACACTGTTCAAGAACGGTGAACGAAGGTGTCTAGTAATAGAGAGCCTGTGTCTCCGTCGCCAAGTGTATATAGAATCATTTGCTAATGATTTACTTGCCCAAATATTTTTAGAAATAGGACCCTCGTAGGTTCAAGATGGCTTGGTACGAGAGTAGCTAAACATCGACAAAAATTATATTTGTTAATTGAGTTAATTTCACCTAGCAGTAGTAGCTCGAAGGCGTAATGAACTTCGTACAAGAGAGCCATAGTGTCCGTTTTCTGGGTATCCTAAATTACCCTCTACGGAACTGGTTGTGAGAAACCGGTGAACAGTAATTATTTATTCCGTCTGTTGGAGGCATCTACTGGGTAAACATTTGCTGGATATGGGTCAAGCAGGTCAAGTATATTTTAACAAAAAGAAATGAAATGAAATCTTTGAGTTTTACGTCCCACGGTTATGCCGGTTAGGCTAAAGGAGACGGTGATAATGAGAGATGAGTGAAATGGTGGAATGAAGAAAGTGGGAGGAAACGGGAGAACCCCGAGAAAACCCACGCACGCGGTGTTTGTCCACCACAAAGTTTAACAAAAAGAGTGTGTTATGTCCCCTGTGTACCGCTACAAGTACATCCTCACATATCATTCTGTGCACAAAACTTGTTTAGTAGCAACAAACTAAACAAAACTGCTTTTATTCACAATCGGACAATCTTGAAAGCGCTATTCGATGAAGTCGCTTAGAAGAGATCTTTGTATACGAGGTTTGCCAGGAAAGTAAAGATACAAACTGTTAAGTCTTAGTTTATTGTGTTATATTTTTCTAAAAATTGGAAACACTATAGTATTTGGAGCTTTCGCTTGTTTATTTAAGATGGTGATTGTTGAAAAAGGGTCTGCATAAGGCACAAGCAGTCCAACATTTTCTCCAATAATAGTGTTTTGGACGGCCATGATATACTAAAAAGAAAAACTCGATGGTCATGATATAATTACGTGCAAACTACAATTTCGGATGGTAAAATATAGAGAAAAGTATTTTTTCCTTGTTGAAACTGTGTTTTGTACTCCATGTTGATGGAAATGGAAAATACTTAACCAATTTGAAATCTCATGTTTGAACTTTTGGTGATGTACCCTTTTGGTTGGCGCTTCCTGTAATCAACACGCAAGGCTTTTGTAAGAGATGGCCATAGTCATCCCTCTAGAAAAACACTGTACTACATCTCAAACGTTAAAAGGAGAAAGAAACTTGTTTTCAAAAAAAAAAAAAAAAAAATATATATATATATATATATATATATATATATATAAAAGAGAGAGACTAAGATATATTCATTTCTACCTAATAAACATTTCTTAATCAGACATATGCACAAAGACGGCATTAATGGTGTTCGGGGATGAGCGACCGCCCACCCCAACAGAAGTAGAGTAATGAAGGTGACATCCTGTACTTCAAAAGCAATAGGTATTACTTTGGATTCTAATGAAAAAGGTTCTAGGACCATGTTTAACTCTGCAATGAACAATGATTTTAAGACAGATACTTGTAGTAATACTTGTATAATGACACCAAAAGTCGCGATTAACCTTTAAATTACGCGGGCTATAAATTAAAGCACCTCGTGAACTACGAAGCCATTTACACCGATGTAGTGCCCAGGAAAGACTGAAGTCCCAATTTTTACCCCCTCATAAATCATGATTGTAAAATGTCAATATATACTGTGTTAAAACAGTAGATGGCTTTTTGAAACGAAGACGTTTGAGGTAATACTTAGACTTCTTTGTCCTTTTTCCTGCTCTATTGTTTATTCTGTGTTTTCTTTAAAACTGGAATTCATAGACGGTATATTCTGTGAGAGCCACATGTGTTTGTCATTATAATTTATTGGGGGGTACAAGTTGATCACGCTTTCCCTTACTTCAACCTCTATACTACTGGCAACCCTGAAAGTGGCTGGGAAGGCGGCATCCTTTTGGAAATATATCTGGTTCTACAAGAATCAATATGATTTATTGGGGGGTAGCTTTTGGCTGCACATTTTGTACCCCCCCCCCTCGGTAATGCATGGATACGGTAAAGCAAGGGCAGGACACCGGAACTGGTACAAATTTACTACTATTTTCCATTTCGATATTGATTTTCATAGAGCATAAACGATACGATATATCGAAAAGCAGTTCTTGGTCGCTTTCTTCTTACACTTATATTAATTATTTTGCAGTTCGCTATACATCACAACAGGGTAAATCTTCTTTGATCTCTGAGTAAACGTCTGTCAGTTGATGCGACAAGTAAAAGAGTTTATTCCACACTATACAGTTCGAAACTACTTTTATAAGATGAACACTTCCCTCACTTGAAAGGAACATAGACAGATTTTCTGAAACTTTCGTACATCGTTAGCTCCAATAGGCCTCTACTGGTAACTATTCCCAGAGATGTTTATATAGAATAAATGTAGTATGTAAAATCTCGGAAGAGAGAGAAAACAGACTTTTCTCTTATCTGCTGTCAATCTACATTCCATCGGTTTCTTTATGTCCTGGGACAACCCAAAGTTCAGGCACATAACCTAGCGGGGGGCGGAGAATGAAAGAAACCTACCTGGTTACCCTTTTCTCTGCTGTTCTGCTTTGTTGCAAAGTGTGGTGCTATATATTAACCCGGAAGTACTTGCGCCACATTTGTGACACTAGTACTCGCGCCACATTTGTGACACTAGTACTCGCGCGGGTGTCCAGTAGACCTCCAAATTGATATTTGTTTTATTACAATAAAAATATATTTGTTTAAAATAATCAAGGCAATGTAGCTTAACTCTAGACATGTTTTTAAAAGTATTTGCTGTAATCAGATTTTTTGAACTCGTTTTGAGATATTTTTTAAATATATTTTTAATCAGGACTTCTGGCTAGAAACACAAAAGTTACCTAGTTGGGGGTCTATGAACATCCCGCGCGAGTACTTAAAGGGTTATACAGTTTTTAAATGGAAGAAATTATTTTTTAATTACCGTGCTCTAATATTACCCTAGCAAGAAAAAGTAAAACCGAACATAAAATATTAATACTAAGAAACGTTTGGACGAATTTTGAAATGTATAAAATTAATAATTATCATAATATTTTGGAAAGAAATGTGCCATGTTATTATATAGGGAAATCCCAACGCATTCCGAGTGTTGGACACAGACTTAAATGAACTTTTCTGCATTGCCTTCGTGCTTAGCAGACATTAAGTGACATTAAGTGTGCTTAGCAACTGCACAAATAACATGTAAATAGATTCATTGTGAAATACAAGGAAATAGCAACATGGAGATATTGAGCTTTAAGCAAAGTCAAGTAGGTGAAGTTTTACAACCTAATCTAATTGTTAATTCGGTTTTGTACATGCAATTATTTAGCAATGGGAGATATTGCAAAGAATTTACTACTGTTTAAAGTTGAATTTATAATTAGGTTTGCTTTGATATATCACTGACTTCACAGAAAAGCAAGTCAATATATCCTGTTTCTATGCGTTAAGTGCGCCGGCTCTCATTAGACGTACCAATGCGGAAAGAAGACCAGAGACACACCACTGAAATGTGCCATCTGTGAAGACAGTCATCCTGCTAATTATTCCGGATGTCCGCGAATACAACAAAGTTTGCAAATGAAAACGAAAATGACACCAGCAAGCACAATCTCACATTCAGCACCTCTTCAAGACACCAGTGCTACATCCACTTCAAAATCTGAGCTACAATATCACGCACTATAACAGATTCAACACCAAAGACGTCACCTGATGATAATTCATCGTCTGAAAACATCTTCCAAACTAATAAATAACTTCTTTCACTTCTGAAGGATTTAAACCTGACCAACAAAGTACACGGTACGCATCTACTACATGCCAAAGCTGAAAGCCGCTGATCTGCTCATCAAATTCATCATCTTGATGAATTTCTTCTCTGAACAAATGCCATGAAGTCAAGAAACTTTTTCAGCACTTCAACACTTCATTGCTTGTTAAAAGATGCATTTTTATTGTTTTGTTTCGTAGTTCTATATTTTTGTATTATGTAATTTTATATTTTATCCAGCGAAACACGTCAATCAATAAATAAATCCTGTTATCCACCTCTAAATGAAACTAAAAATAAATGCATACTCATGATCTAAGAGAAGGCGTTACCTTTTGCGTCCCAGCCATTTTCAGATAAGAATCAAATTGCACTTTAAAAAATCACAATAACATCCTTTCCCAATCCTGGGAGTTGTCCAAAGGAAAAGATAAAGCAACAATTATGAGAATAATCTAATAAAGCAAACTAGCAATTGCGCTTAACCCAATCCTTGGCGGTACCGCCTTGACTTGCAGTATTTCAAACTTTACTATAGACTTCACCTTACTGCTGATTCCTACCAGTCAGGACTACACCATAGTCACGCATTCCAAGCTTAAGCTTAGACTATACGAGCACTATGAACGAGGTATTAACACTGTTAGCAAAGTCCAGAAGTGAGTGTTACTTTGTTGGACTACACGGACACTTAAAACGCCGCATTGGCGTTGAATTTTTAAAATATAATTGATTTTTCTTTCTCAGTCGTGGATTTTATGTTACAAAAATGTGGTTGTTTCTCCACTAAGTGAACATTCCAAATAACATTCTGCATTCGAATTCACATCCAGAAGCAAACAACACAACGAACAATTGATAGTTAATGCGTAAAATATCAGCCATAACCGTTCAATGGATTTCTATATTAAATATAACACTATGCAACTCTCATTTTGTCCTTGTCTTATAATAATGATTCGCTGTATTGTTACCTTGAAAGTAACTAGAAAAGGTGTATTTTTCCATGAAACTTCGCTTATGTAAATAGTAGCATCGAAAATATGGAATCTGTCCTTTATTAATGAATTTATATGCGCGTCTTAAAACGTTTGATGCGTTAAGTTGCATTTAAATTTGATTGAAGAACCTGCCAACACAGAGAGATTCGCTATAGAATCAACATGCATCGGGCAGAGTGTTTTAAGGCTATTTGTTAGGATTTAAAAGTATGTGTACATACAGGGTGCCCCAAAAAGTAGGTATACATCCCTGCATTGATCAAGTATAACATTAGGGGGCGCGGTGGCTCAGTGGTAGAGCGTTCACCTCTGGTGCTTGGGGTCCCGGGTTCGATCCCAGCCCCGCCAAGTGAACTTTGTGGTGGACAAACACCGTGCTCGTGGGTTTTCTCGGGGTTCTCCCGTTTCCTCCCACTTTCTTCATTCCACCATTTCACTCATCTCTCATAATCACCGTCTCCTTTAGCCTGACCGGCATAAGCGTGGGACGTAAAACTCAAAGATTTCATTTTTTCAAGTATAACATTCTAGTATATGGGTGTATTTGCTTCAACTCTTCCGAGCTTAAGATGTAATTCAAAACACATTAAGATCAAATAAGAAAGAAACTAAGTCTACTTGATGGATAACAATAAGAAATGATATAAAATGCAATGAGCTGATCAGTACGGTACTAAATATGTGCTTTTAAGTCACCTTGTATATTTATAACCCTAGAATATCCTGTTATACTGCAATTATGTCAAAGCATGCCTTTCTTATTAAACATTGCAGATATGAACTATTAATAGAAAACCCCAACAACCTAACCAAACAGATTTGAATGATCTTATTCGAGATCTAAGTCTGAGTAAAAATGGTGGGTAAAATAATGGAATATAGTTGATAAATGATTAAACGCAACAGCCCAAAGGAGACATCACGAACAGTTTTCCATTATTTTATTTTATTTTATTTTATTTTATTTTATTTTATTTTATTTTATTTTATTTTATTTTTTGCATGAAAGCTGGATTGTGCTTATAAGTGTTTATGCTTTACATATACCCTGCATTCTGAAAGAGTGGCGTTTGTTTATAGACAGCTCGTCTAGAAGTATCAAGGCTGTGCATCTGCAGAATGGAAATAAGCACCTGTCTATTCCTGTGACTCATTCCGTCTCTATGAAGGAAGACTTCAAAACCTTATTGGACAATTTAGAATATACAAAATATGAATTTCAAGTAATAGGGGACTTCAAAATTATTACTCATGGTTTGCAGGGCAGTTTCACCAAATGCCGTGTTATCTTTGTGAGACAGTAGCGAGACCGAGGCCCAATACTGGAGGAAGCACTGGCCACAACGGGAGGGGTACACTGTGAGGACACATAACGTAAAACACGAGCCACTTGTTGACCCTAAAATGGTATTGTTACCACCTCTACACATTAAACTTGGCCTGATCAAGCAATCTGTGAAAGCTTTGTATAGAGATTCTGACACATTCTAGTTTTTACAAGACATCTTTCCGCAGCTATCTCGTGCTAAGATGGAGACTGGAGTGTTTATAGAACCGCAAGTGACGATAATGATCCAGTCCATTGAGTTCTCCACGTTGCTAACTGAGATTGAAAAAGAAGCCTGGAGCAATTGTGGACAGACGTTCACTGTTTCTTAGGATATTACAGAGCTGAAAATTATGTGGGACTTATGAACATGGTGACAAACCGTGGCGGAACGGGTTGTAGGATGTCACTTAAATTACATGTTCTCTCCTCCCATCTGGACATTTTAAGGAAAATATGGGTACAGGGCAGCACGATGAGCACTTTCATTAAAGACATTATGACTTTCGAACGCGGTTATCAAGGACAATTTAACGAACATGATGAGGAATTACATTTGGGGAGTAATTCATGAAAATGATGATACGCATCAACGAAAATGAAGGAAAAAGACACATTTCTAAGGTATACACAGGTCAACATGGATATCTATCATGTTCGCACGAAGGGAGCAAAGAGGGACCCGGGTCCTCTGGCTCACAACAATGTATACGTAATATAGCAAACCATGTATATTAAATACCAGAAATATCAGACGTAATATAGCAACCACGGAGATGTCCCCCCCTAAAAAAAAATTTCTTCGTTCGACCCTGATATATATGTACCCAAGTTATGTATTTAAGTAGCCTACTCTTTTGATGTTATAATAGGGGTGTTGAGGAAGTAACTACCAAACTCCTTTAATTAATTTAAATGCAAAGTCTAATACATTTCAGAGCGTTATTTGTTTCTGCAGACAAATCGATGTTAAACTTACAAAAGCGAAGTTTCATGAGGATTATACACATTTTCATAAATGTTCAATGAATATGACTTGGAATCAACAATAGCAACCAAAGAACAAGAAACATTTTTAAAAGTTTTGCATAATGTAATGTGGCAAATATATTTCTTTCATGCCCCTGTTGCCAAGCGGACGATTACCATGACACAGATCCCACCGTTTCAATAGTAACAGTTGTTACGGTCAATAGTCTCGGCTTTTCATGGACACAGATCCAAGGTTGTCAAAACAACTGTATCCGAAAAGTTCCCATTTGCATGACAAATTAGTGCAAGGCGGTGACCTGTTGGCAAATCCGACAAATTGCCTAAGTGCTCTAATCTTGCCAAACAACATCCTTTGTTTGGTTAAAATATTTATGGAAATACGGTTGCAAAGATAAAACAAGAAGTTCATTTTTCAAACTGGAGTTCGAAACTGATCAAAATACATGGAAACCAACCATATAACATAGCTTGTTTATGAAGTAATAAATTCATTTTTCTAAATAGCCAAAAGTTGCCAGGAAATAAACAGTCAGATACGTGGACCTTTTTCGAACTTCGTTTCTTTGGTTAAAATATTCTAAGGAATTGCACAGATAAACAGAAAGTTAATTCTTTAAGTTCTGTGCGGAAGGTAGTACTACCAAACCCAATCAAATATATTGATCTGTGTCGAACTTGATTTGAAAATAAATAAGGAGGTAAATAAGATCAAATTACTACAGTAATCAAGAATGCATTCTTTTTGTTTATTCTTTGGTTTTGTTTACGCTGTATTTGCATGCTGTGTTTTGTTTGTGCGAGGGTTTCGTGCATGCGTTGTTTTTGTTCACGCTGTATTTGCATGCGCTGTCTTTGTCCACGAGCTGTTTTGTTCATGCGCTGTTTTTGTTCACGCTGTATTTACACGCGCTGATTTCGCTCATCGCTGTTACAGTTTCCACAGTTTAAACCTAGAACGAGCTTAATCATGGGCGCCGATCCAAGATTCGCGGGGTCTCGGGCCGACCCTGAAGCTTGCTTGGGCCTAATTATATGTATAATTTCTAATTCATGTCTTGTTAGATGATCTGACAAACTTGTGTGGGCCCTCCAAAAGTTATACAGAAATCAACTCGGGCTAAATTTAATATTTTTTTGTGGAAAAAAATCAAAATGGTAGCAGTCTTCAGCAGAAAATAATTCGCTGTTTCTGTACTGCAATAAAAGTTACTTATTTTTTACGCGAATAATAAGAATCTAATAAATACAAATAATACTGATCTTGTATGTGATCAAACCAAAGGAAAATGGCTGAACTCTCTGTAATGGATTTTTGAAAGTAGTTGCCATCTACTTTGAACTATATTTCTGTTTTGCTACTTAAATTAAAATGTGTATCCTAAGACGAGATCGTGGAGTTTTATGCCAAAATGTGTGTCCCACGATCTTGTATGTCAAAATACCTAGGTAGATAGATAAAAATAAGCGAACTCATGTTCCCAGCGTTTTTGGAAACTTCTCGTTTTATGGAGAAAGGGGACTACTCTCCATAATTTCTTTCTTTATATTCAAATTAATGCTATGTGTTGTTTGTTAGTTGGATTTATGTTTAACGTTTATTTCAGCACCGAGGCTATATGAGACATGGACCGAATAACAAAATCTCTCACCGGGACTCGAACCCAGGTCTCCTACCCCGAAGGCACGTATGCTAATGACCTAACCACGAGTGCTTTCCCTGTAGTTTGTGATCACATGAAACGGTTGAACAGCTTAAAAATGAATTTTTGAATATGCTCGTACCTACTTCTAGCTAAGCTATTATATCGTACTGTGGTCAAAGGGCGTGTTCTGAAAGGATAGAAGGGGTTCACAATTTATGGCAAAAATCCAGTACCTGACGGGCCTGTAAAGTTAAAAAGATAAAATTCGGTTCATAAACTCTTCATTGAAAATAAGGGAACATGCCTCCCTTTTCTTTAAAAAAAAAAAAAAAAAAAAAAAAAAAAAATTGGGGAAACGGGATGTTTCAAATATTTTGTCGTCACTTTGAAATCTACATGGTCTGCTGTTTGTGATTGCTTCACATAAGAAATGGAGCCGTTTGCAATTAATTTTAGCTCTAGAGAGAATTCGTGAGGCAAGTCACACAGGTAGAAAATAAAGTTCTGTCACTTGAAGCTAAGGGGAAAAAAGTTATCTAACGTATTAATTGTTCCATATAACAATTAGTACAATAAAAAAGCCTTCTTCTTTTAGGTGCAAACAAACAAACAAAAATAAGTTTTGTCAATGTGATTTTCGTCAAGAGCCGTCTCTGGAACATAGGTGGTACCTACCTCCAGCTGGATTTAATCATGTCAACTTAATTAAAGAACGTATACTGAGGGAATAGAGAGGTTCAAGATCTATCTCCAAAATAGAGTGTTTAGTTGATTTTCATGATTAAACTTCCTAACCGAATATTTTCTATTTTCCTACGTTTCTTTAGTACTCACAGCCCTATATATGCTACTACTGCATGGCTAGTGTAAGTGTTTTGTGAGTGAAAACCGGGGGTTGAACACTAGTTAAATGCAACTCTGTTAATGGATATACTTAAGGTTTAAATTATCCTGCGTAAGTCAAAATGATGGATTCGATTTCAGAAATTTATTGGATTTCAGGAATTTAACTGTCAAAGTTTTTATTAAACATATCACAAGTGTCCTATATGTGCCCGACAATCTATGTGCTGCCAAATAGAAAGATCTCTGTTCTCCAATCAACACCATTTTCCTCACTTGCTCGCTGCTGACTCTTAGCGGTAGAAAGTGGTAACACTTTGAGGAAACTGAACTTTAAAAGTTAACCTTTGAAAGTGCATGTCTTGCAATAACACATGTTTAATAGATTTCACAGAATAAATTTCTGAAATCGAGTCCATCATTTTGATTTACCCTATACTATATTTTAATAATTAAGTTTGGTCTATTTCATTTAGTAAATTCCGCACAAAAGCATTACAACATTCTTTAGGCATACTTGAAATAAAATAAGACAATAATACCTAGAACATAGCTTTTTATGAAAGGATTAAAAATATACTCTAAACATTATAAACAACATTTTCTCTGCTTTAAAATAACTTGAGTGGAATTTTATGCAGCACTATTATTATCATATTTGTTGGTTCTTGTGAAGTGTATTTGCGTTTTGTGAACCTTTCATTGTCCTTTTCCCCCCACTCTTTCATTGTTTGCACACAGATGTTAAAATGAGGAACGTATTTTCTAAAGAGAGCATTACCATATCCTTTTTTGTTGTTTTCCTTTCTTCGAAATTCACGTTCAAAAGTATGCAACCATACCTGGTATTACTACTACAAAAAGGCATTATAGAGTAACAAGGGTGCAGCAAAATCAGTACTTTACTCTTAGGATATGAAGAATAAAATGCATGCATTAATTTTATGAAACAGATCAGTGTGATAGAGCGTTACATGGCAACATGTTTATAAATAGCTTTACCTCAACGAATAAACATTTCCAGATCCACTATAACATTACTTGTTTTTAATTAGCTATATGTCAAAAATGAATCCAGGAAATTAAACATGTGGCTTTGATATACTGTTTGTGTATATAGTTTAAAACAACTTTCTAAAATTAAATTGTATAAATATATTGTTTGTTATCTCCACCTGAAAACTTGTAATTTCTCGCTTAATATGTAAAACATTTCTTAGTTCACTATTAGTACATATTTTCTTCACACTTACTTGCTTTAATCTAATATTTTCTTCAAGATTTTTTTGAATTAAAGAAAGAAAAAAACGTTTGCATCTACACACGAACAAAGAGAAGCCTTAACTTATTTTCAGAGAGCTTCCTTCTGTGCTATATATGTATATATCAGCCTTATTGCTATTGTTTGCATTTTACGTTAATGCTTTTTGATTTTGCCTTATGAATATATTATAACTTTCATATCTATACGTTTTCAAAATATGACAGTGATTAAATATTTGTCATATTCATGCTTGAAAACTCGCTGTATAAGAAAATAAGATAGTGTATTCTTGTTGCTAGATATATTAATATTTCAGAAATATTAGTCATACTGACAATTCGTATTTCTACGTATTCATATACAGGAACTTCATTTACAAAGAACTCGCACATATATTATCACACATAACTCATCATTGTCAAGTATACGTTTTAGATATGAAGTTCTTAATATCTTGGGTTAATATTGACAAAATATATATGTATATACCAGTGGCGTAACTACAATGGAGCGAGTGGAGCAGTTGCTCCAGGGCGCACAGTAAAAGGCACAAGGGCGAGAAAAGAATATGGAAAACTGTTCCTTATACAAAGAATGTTTGAAAACATTTCGATAGGTACGCTATGACTATTAGCAATTTATTGGCAATAGCCGATAGCGGGGGCGGACCCAGGAATTTTTGAGGGGGGCGCAGGTCTGAAAAATAAACTTGAGACATTTTTCGATATTTGGTGGACTGCAGGGCTTCATAATACATATTTATTTCCGCAATTCTGGAGGCGGGATTGAGGAAAGTCATGTTGTTCAACACGAGCGAATCCAGGATTACCATGAACTGGAAACGCACACATTGTCTGCAATGAGTGGAGAATGCACTCAGAATCTTCCCTACAGCCTTTGAACAAGCGCTTCATTAAGGACTAATTTATATATTTTACTCCTCATGGATCCTCTTTCTGGATCCTCACTGGGCAATACACGGAGTGTCACTGCAATGTTTGTCTACCTGAGTCATTGCAATCAGTCCGTGTTCTCTTACGAGCTCCCTCCCGGGCTCGCCCCCACCCGGGAATAAAACGAAAGTTGAGCCTGTTTGAAACCTAGTTGACACTTATAGAACTATCCTATACTCCCTACTTGTATTAAGAATATAAAATGAAAAATTTGTCTCAAGATAATTTTCATATATCAAAATTTTAATGTACTGTTTGCGAATACATAGCAATTAATGGGCTTTATATGTATTGTACTACTTTCTTTCTTTCACAGAACAGTGACTCGTTTGAAAAGAATTACCTAGAAAACAAAAATAGAATAGCACATACGCGCTGCTGGGTCAATCCATCTGAAGTGGTCCAAAAATTGTAAAAAAGTTTGCTCGACCATCTCCAAGTGCATGAGAAGGTCAATAACATCATTCACATTGTAGTATATACAAGTGTTCCTGAATGGCGGCCATCTTTGTTGTCGGTGGAGTGCCAATTTTTGCATTTCCAAGCGTTTACGAAAACTACAGTTGCTCAAGATATACGAATCAGACAAACACCAAACAAAAACGAATGTTTAGAGAAGTGTCTGAGGTACACGGAGAATATAAACTTTTGCGTCTAAATAAATATACAGGGTTGCAATCCGATACATGAAATCACCAGAAAAGTTAGAGAAAAATACACTTTTAAACGGGTTGTCCTTTGGAATGGCATAAAGTGGGGGTTTCATAAGTTTTGTGTTGAATACTATTGCATGTAAAGAGTCTATAGAAATATCCACAGCCATGATATTACTCTCACCTTAAATTTTTATGGGGGTCCGAAAGTTGAAGTTTGTGACTTTGATGACATTTTTGGGGCGTAATATCACAGGAAAGCACATTAAGTTCTTTCATACCACGGTCCAGTTCGACGATGTGTGTCCTGGATGCAAGGGGGATCTAACCCCCTTACCATATAGACGTGGCAATGATCATGAAGTTAGAAAGATGGAACAAACACCACTTGCAATCTATTGCACAACTGAACACAAACAAAAGCAGGCCTAATTGCTGCACCATGCATAGATTTTCAAATCTAGCATGAAACATATCCAAACATTTAAATTTTTCCGGTCTACGACCATAGTCACGCAGGTGCTTTCTTCGCGTTTTTACCATGTCCTCACATCTTTCTCCATGTAATATCAGTCATGATTTTTTGCAATAGTTTTTCACATACAGAATTACTTTGTGCCATAAGAAGCAATTTTTAGCACTTTGCTCTCTAGAGATATTATGCCCGAAAAATGGCATCAAAATCACAAACTTCAACTTTCGGACCTCCATAAATCTACGGTGAAAATAGTATCATAGCTGTGGATATTTCTACAGACTCTTAACTTGTAATATTATTCAGCACAAAACTTATGAAACCTCTACTATATGCCATTCCAAAATACAGCCCGTTTAAAAGTGTAATTTTCTCTAGTTTTTCTGGTGATTTCATGTATTAGATTGCAATCCTGCATATTTATTTAGAAGCAATAGTTTATATTCTCCGTGTACCTCAGTCTCTCCTCTAAACATTCATTTTTGTTTCGTGTTCGTCTGATTCGTACATCCTGCTTCGACTGCAACTGTAGTTTTCGCAAACGTTTGCAAATGCAAAAATTGGCCCCCACTGATAATAAAGTTGGCTGCTTTCAGGAACAGTTCTACATACGACAACGTGAATGAAGTTATTGGCTTTCTCATACACAAGGTTCATCACACTCAACTTTTTATAATTTTTGGAGATGGTCAAAAAAACACCTCTGGACCACTTCGTATGGATTGATCCTGCGTACTCAAGTTCTAGGCCCGTTTCCTTTAGCCTAGCTGGCATTATAACCGTGGGACGTAAAACTCAAAGATATCATTTCAAGTTCTATGTGACGTTATCAGTATTCTGATCATAACAATGTTAGTTATCTGTCTGCCAGTACTGTGGTTTTGAGTGGCATACAAGGTACGGTCGGGTCGTTCCGACCAGAGCTTAATTTGTTGTATTTGTGGAAAGAATAAAAGCAAAAAATATTTTATATGTAAGATTATCTTTATTTACATTAAATAATAGCAATATAACACATAGTTGAGTGGAATAAAAAAATATACATACATCAATATGACAAGTGTTTGAAGTCCAAAAATTATAAGAATCATATTGAATCTTCACTGACGTCGTCAATCAAACATTTTGCACGTAATATTGTTTTGTGCTCGCCACACACGTAAGAACCGTATTTAGGACAAAAGTAATTTTCTTCTTTGTCTTTTGACGGATCACACGGAGAAGATAGCCACAGTCAATCACATCTTCGTCCATGTTACTATAAGCTAGGACGTCATCCTCTAATTCTGAAATCGTTTTATCTAAAACAGTTTCTTCATCACCGTCTGAATTCCCGTTCTGCTGACGAAGTAATTCTCCCAATATTTCATCAGGTTTACTGTACTCTTGTTTAGAAGATATTTTAGTGATAGAAATAAAATAAATTACAAAATACGTTCAGTAAAACTAGTAACATTGTAGGAATGGTCGGGTCGGATTCGACCCGAAATGAAAGCACGTGCGCAAAACAATGGAAATAACAAAGACAAGGTTATGCGTCAAGTAGAAACTACTGTTAGGACGCTGAACTGACTCATAAGGTATCTGGTAGGCTCACCCACATAAAAAGTGGTGGGGGAGAGGGGATCAAATTAATGAACGTCCGGGTCACATCCGACCTCCACGTACCGGTTAAGGGTTGTTGTTGTGAGACGCAGTTGTCTGTTTCTTGAGTGATTTTTCTTAAAAGCATGGAGAACAAATGAGGGAGACGTTGCAAATATTCACCTAATAGTTTGTTATGTGTATGCATCATTTGTTCCAAAATCAGAGAAGACCAACTGGAAGGACAGTTAAAATAGCTTACACACTGTAGTTTGGCTGTCATATTGCTGACAGAGTTAAAGACTGGACACATCACGTTTGCTGTAAGATGTACGATGTCAACTTATCAATGTGGTTTCATGGTTTAAAAAAAACAACATAAAATTGCATTTGCTTTCCCTGTAATTTGTCAGAAACAAACCAATCGTTATAATGACTGTTATATTTGAATGACAGTTGTATCTGGTATTCCAGGAAAAATAAAAGTAAAATGTCTCATCCAACCTGCCCATCTGCCATGAAGCATGTACCTCATGACAACAGTACGCCTGCCCCAACTGTAATAACTGACCCCGTACTGATGAATAAGAGGTTGCAGCAGCATCAAATATTCTAGCTGTCATCCGATGAATATTTTATTCCGGAATCTTCAGTTACTCCATAAGTTGTCACGTACAACAACAAAATTAAACGATCTGGTAAACTGACAAAAGAGAGTACTGAATTTCTAGCCTCGAAGTTGCAAGAGTGGGTTGATATGAAATATGTCTATGTTTCTTTCATAGTAATGTGTTCCTAGGTTGTTTTAAATAAAAAAGAGACATTTTTGCACAAATTTTGAGTTAAAGACAATAAATTGTTGAACCAATCTAAACTAACTATAGTGGTAAGCTTGTCTTCGTGAAGACCTACAGAACTAGTGCCGAGGTTTGAGGGAAGATAGGGTAGACAACGTCTATGATTTAGAATTTTATGTATTAAGACATTAAGCCTAAATTACTAACTTAAAATTTTGTAATTTAAAGATTCTGATCTTAATTTCCTATAATTTATTCTGAACTTTTTGGAATTTGTTGCATAGTGTAATTTATTGATTTTAGAAAGGGTTACGACTTGTTTAAGAGGGAAGCATTGTGCAACATTCTTACAGAATTTGGAATACCGAGAAAGCTGGTTAGATTAATTAAGAAGTTTAAATGAATTTCCAAGTGAAATACGAGTAGGAAAATTCTTGTTCACGAGCTTTCACGTCCATTATTACTTAATTTCTTTCTGGAGTACGTTATAAGGAAAACAGCGTACTCTAGCAACCCGAGCCTAAAGCTGAATTGTATTAAGCAGGTTACAGTGTGTGGTGATGATGTACATTTAATAGGGGATGATAGAAGAACAATAGAAAGAAATGCAGAGGTTTTATTAAACGCTTGCAGAGACATAAGCTTAGAAGTAAACGCAAAGTTCACCGGGACCGTACACTGAAAAACAAGGAATTGGTCAGGAATACCAAACTTGTTTGGTCGGGGCATTTGATCACTTTATTTGGTTAGTTTAATCAAAATTTGGTCATTTGTACCAAACCAGTTTGGCCATGAACACTATTTTTGGTCAGAACATTTGGTTGATTAATTTTGGTAAAGATTTGGGTTTCCCGACCAAAATGTTTAGTTACAAGGTCACGTGTATCTACTTGATTTCTGGGTAAACATTTCGAATATGAAAGTGTAGATCGCGGTTTGAGCGTAAGAGTGAAAGTATATAGTGTTTCTACCGGAAAAAAGAGACCATGTTTAACCAACAATCAGAAGTTTACACAGCTTGGAATTCAAAGGACATATGTGAAACTGACTTTTGTCTGCACTATCCAACTTTCAACATCAAAGTCCCAGTGATGTGAAGTAACAAGTAATTGTCACCGGGCAGCAACACAATGGATCTCTACACTTGCCGCAGCTAGTCGAAATGTTTCGAGGTAAGCTTACTTTTTCGCATATTTGACTTTACTGTTAGTTAATATGTTTTGGTTATTTTATTGGCTGTAAATTTGCCGTAACCAATGCACCTTGGGTAAGTTTTACAATACACGCTCCAGCTGCGCATCGATATGTAGAACCGCATTAAAAGGATGTAGTAGAGTAGGGTGTAGTAGAGTAAGATAAGGATAGAAACGGTTTAGCTTAAGGTTAGGGAAGTTTTGAGCCATTTTCATAGAATTAATAGAGTGTAAATTCCATTTTTATTTTCAGTTAGTACCCATACCAGCAGCATTTGGTAATTGCTAACAAATGTTTTGGTCAAATTCTCTAAATTCAGGATTAGTATTTACAACCAAATTATTTCGTTCCAAGAACCAAATCTGGATAATTTTAACCAAATTTTTGATATTCCCAACCAAATCCTACTTATTTGGTCATTATTTGGTCAAAATTACCAAATGCATATTTGGTACTGGCAACCAAATACTAGGTTCCTGCAACCAAACAAATTGTAACCAAATGATTTCCTGCTTGTGACTTAACGTTTGGTTGGCGCTATATTGACCAAACGATTTGGTCATCCGCACCTTTTGTTTGGACAATCTGACCAAACTATTTTTCAGCGTAATACTATAAATTATAGTAGTGTCAAAATAGCAAATAATACTTCGTATAAAATGGATACTTTCAAATATGCAGGATCAATATTTATTAACAGACCAAAACCATATTCACGAAGAAAATAAATGTCAATTGGAAGCAGGTAATTTCTGTTATTATTCAGTTCAAAATAGTTTACCGTTGCGAATTCTGTCGAGGAATTTGATGCTAAAATATATAAAACGATAATCACGGCTGCTTTGCTGAATGGTTGCGAAACATGAACATTTACCCTGAGGGAAGAACGCAGACTGAACATATTTGAGAATGAACCCTGAGACGAATATTCGAACCCAAGAGGAACGGCAATCGAGAATGGCGGAAACTTCATAACGAGGAACTACATAATTCATACAGTTTACCAAACATTGTTAGGATCATCAAGTCTAGGAGGCTCAGGTGGGCAGTTATATACTCAGAGTGGAAGAAACTAGGAGCGCTTTGAAAATTTTAATTGAAAACCCAATAAACAAAGACAATTAGAAACATTTAGGCGCACATAGGACGGCAATATTAAGGTGGTTTTCGCAGAAATAAGAATACAAAGTAGAAACTTGATCCAGTTGGCTAAGAACAGAATGAAGAGCTTTTGTGAACGCCGAATTGAACCTCTGGCTTCTATTGACCATAGAGTTAGTTAGTTAGTTAGTCATTTTGGTGACGTCATAATGAAATGCTTGATAAAGATATATTTCAGTATCAGTTTAATCCTAATAACTGTCATATTTATCGTACAGCATCGTTTTTTTTGGTGTTTTCAAAAAAATCATTTTTGCATATTTTCTCGAAAACTACGCATGACGATTTATTTACCCACAAATTTTTTTTCAGCACAATGAGGTGCATGCTGATTGTACACGTCTCATCCTTAAACATACAGATTGGAACACGATGGTGCAGTGTTAGACCGCTTATTCCTGGTGTGGAGTCAATGGTTCGATACCCTGGCAAGTTATTTTATAGTGAACATCGTGTCCGTGGTTTTTCACATGGTACTCTCTTTTCCTCCCATATTCTCATTCTACCAATTCTTTCATAATAACAGTTTGTCTCCCTTGGCCTAACGGGTATAATCGTAAAACGTTAAAGCAAAAGAGTTTAAATTTCATTTAAAAAAATATTTTTCCTTAAACGTTAATTATATAGTTGAATTTAACTCTTATGGGATATATCAGCCTTCAATTCGAAGAACAAAGGTATTTCTCTTTATCTACATTCAATTCCAAACTGAGGGGCGCGGTGACTCAGTGGTAGAGCGTTCACCTCCGGTACTTCAGGTCCCTGGTTCGATCCCAGTTCGCGCCGTGTGGACTTTGTGGTGGACAAACACCGTGCTCGTGGGTTTTCTCGGGGTTCTCCTGTTTCCTTTCACTTTCTTCATTCCACCATTTCACTCATCTCTCATTATCACCGCCTCCTTTAGCCTAACCGGCATAACCATGGAACGTTAAACTTAAATATTTCATTTCATTTTTTTCAATTCCAGACTGATTTATTTACTAGTTGTCTGAAAGATATGTACTTTTATTTATTTAATCTACTTCAAAATAAAATTGTGCGACGCAAATAGTATTGACTGCAATGACTCCCTTAAACTCCCAAATATAAAGTAGAAATAAAGCAAAAACATATTCGTTACTAATTTTTTTAACACCAATATTAAAAAGTTACAAATAAATTAAATGTTCACTCCGTGGATTAATATAAAGTAAAACATACATATTATTCCTAGTAGAAAAAAAAAAGAAATATAGAACAATTGGAATTTTAAACTGTGAAACTCGTTTACATGCTGTCAGTGTGAAACAAAATAATGTTTTTGGTCTTTTATAAATAGAAGCCGCGAATGTACACACTAGAACCTTTCATTGTAATTCATATTTACAAAGGTAGCGATTTCAGTTTTATATTGCACTTGGCAACACATTTCACAACGCTACTGAAGCAAAGCATATTATGTTCAAAGAGATGAAATCCCTATGGTGCTCAATATTCGCTTGTAACCAATAGCGACGTCAAAAAATACTACTGGCAAAAACTGAATTTTCATTAGCAAATATTCAAATATTGTTAGAGGTCACATTTAGGCAATTATAAATGCCTATTCGTAACACGAGCAGTGGCAGTAAATGTGTTCGATATAATTCTTTTTCACTGCATTAGTGTAAGTAAATTGAAATTTTATAACGAAAGCAATTTAAAATTACATTTTAAATTTAAAGTTTTTGATTTCTTCCCAATATGATTGGAACGTGAGAGCAGAGTAGGAATTGCCCGAAAGAGGGTGAGAGGGATTTCACTCTAAATCATAATTTGACATCCCAAAAGAAACGAACTGAAACATCCATACCAGGTACGCTTGTTTCTACCTGCCGAAATAATGTTTAAAAATAAATTTCAGTATACTATGAAATTCTCCAATTCTTCTCATTTTATGTAGTATAATTTCAGCCGTTTAGTTAAACTACTCACTTTTGGCCTCTTAATTTTATACGCACAGCTACCGCAATTTACGCTTCTTCCCTCGGTTTCGAATATCGTCCAGTTTTATAATAATAATAATAATAATAATAATAATAATAATAATAATAATAATAATAATAATAATAATAATAATAATAATAATAATTATTATTATTATTATTATTATTATTATTATTATTATTATTATTATTATTATTATTATTATTAGCCTCGCTACTGAAGGGGATCCTAAACCTCAATTCATCATCATTATCATCATTGATTCCATCTCTAATTGAATCATAAGACGAATAGAAATTTATGATAAAATTATGTGCAAATTAAAGTATTTGCGGAATAAGTTTCAGATGAGTGAATTATTCACGTTTTCATCCTTTGTGCATGGGACAGATTTGTTACCCAATAACATGTGCTTGTGTTATTGACAATGTAACGAAGAGAAAAATATTTTTGACAGTAAAAAAATCAACATTTTTCTATAAGTAATCATTTGTTTTAGTATGCTATTTATTACAAGTAGTGATGTGAGGTGGAAAATATTCCATTCTAAACAAATATCAGTGATCAAGTATTAATTCCTCATTAACCATAAAATTGATTGAATTCATATTTAGAAATATTAAAAAGCGAAGGATCGCTTTAAGAATCTGAAAATTTCATGGATCAGAAAATTTCCAGTACTATGTAAGAACAATTGAAACAATTTTTCACGAATAAAAAAAACCGGTCGTGTATGGAGAAATTGAAAAACATTTTATGAGTCCGAAAATTTTCATCATTTTGAAGCAAAAAGTAAAACAACTTTATTTGAATCAGAAAGTTTTATTACTCTGTGGAAACAAGTGGTAAAACTTTTCATAACCCGGATAATTTTGAATATTATGTATAGTGGTATTAGGTGGAAAATTTTCCACTATATTTAGCTGCACATTGAGCTATAAAATTGAATTTCTTTAGAAGAAAGTTAAACAGTAACAAATTATATTTTTGCAGTTAGCTTTCGGGAACCGGAAAAATTTTTAATATTTAGAGTTGCAAATAAAAATTACATAGTGTATCTCCCTCTTTTGTCTGTGTATGTGTGTAAAGTGTAGGGAACATAGATCAAGTTCGTAGAGTACAAATATTCCATACCATTGTTTAAAATGTAACAAGAAAACGAAAAAACAAATTTGTGATTTTTTTTCAAAAACAGAAAATCGCACCATTTCTTCACATAAGTCTGCTTATTTAATGAACTAACTACGTAAAAGTTCCTTATGAAGATTATTTTTGGAACAAAAAATAAGAAATACTTTGATTTTATTTTGTTTAACACTCGTTAATTATAACTTCAATATTGGAGGGTTGTATAATCAGATAATAAAATAGAGCAGATATTTTGTATCGCAAAACTATCATTATTATGGATAAAAATGTATTAGAAGTAATAACTATTCGAGAGAACAAGTAAATATATAACAAAAAAGAAATATATTCTTTTATTTGTTAATTAAAGTGAAATTACTTGTTGCTTTTAAATCTTAGCGCTGATAACGCAGCTTTTTACGTTTGTTTTATTATTTTGCTGCTTATTAGTTACTTTTACTTTCTCTTCTGAATGAATATATGAATAAATAAATGCTTATTTTCTGAAAATGTTGAGTACGTATTTGTTTTCATGGGTTACTTAAATTGGAATTTTGGGTAGTCAAAAATTTACAGTAGGTGTTTTATATTATTTCTACTTATTTATGTATGTCGTAAGTATGTAAATCCAGAAAAGAGTAAAACTATGAAAAAACTTCGTCTTACGCGTATTAAACTGACGAAATATGATTTTCTGAGATCAAAGGTGAAGCCTGAGGGAAGAACACATTGAAACTTTGGAAATATTTTTGCAGAAATGAAGAATCGTTAGATTTTTACTTCATAACACTATTTTCAGACAATATTTATTACCAATAAATTTTACTGCTAAACAAGGACGTAGGAATAAGTGGAGCATGTTTTATGAATCACTGATTCCATCAATATTTTGATTCGTGTTTTGAGATTGAGAATACACAAGTAACTCATATTCACTGATGTCTAAAAGCTAGGAATTCATGAGCTAGCTTAATAGATGTGTTAGAATTTGTTTTAAATTTTCATCATCCGGCTCTCCGGAGTCTTACTTATTTGATACCGGTACTAACTTTATGTTTTTAATCCGAATCTATATTAACACTAATACACATTGCCAGTTCCAATTTCTGTTTATACGCTGATTATTACTCAATATATGTTCAGAAATTAAATGACAGATGTCCCACTTGAAGATAACTCAGATAATATTCATTTGCTGTTGTGGGTAATTCAAGAATTCATTTTATATTTTTGGCAGTTTGTGAGTTAGTTACATGATCAAAAATTCACACTCGGCTAGTACTACTAAGATGGGGCTACTCAATGATATCCAAGGCAAGATTCAGACATTGACACCAGAGGTTCTAGCAAATACCTTCAAAACATGAGACGTCGTGTTTAGGGTGATGAGTTATATATAGATACAGATGGGGACATTTTCAACACGTATTGTGACAAGCGCATTTTATTTAATTTTCTACAGGGTTGATATGTTTAAAACAAAATGTTTAAAACAAGTGTTTAAAACATGTTTAAAACGAGGGCTGTTGTTTTATTCAGTTTGTTTTAAACGTTTTAAACAAATTGTTTTAAACGTGTTTTTTTTATGGTGGTTGGATATGTTTAAAACAACTAAAATATCAGATTGAAGAAGCTAATTTAATTTTCTAACAAACAACCCATCCTCTGCAGGATTTGTGCATGGAGTAAATTACAAGCAGAGTTATATTCTTATTATAACAGCAATTACTGAACGAAATTCTGCACATAAATATGCATATAACTAAACCACAGAAATTCAAATGAAGTATTTCAACATTTCTTAATTTCCAAGAATAACGGAGGTTAAACACACTATACACTATTCTAAGATCCAAATTCACAAATTCTAAACTTGGGTATTTTTTGATCAGTATCATTTCTATAATAATGAAGAGTTCTCACATCATAAGCTAGAAGAAATGCTCTGACAAATACAACTCATAGAAAATAGCAGTGACTAGCCTACAAGGAGCAAATTACATATTTTAACTAAACAGTCTTCAAGATACATCTCTATCTGCAACATGGGTAGCATTAACAAAATGGTAGACTCTCACGTTCGGGCCTCTGGTGACCCCCCTAATTATCACATAGTCACCATTGGAAAGCTTATAGATCACAAATTCCAATGAGGTAACAGTTGTGAAATTACCGCCGTATTCGTAGAAAAAGAACAGATGAAAAATCATTAAAAATATGAAAATATTGACTTTGCGGGGCCCTGGCAACCCTTGCAGTCACCCTGCGCTGACAAAATGATGAATATGTACGCCACATACCTCTGACAATAATATAATATATGGTAGCCATTGCTGCCATTGCGTAATGAATTCGTTTTATGTAGGAAATATTTTCAAATGTTACCTCATATATATATATATGCGTAGAAAACATTCATTGAATTAAACATTCTCTCCCTTCCCCCACTTTAGTACCACGTCCATATGCAAATCATTTTTGCTGCACACATCATGTATACGAACAAGAATTATGCTTCTAGACCACTTCAGTAAAATATATCATGTGTTATATGGGACCGTCCCGAAAATAAATGTAAATTAACCAAATTTGACCCACTCTTCCTCTATAAACAATAAGTACACATACAGGTTACTATCATGTAGAGACTACCTCATTGCTTCTCATACCAATTTTTATGGATGTACCACAAAAGGGGAGGAATACCCGCCAAAACCTGATGAAAAATTAAAAAACGAACTTCATCCTCCCTTTCTCGGCCGTACATACGTACCCCCTATATACGTAAAATGCAACTGACGGAAAGCTTCATCCCTCAAAAATACTTTGGCACCAAATCATCTTTCTAGCTTAGTTACAGGCTGAGCTATTGATGTTTGTTGTAAAAATAAATGTAATTTACGTCAAAAAAACTTAAACTCCAAATATTGGCTAACTTTGCCTTCTTCCTGCTACCCCATATAAGCAAGAAGTACAAATACACGATATTATCATGTAGTGGTCTACTTCGTTGCTTCAAGTAACAATTTTTATGAATCTATCCCTCAAGAGGGGGGGATGGCCTCCCAAAAAACTGTTGAAAAAAACAAAAACACGATATTTACCTTCCTCCCATATACATAAAATGCACACCAGCAAAGCTGCATCTTTCAGGAATAAATTGGTACCAAAACCATCTTCCAGCCTTAATTTGAGGTTTAAGACTGAGCCATTGAGGTTTAAAGCCGTGACATAGCAGTTGCGTCAATGGGCGTTTAAAAATTAAGAATGCAGACGACCAGTAGAACATAACACAAAGAAACTAAACTACCTATTCGGTGAATGGAGATCGGGAAAATCCCGATTTCTTTCTCCGGAATTGAACATTTGGGCGGATCGAGATTAGGGAAGTTCCCGAAATTTGATCTAGCGGTTGAATTTAGATGGCAAGCAATACCTAAGAGTGTAAAAATGTAATATATATGCGTATTTAGTTTATTGTTTTAAACAAAATAAACATTTTAAACGTTTTTTTTGTTTAAAACAAAGTATTTTGTTTTAAACGTTTAAAGGGTTTTAAACAAAAAAACATGTTTTAAACATAAAAAACGTTCCTTTTTTAAAAAAAACACGTTTTTTTTCAACCCTGATTTTCTATGTTCTATATGTACACTCATGTCCAAAATTATTGTCGCGTGTCTATAAATATGTAGTTGTAGAAACATAATTTGATAACGAATGCACCCGGTATTTCTTACAATGTTAGTATGTGTATAATCGGCAAAGATATGTATATGGCAAATTTCATGTCAAAAGAACAGTAAATAAGAACAATAAAACGAAAATAAAACTTTCTTGTCCATTTAGCAATATTTTGTTTGAATCATTCTAATTTTCATATTTATAATTCTTTTGCTCTGAAATTTACCACAAATATACATTTCCCGATTACACACATAGTATCAGTATTAAAAGTACCCTGCAAAATCATTATCAAATTATATTCTTACAAGAAGACAGTTGTGCGACAATCATTTTGGACATGAGTGTACATATTTTATTAGGATCACACAATGTGATTTAGAAGATTGTACTTTTACTACGTCCGTCACAGTCCGTTACTCCACACAATAATTTTTGAACAAAAGCGAATGTTTTTGGTTTTTCTTGCATCAAATAGTTAGAGTTCGTTACTGGAGTCAATTCGTTAACACTTTCACGGGTAACGGCGACTTTAACATTGGTTATCTATATCCCGTTTTAAATATTAACATATCCTAGCTCTATGCAACACACACAGCAGCAAAAAATTCAAGGTTGCCTACAACAAGAAGATGTGCAGAAAAGTAGCTATTCTTATCCGACACATGGAGTCGCGATATCTTCTTTGCTGTTTTTAGAGTCGATTTTCTCTTGTATTTGAGCTCCCTCATAGCTAAGTTGTTAGCGTACGCGCCTGTGGCGCGAAAGATCCAAGTTCAATTCCGGCGGGAGCTCATGGGGTTCGGATTTCATGCTAAGGTGAAGATCCACATCACATATATCCTTGCTGCTGGGAGGGTCGATAAACAAAAAATCAAATAAACTCTTCTTTTGTACGTTTTCTTTAAACCAACATTTTCCGGAAAATACTTTCGTGTAGAACATCCGATGGTAAGCAGCAAACCTGAATCATATTTCTAAATGAAATTGGAGGAAACTTAAGTATTACTTACAGAAGATATATTTAAAGCTCATATTCTAAACCTGAAGAGTCTAATAAACAATATTTAAGAGAATCGTATCTCGATCGACACATTTCCATGGCAACCGCCAGAAAATTACATGGTACGAATGCTATTGGGAAACTCAATGTGTTTTCACTTTTCCACCGACGCATTTGATGTCCTTTAAACAAAAGTGTCATTAGGTTGAAATATATCGGTAGGGTTTTTGCTATCACGGTACTAGAGCGTAAAGCTTTTCTACAAATTGATTCGGAAAATAATCTCAATATGCTCTACATCTGGTAACAGACCAATTGACGGGTTCAATCACCTCCTGATAACTTAAAACACTGTCAAAGAACAGGAAGAAATAGGTTTCTATTTTTGCCATCAATGAAGAGTGGATTTTCATAACAAGTTTATTGCTTGGAGAAACATTATAAAGACATCTCTTATGTAGAACAATTTAAGATTTAGAGTGGAATAATATCCTAAAGATGTGTTTCACTGTAACATGTAAAGATCTCTTATATCAAGCACAACTGAACAGAAATGCTCTGAATCAGAACGATTTTTGCATATATCTCAAAGATAATGAAACCCACTATAATTCTGAAAAAAAAATCAGAAGTCATGTTGAGAAGTCGAAAATTATCCACACAATTTTAATCTTTAACACGATGGTACTCTTGTCCTGATTTTGTTGAAGCTAACTTATAAGTAACACTTATTTTAAGTGTTGACAACAGGTGCCTTCAGAAAATAGCCAAACGACATACAGGATATAACCACACTGAGAAAAATACGTTATACGGACAGCGGTATATTGTACAAACATATGAAATCCTTATGTTTACTATTGAAATCAGTACGGAACATAAGTTATCCAAATGATACATACTTATATGTTACATCATGCCACTTCAGGATGTCTGACATCTAACAGTCTTCCGTATATTGCATACGTATACACATGTTACATACGTCAATCCGTCAGACCAACCACCCTGAATGAGGTTTTCCTCATTCACACCAGGCAAATGCCGGGGTGGTACCTAACTTATGGGTCGTAGGTCGCTTCGTTCCTTCCCCAATCCTTTCTTCCTTCCCTTTCTCCGCATTATGTGCTCACCCAGGACCGTCATCCCTCAAAACATGACGGGCTAAATGGCCTTAGATGCCGAAACCCAGAAATCTAAATCCTAAATCCTAAATTCATATGTGAGATCCTGAGCGCCTATATACAGTTCTTTGGTTCGTACGCAAAGTACATTTACTCGGAACACTTATGCGGAAAGTATGTATAAAATATACTTTATCAGTCACAAGTCTGCTGTACGTTGAGTCCAGAAACTTCAGTCATACGTTTACACATGTAACCTACGATTTTACGTACGCAACATACGATTTTTTTCTCTCAGTGTAAGAATGGGTCCACTGCATGCAATCTGGGTTTCCTGCACAGCTATTATAATATTCTTTCGACATTCCCAAAGCAAGTACTTTTACTCTTAATTTTACTTAAAATATTATCATTACGCTTCACTTCCATCATTGAGGTCGTACTATACATTCGTTGAATTATTTCCTTTGTACCTATCTTTGGGATAATATTGATAACATGTCTGCAACTATATTGTACTAGCGCAAAATTTAAAACGACACCGTGCATATAAAACATACACTTCAAACTCTCTCATTATTAAATTATTATGCGATTAAATTAACTATAGGAAGATGGAATTTCCCGAATCCGCATTCATCGTGAGACCTTTTTAGTAAATAAGAGTGATAAATGAAATACGCAAAATAGATTGTGATGTGTAGCAGTCTACAATGAGGAGATTACTATCAAAATAGAATATAAACACTTTATTCTATTTTAAACATAATTTTCGAGACTTACTTATTGGAAAAATATATTCAATTAACCCTAAAATGCACGTTGATGCCAATTGACATCATAGTGAATCAATAACAATAACAATAATAATGATATTCTTAAAATGTGTATATGAGCGAATAGCGCACGCCGATGCAATGTGGCACTAATAGAGTAACGCTATCTACCACACAGTTTTCGTCTAGTGGCATAGATCGGACCGAGAGTGTCAGAGAGCGTCAAAAAGCATATCGAAAGCAGGAAACGTGCACGTTTGTTACATGTAACTGTTTTTCACAAAACCTTTTTTTTTTTTTTTAGTTCTCTTAACATTAAAAGAATCAGTTTCACAATCTTCCACAGAACATGGTTTCTGCTCATATTGACACTAAACTCTGTTTTCACTAGTGTAATACAACAATGACATCTATCCTGTAACTTGATATCCCAGAAGGAAAAAAACAAAAAAAATCATATTATTGGATATTATTTACATTTATCTATGTAATGCATAAAGAAAGAAAGAAGAAAAATAATTTCAACACGATCAAAATTATTTCATGCAAGAAAGGGTTAAGCTAAACACGAGCGGCTATAAATTGGCAACTTTGAATCAGAATTGGCCAAAATTGTAGCTAATAGGTAAACTACATTTTTTTAACTGGGTAAATACTATGTGAAAATGGCTAAATGGGTAACATAATGCAGTTTAATACCACCTCAGACAAATTATTATTTGTTTTATTTGGCTTTCAAACTGTGTTATAAAAGTCTTACAGAACAGCCATATAAGCTCATCTGTCTGTCGACAGATACCAGAACAAAAACTGTCAGGGAAAAACGAGAAACTGTTTTCTGATATGGTTAGAGTATCTCAATAATAGATTTCGTCTACATTTCTTATATCTCTTTTCCAACCGAAAGTGATAGAGATCTTCTTCTTCCGGTATCAATCTTAATTGCAATAGAGTAAAAACAGTAAAACACAGGGACAACCATTATTTTAGATGAATTCAACAATATTCTCCTCGTCTTCCCTTGTTACTAAAACAAAGAGTGAATGGAAACGACTGCAACTTCTGGTCTCATAATTGATCGTCATTGTGCAAAAGTAAGAAACGTTTTCTTGATAGAAATTTAGTAGCCTTGAAATATGTTCAATCCGAGCTCTAATCCTTAATTCCAACCAGGTAACCGGAAATTTCTATCTAATTTCCAGTTTAAATATTGACTCGGTAGAGAAAACTGCAGTAATAGATAGTGGAAAATCCTAGATATGAATTTGGTGTCATAAAAATATGTTCAATCGTGACTTTAACTCCTCTATTCAGACCGGAAGTTAGGTAAATCTGTAGCTTCCAGTTTTAACATTTAATTTTGATTGAAAAATACTATAACAGATAACGAGAATTTAAATTTTAGTATAGATTCAGTGTACCAAATGTAACCATCCATCTTCACCATTATCCGCCTATTGAGACGAACTATTATAATAAACGTATCAATTCTGGATAGGATATTGAATCCCTAAAGTTTGGAAGTCTATCCTAGTTCCATAATGTGAAACACAACTCACATGTTCTTAGTAATATCACGAAGCACCCTTCTGGTACGAACATTAACATCTTTACACTTGATATATATAGTTAAATACCTCCAAAATTGAGCAACACGCAGTTGAAAATAAAATGAAATATTTCAGTTTAACGTCTCACGATTATGGCCTTTAGGCTAAAGGGGATGGATGATTAAGGCAAACAATGATGATTGAAGAACTGGTAGAATGATAAACTAGGAGGAAACAGGAATATCCCGAGAAAACCCACGCATACGATGTTTTCCACTACAAACTTACGTCGTCGGGAATCCAACCAGGGACCTCACGCACCAGAGATAAGCGCTCTACTATTGAGCCAATTTCCCGTGATACACAGTTGAGTCCAACATTCTGTTTGTATTCCTTCAACTTTAATAACGTACTTTAGTGAACTTTATTGAAAATGTCCTGCAGCGGAGAATTTTGTATTTCACTAGTATATTTTTCAAAAACAATATTGGTTGATATAGAGTGTCCAGAAAGTAAATACGTAATACGTATTAACATTTCTTTCTTAATATTTCTTTAAGTTTAATTACTTAGGAAAACTTTTTGAACTAACATTTGATTATCATAATTTCTTATTGTCACAGTAAGTAGGGGTTAAATTCATTTAAAAAAAAAAAAACAGAAATCTTAATAGCCTTCTATGGTATAAGTTGATTCAGTGGGTTACATTTTGTCATATGTTTTAATCTTCAATAACAGACCAGAAAATGTTCCCTTGGCTCATCCAACCGAGAAATGTCATTAGAAGCAATCAGATAGGAATTTTTGTAGGTATCCACTCACCAATTCACCTAGTACCTCTCGTTATCTTTCGATCAGCGTTTTTCTTCTAAGAGCACTAAACTTTATCCAAGGAAGTGTATTGGCAGCACTTTACAGAGAAAAGGAGAGAAGAGTCCCTCCCGAAATAAACTTTAAATTAGTACTGCATTTTAATTTAGATACTTCTCCTCTGCAAAAATAAAATTTTCTTTATTTGCTACGTTACCTGATGTATTTATTTCCTTTTATAACACTTCTGCGATGATTATTGGCTATATATATCCTTTAACCGCTCTTCAGTTATGAATTCTTTATTTCATTTCATTTCGGCCTTCCAATGGACACCTTCTTCATAGGCCCGAACTTTCAGTTCCAGTAGCCTTCTTCCCAATCCTGCCATAAATATAACTGAAGAAAATAAAAGAAATAACTTTATAGCTTCACATGAACCATTGTACTTTAGAATAACCGGGAATCAAAGGGTTAAGATGTGTTGGTCTAATATATTGTTTTAAAGAAAATTATTAAGTGCACTAAATTGAGGCAGTTGAGACAGTAAATTTGATGTAGTGTAAATAGTAATTTCCCAGCTATTCCGTTTTTTGTAAGGTGGTTTATTAGTTATTGATATTGAAGATGAACCATATTGTTTCTTCTTTCTTTTATATAAATTTAGGTTGTCTTGAATAAATTGCACCAATTTCTTAATTAAATTCCAATTTCTGGTATATAAAATCATGTTTGGGTGACTGGGAAAGTATGAAAAAATTAAGAAGATGTTTACTGAAGATAATTCTTTTTTATTGGAGCATTTCACATTGGAATATTAGATGATTGATGTTGCCTATTTCTTTTTCACACCAGCAATTATTTGTTTATCTTTTATGCATTACATTCAATTTAGTGGGAGTTAATGCAGTGTTGAAAATTAAGCGATGATATAAAATTATTTTTGATCTAGGTCAGTATTTGAGACATTCCCATGTATTATCCATTGTTATGTCTGTGAGGTTCCAATAATGGGTGACAGGTCCTTCTCGTATTTGTTCTTTTCCAGTAGATGATATATTCTTCCATTTTGTCTAATAAGATATTTATAGTTGCAGAAAGGAATTTTAATGTTTGTTTTCACTTTATTCATTTTATTTTTAGATAATTTATCAATTTTTTCGTTACATTTTATGTTTACATGCGCCTTAGTGTATTGTAATGTTATTACAAAATTATTGTTTTTTAGGATATGATATAACATTTTAATCAACATGTAAGTTCCATGAATTTTAGACCATTTCGGTTATTCAAAGATTTAATGACACTTAAGGCGTCCGTACAAATACGTGCGCATATGATATTAAGTTTTTTGACATTTAATAATGCTTGTCTTATTGCAAAGGCTTCACCTTCAAAAATGGACTATGCAGTAGGTAAATTATATTGTATGAAGTTCATATTCAGGATTATTATAGCCGCTCCCAATAATTTGTTTCGAGGCATCTGTGACGATTATTTGACATTCTTGCGGCAGCGCATCTGTATGTGATTGCCAAATACCTGTATGGAAATTTGGTAAGAATTCAGATTTGTCATGTTATATATATATAATTAGGAACAATAGTTGGGTTTTTTCTTAAATTTACTTCATATTGGAATATATAAGCCAGTGTTGTAGGAGCTTTTATAATTCTTGTTTGCAGTTCCTTAAGTTAAATGAAAAGTTTGTAGATCCGTGATAAATATTTATTATATGATATATTTTTATTTTGATTCAGCAGGTTCAAGATTGTTAATTTACTTATTATATCTAATGACGATTTTGCCATTCTAGATAACAGAAAATTCGAAGTTGATTTGAATATAGTTATATTTATTGGGATTATTTTGTAGCTTTTAAAATTGCATTTTTTGGAAAAAGTGAAGGATGCACTAAAATAATTTTGGCTGCGTTGTATTGAATTGACTGTAATTTATTATGAAAGATTGTATCATTCGTATTAAAAAAAAAAACATAGAGCCATATAATATTTTTGCCATGAGGGTTTGTTGATTTATTAAACTAATGACATGAGGATGTGTTACCCATTTTTTGCACGTACACCTTTTAAAATATTATTATATTTGACTGCTTCATTGGATAAATAAGATGAATGTGATTTCCACTTTGAATCTAGTATTAAGCCTAAATATTTTTATCTGTTTCGAAAATTTCAGTTGTATGCCTTTCAATTGTATCTGAGGGATGTGATTGATTTGTTTCTTCGTGAATATGGTGTAAGTAGATTTTGTCTAATTGATGTCTAATCCGTTATCAAAACTCCATTTTCGTATGATTTCAATATTGTGTTAAATTTGTTTTATTTCTGTTTGTAAATTTTCCCACAATTTCATAATTAATTATATCATTAGCATATACGTATAAATTGGAGTTCTTATGCAAGAATTGAGCAAATCAATAAGAATAAATAAAATAAGATTGGGCTGAGTTTGCTGCCTTGTAGTAGAGCCATAGAAGCTCTTTTTGCTTAGGAATATAAGTTATTGATTTTCGTGTAAACTTGCTTGTCATGTAACAAATTATAGATAGTGATAATATATTGCTTTGGAATGTTCAAGTTGATAAGATTTCTAATTAAGATATCCAAATTAAGAAGCATATACTTTCTGAAAATCTATACGGACCAGAATTAAAATTTTACTTTGTTGAAACGTTGTCCATATATTTAAGATAATAGATCCTATTGAATCATAGGTAGAGCTCTTGTTACTGAAACCTGTGATTCTATTCGGTAGAAGCATAAGATTCTCAGTATATCACTGAAGACGATTTAGTGTTAATTGTTCAAAGATTTTAAGTTCGTAAGACATAGGAGCTATGGGTCTACAACTGTTTGCATCATTACAAGGGTTATTTGGTTTTAATATGTGTACTATTAAAGATTCTTTCCATAGTTCAGGAATTTGTCCTGTTTTCCATATGTGATTCACAAGGGACAAAAATAGATTTTTCCTTCTGTAGGAAGATTTATATAATGAGTATATTGGACTCTATCTATTCCAGGTGATGTATTCTTATTGATGTTTTTGAAAACTACTTCTAATTCCACTAAATTAAATAGAGATTCCGCCGGTATGAGTTTATTGTCTATATGTTCAGAAACTAAACTATTAATGGCATTTACAGAATCAGCTGTAAGATTCTTCTGAAATTAGAATATCCAATTAATGTCCGCTGTATGTAGACCATTAGAAATTGACGATCTAAGAGATTTATTTAATTGTAGATGTAAAAATTTCCAGATTGATTTTTTGGTGTTTGGAATGACAGGTTATTACAAAACTTTTCCCAATTACTTCTTTTAATTTTATTTAAAATAATCTTAGTAGTGTTTTGATGTTTTTATATGCTAAGACATCTAGTAAATTCTTAGATTGTATAAATTTTTTGAAAGCTTCTATTAATTTTTGACACCTTCTATTAATTGCTTTTGGGTTTCTATATTCCACCAGATTGGCTTTTGCACTTGATGATGATTCTTTTCTTTTTTTTTGAAATTTGTAATGTTATTTTCTTTGGTCTTCAATCATTCATATGATTATCATATGATTAAGATTGTTAATCTTCCAATAAGTAATACTTAAAAAAAGTATATTTTTCGAAATTTCTTGATGTTAATTTTGCCAGTTAAGTTTGCACGAAAGTTTGTTGGTTTTAGATGAGAATTCACGTGCAAAATTAATATGTTGTGGAGGTACGTTAGATACAATAGGATGCGTTTTAATTAAAATAGGTCTGAGATCAATACCAAATGGGTCAATATAAATTGTCCAGTCTGCTTGAATGAAATATTGGATTTTACATATGGTAACATCAGGTACACTGTTGCCATCTAAGGTAATTCTAGTAGCTGTTCCATTATTCAATGTTAGATATGAAGATACTATTAGAACATGATTTAGAATATTTCCAACTATACTATTACAATTACAATATTGAGTACTTTCCCAAGCAAAAGATTGGGTGTAGCTGTCACCCATAATGTAACTACACAGTTGTCCAAGATTAGTTGAGACCAAAAACGGCAATCAGGAACAGTAGAGGGCGCAATATAAATGTTCTCAAATGTGGTACTGTTGATTTCAAAACCGAATAGTTGTATATCTGCCAAATTATGATTGATAAAGAGATTTAACGGTCTAAAATGTATGTTCTTTTTAACATAAGTGGCTAGTCCTCTGTAACCTTCCTTTCTTAAATGTTCTATAAGAGTATAATTATTTAGTTTTAACGGAAAGTTTATTTTTCCTCACGTTTCTTGTAATACAAGAACATCTGGTGAAAATATATTAATTAAGAGAAGGTTGGCATACTTTCTGTGTAGTAACTTTGACAATTCCACAGCAATATTTTAAAACTATATTTGCTGTCCATCATCAAGAATGCGTAAATAAAGAAAATATTTGTAAGAAAAAGTTTTATGAATAGAGGATATCATGTACGGTAGTAAATAAAATGAACAATTCTTTGGAAATCAGCTCGATGTATTCAGATGTTACATTGCAATTTAAAGATCTTAAAATGTTGTCAGATAGTTGCTTGATTGCAAACATGGTTTTGGAAACTGATAACCCACTTTCATTGTCAATGACATTATTATATGCTTCGTAATGACTATAAAGATTGTTACGACTGTATATTACTGTATTCTTTGATTGTAGAGGTTGTTCCAAAGACGTAGAAGTTTTTGTTTATTATTAATATATCTTCTTTTAATTTACTGATTGAAAGATGACTTATTACGTTATTTGAAGAGACTATATTAAAATTAGTGCCTTTATCATTTTGATCACGCATGATTACCCTATTTGTGGTCCTGATATTTGGTTGTTGAAAGCTGGTACTAGGCAAATTAAAGTCAAATTCATTATTGACTGTATTGCGAACATTATCATTTAGATTAGAGTGAATACTGCGTTTCGTCTTCTTTTTTAAGCTGGAGATTATTGTTCTAATGGAATCATTCTTTTTCTATTAGTTGCGACAGAGGACTATCAGGTAATTTAAATGTGTGCAAAGTTGGAACTGTTTTGGTTTGCGGTTGGGGAAGGGTAGTTTCTGCTGTTTTTGATGTAGTATTGAAGACTTCCTATTTATTACTTTGAGTATGTAATTTTCCAACTTGCACGTTTGCTTCATTGAAGTATAGATGATTCCTGGCCAATACTGACATTATTTTTCTTTGCCTGGCCCTTTCTGGACAATCTCTATAATCTGCCTCGTGACCCATACCACAATCAAAGCATTTAATATTGTTAGAAATGAAAAAAATGAAATGAAATCTTTGAACTTTTACGTCCCACGTTTATGCCGGTTAGGCTAAAGGAGACGGTGATGATGAGTAATGAATGAAATGGTAGAATGAAAAAAGTGGGAGGAAACGGGAAAACCCCGAGGAAACCCATGCACACGGTGTTTGTCCACCACTAATATTGTTAGAGCATCGCGTATTATTAAGTAACAAAGCACACTTTTACATACCGAAGTTTATGATTTACAGGTACTTGCTGTGTGTCCGTAATACAGGCATATATTAAATTGCCTTATGGCAGATACATATGTTTCAATCGATAGTCTTAGATAACTTTTTTACATGAACTGGAAGTTATTGTCCATTAAAAGTTACACACTAGTAAATGTCACTATGTTGTTACTACTACACTTTTGCTCTTAGCACTAAGTAACACATAATATCCAAAAAGTATCTCAGTATATCACTAATAAGAATTAATTGTTTATGAAGAAGAAGGTATCACTTTTTATAATTCGAAACCGAACAATATACAACGTTGCACACACTTCATCATCTTCATCCATTTTCGACGACCTTGTTGCTTGTTGTCTTATAAATTCTTGAAGCAGTCATAATTTATATTTGTAAATATATCTTATGTATTTATTTATTCGATTCGAAAAGCATTTTGATTGAGAATTTTATCTCAGGATACAGAATAATGTCCACTTCGCCACGTACTGAAATATATATAACTGTAATGCGCTGCTGCACAATAGCGGGCCCTTACACTGTATCTTCATCTTCACTGGTAACTTATGGGCTGTAACTGCTTCGTTACAGAAATGATTATCCACTAAAAAATTGCTTGACTCTTGAATCTACATACATTTTTGAATGATATTTCATTCAAAAATTATGTATCTATATCTATCTATCTGTCTTTCTATGAATCTATATCTATCTACCTATCCATCTTGATAGACACATGATTCTACCTGATTGTATGGTTGATTGATGCATTTGTTTCCCGTCATTAGAAATTTGATTTTGTATTGTTAACCGGGGAAACACAAAACTGAGTAGTGATTAAGATCGTACTCGCGTCCAATTTTACACATCAAAGAAGGAATATTTATTTGTTACTATATGAGACAAATTGAACTGGAATAGCAGTTTGAGCTTCTGTTGCTTGTATTTCAGATAAAACACATATTATTATTATTATTATTATTATTATTATTATTATTATTATTATTATTATTATTATTATTATTATTATTATTATTATTATTATTATTATTATTACGTATTCTCCTTTTGGAAAGGTCCTGGGACTAATGAGGATTTTTTTTCAATTTTAGATTTGGGCCTGGAAATGTTTCTTCCACTTTTGTCGATCTCGAGCTTCCTCTTTTAACTCCCAATATTTTCTCCTATCTTTCAAATCATCGATCAGCTGTGTCCTTCTTCCTATTCCTCGCTTCCCTTCCATCTTTCTTTCTATGGCGGAGTGAAGAAGACAATTTCTTCGTAAGATGTGTCCAATCCGATTGGCCTTTCTACGAAGGATGGTGGCCAGAAGTGTTCTCTTCTCCCCTATCCGTTTTAAAACATCTTCGTTTGTTGCTCTCTCTGTCCATTTTATCTTCTCTATTTTCCTCGAACACCACATTTCGAAACTCTCCAAATATTTATTATAAAAAATCATAAAAAATAAAAAAGCATATAAACGAATTTTATAGCAATTGTAATGACAGATCTTTTTGTTTTAAATATCTAATTTATTATTCGATTTTGAAGAGTTGTGTAATTGTACCTTCATGTACCTCGCTACCTTTGAAATAAAACCAATATTTTACAAATGAACTACTTAGTGATTTCCTGTTGTTTCTAATGCGTGACAAAGAATCACTTCCTTGGAGAACGTAGTGAACTTCCAAGAAAAACACTGATTGAAAGATAACGAGAAGTGCTGGGTCCACGACTGAGTGGACACTTACAAAATTTCTTATATGATTGCTATGAATGACATTTCTTGGTTGGATGAGCACAGGGAAGACTTGATTTCTTATTGAAGATTGATACATATGATAAAATGTAACCCACTGAGTCAGTAGCGTAGAAGGATGTGTGTTTGGGGGGGGGGGGCAAGTACTATTATAGGTACATATAGAAAAATTACAAACAAAAAAATATATACATAAAAATCGGACCTCTTTGGGGGGCCCCTCTGGCCCCCCTTCCCTACGCCACTGCACTGAATCAGCGTATATGTCACATTCTTTCATCAATAAAATTAGAAAGGAGTACTCATTTAAATTCAACTTTTTTCGATGCATTTTTGTAGTATCTTTGCTTTAGATTGCTTGAAATACTGACGTGAGAGGTCCACCCTGAGAATATAACACTTTCTCTAAAACAACATAGCCTTTGCAAAGGCCATTTCATATTAGATTGCCCAATTCAAAATATGCAAATAATTGTTGCCTAACCATTTTTAATTTTTCTAATTTGTTCAATATTAGAACTTGAATATCTTAAAAGTTCAAAATGTGTTTATTGCTAAGTTATTATTTATGCATCTGATGCCTTGTGTGCAATCTTTTGCATCTTTTTACATTTACAGTTATTGTAATATCTCAGAAACTATTCGACTTAGAGACTTAAAAAAAACAGTGTTCTTTACCCAAAATCACTTGTGTTATAGCCTATACATAATTTCCTCATCTTCTACTGTACGTTAACACCGTAAAATTAGCTAAAGATTCTAGCACTGAATTTTATAATATTGTTAGTTTCAAACGAATATTTTACTATGAACAAAAGAAACACTCATGCTAATATTAACAACCCTGCTCTACATGGTTTCGGAAAGCTTGTGTATGAATTTTAAAACCCAATTTCCTTTTCTTTATTTTTTTACGCAAGTTCCTACCACCAGAATTACGACATTCGAATTTTTAAATCTCAGACGAGGAAGATAATAAATATTCAAAAATTTTAATTTTGAATATTTATAGAGGTAGAAAAGCATGCAAAATTACATAACTCAGAAATTCACAAAACTTAAATATTTTTAACAAATCCTTACACGTATTAAAATGTTTAGACAGTTTGAAGGTTAACACTCTAACAAACTGCATAGCTAAGCATAGGCCTATATTTAAAATTTGATAACTACTAAGTTACCACCTAAAATTTGATAACCACTAATTTACATATACTAGCCTGGAAATACCGCATAAATCCTTTACTCTATATCTTCGAACTTTAGATCATAAACAATCCATATTTATATCATAACCTTTCTCAATAGCTTACAATTAACACTAATGCGTTATCATAATCATGTAACAAAACTGAAACTAAACGAGGATTTTTTTGATGGGGGAGAATTTGTAGCATGAGAAGAAATTTGACAACGATTAAGCTTTGTAATTGCTACCTTTTAGTAACTACGGGCAATGAGAATTTTCGATTTGCAGGTTCAGCATACAAGAGTACAATTGGTAATGTATCACTCTGAAAAAAAAAAGCAAAATAAGAAATACCACAATTACAACTGTCACTCACACCAACCAACATCGAATTTACGAAATTAGTGGGTCAAGTGAAAAGCAACTTTTAAAAAATGAGATTTTAATTATACAATAAAGTGAGTACAAACTAGTTAGTGAGAAACAGTTCGAATTACTGACAAAAAGTAGCATGAATAAAGTTTAGCTTGATCCAATATTACAGAATGGGTTAAGCCCTTTAGATTACACTCAACTATTTTAAAGCAGTTCAAGATTATTATCAATATTTTAATTTTCAATGAACTTTACCAAATAAGAATTAACAAATTTAAGCAGCTATTGTCTAAACTTATTACGTGATTCCAGTTAATTTTAAGCATATGGTACAAAGGAGTATAAAAATATTTACTATTAATGTAGTAGAATCTGTAAATTCATCAGGTACTACCTGTTTCTATAGACCAAATAAAATACTTATGAAATTCTCTCAAGGAAATTACAAAAGTATTACCGTAAGGTGCTCACATCCAACTAGGAAATCTCTTATCCAATTCAGGTTTCAACCCACTGCTACCTTTCACACCCTTGAAATGAAATTTTAAAAAATGAATTGAAATCTTTGAGTTTTACGTCCCACGCTTATGCCGGCTAGGCTAAAGGGAACGGTGATGACGAGAAATGAATGAAATGATGGAATGAAGAAGGTGGAAGAAACGGGAGAATCCCCAAGAAAATCCACGCACACCGTGTTTGTCCACCACAAAGCTCACTTGACGTGAGATGGTGTAATGCTCCACTTCGTGACCAGTTTAAAGATTGTATTTATAGCTATTTTCTTTACTGCTTTTATAGTTTTGGTTTTCTGAAATTTCTTATTTATGATGTTCAGTTGTTTATCCATTTAACAAGCAGTAGGAAATTGGATTTTATTGTGTGATGTTATCTAAAAGAAAAAGAAACAAACTGTACGGTATATGAAGACAAGAAAATTTAAGATAAATAATCTTTTTAACTATTAAAGAATTGTGTTAAATCAATAACATATATAAAATGAATTAAAGTTAGATGTCACCTTGCCTACAAATCTTGAGATTTCAAGCTATGGCTCTAAAATCAAATCGAATGCAATTCTAAAAGTTTTTGGACCCACAAGATCCACATAGTGCTTTTTCCAACCCGATGTTCCTCATATCCCTTGTATTGTTTCACATTAACGTACCCTCAAAATTTTAGTTGCTTTAATGAGGTTTGAGAGGAAAACTATTTTTGGGGGGTTGTATCAGTAATGTTGTTTTGAGTAGTTCCATTTAAGACCTGTATATAACAAATGAGGATGTATTAATTAATGAATATGTGTGAAACAAAAATGTGTTTATGATCACAATAATACAAATAATTATAGTAATTAAAAGATAATGAATTTGTGGTTATTAAGTCGTTGAAGACAATATTTATATAATCCAAAAAAGCAAGCAGAAAGTAATTAAAGAATGTTATTGAAACGGCGTTACTTATTGAATATGAATAAAAATATGGCCTATGATTAGCAGAAGGGTTCCAGCTCTCTTTTTCTAAAAAAAATGTTACAATTATTTTTAATTTCTGTTCACATTAGTTTAGTTTAGTTTAGGTTAGGTTAGGTTAGTTAGAATTGCGCTTATTTCTAGAAATATTAGATTAGTTTAGGTTAGTTGAGGTTAGTTTAGGGTAAGTTAAGTTAGATATGGTTACGTTATATTACGTCTAAGTACTTACATCGTCCATTTCACCTGTAAATTATGTGTTTTTTACGTGCTTCTGGACTCTTTCTGCTAAACATTCTCCAAATATATATATATATAATTGCTAGAGATTCGTTCGAAGCTGAATTGTCTTACATGGTCGTCATTGATAGAAGTAAGTTGCCTCATAATGTTATTCAACCTAACCTAGCTAACTAATATACTTACCTGGAAATCCTAACCTAATTTAACCTAAAGTACAGAAAAAATTGAAGGTACCTGTCAGTCAGGCCCTTATCCACCGGATGTCTAGGGTGGGCGGCCAACCTAAAAATTTCACGGTAGGCTTGCAAATGAACTAGAATATGGTTGGGTCGGGTCCTCCTTAACTTCTACCCCCCCTACATTTTTGGGCTGGTTACCGGCCTGCAGTCAGTGATGATTGTTCTTTTTAAATGCGTATTGGATAATGGTACGTAGTGCTATATAATATGTGGGCCTCTAGAAATTCGACATTCTTTGTTTTTCTGTTGATATTGGTTATGTAGTTTCATCTGGTTCATGGGTGGAGGCTTTTGTTCCGACGAACTTGGATACTGATACAGAAGACTCAGATGCGTTGTATAATACTTTGCAAGATCTCTTGCTGGCGACGAGAATAAAGGGCTGGCAATCTCGTGGTGATAGCTATTTTCTTTATGAAGACTACGAGGCGTCATCTTTACAAAATTTTTGATGTGCACCTATTCCAACTCCTTTTACTATGGAATTTCATTGGTTTGATGGGCTGCAGACCTCGATACTCCTAGAAACCATATGGAAATTAGTAATGAATCGCCACTGTCTGCTGTTTTTCAGCTCCATACAGCAGACGGGTGCAGCTCACTGGGATCCAACCAAGGATTCCATGCACCAGAGGTGAACGCTCTACCACTGAGCCACCTTGTCCATTTTCACACCTTTTATTGGTTATTTAAAACTAACGGATAAAATATCAAAAAATATTTACACAATTATTATTATTATTTAATTTGAATTGTAAATAAGAAATTGCACCTATTCTTTGAACAAAAAGCGCAATATATAGTTTAAACAGTACATCTGATGTAACTACTTTTAAATTCCCTTTTCTGTTTCTATTAAACACCGGAAAAGGGAACTCTTTTAGATTCCTATTACTACTGCACACTCAATCAGATTACTTCTAAATCTGTTTTATTCTATTTTAATTTGCGCGACACACTAAATTAATAATCAACTTTAATTTGCACTTATTTCCACTTTCCAAGTAAACAGATTTTTTTTTTTTCAATTCAGAAAACACTTTCTCATTTAAATGCAATATTTGACTAATCTTTTCAAGGATTGCACATACGTTAAATTCTTTAAATAATTCACGAGTTACTGATTTTATAATAATCCACTTCTTATTTCATATAAAACAAAAATTTAAACAAGAACGTTTATTTAACACTTCAGGAAATTTTCACATATTTCCCGCAAAACTTTTAACGTTATAATTTACGACACATTTGCTCCATTTGAATATATATAAGTTGACACGATAAACGTAGCTGTTCTCCGTGATGCCCACCCCTTCGCAGATTTAACCGTTGTTCGACATCACACGATATCGAACACGATCTATGTTACAGCCGTCTCTCGAGTGGAAATTAACGTTAGCCTTGAAATGGCTATTGCACAAATTATTGGACCAAGCATTTTTGAATTGAGTTTCCCAAGACTAAGGTTAACAATAAAGAGATAAAAGAATTCTATGTTACACAATGCAAACAGCATAAATAGTTTTAACCTTCATTTTCTTTCTTCATATCTATTTCTCATCTACTTTTTCTTTTTCTGCAAGGAAACGAACACTAGAAACAACTCACAACACACATATCAAATACATAGGAAAATTAGTCGCAAATAGTGATTTTCAATGTTTCTCATACATTTTTAAGGTATGCACTCCACGAACTAGGTACTATATAGGTGTTCCGGATTCCACATTCAGACGGGCGTATGTACCGTAAAACGGGGCTACTTTGATAGGTTTTGTACTACTTTAGATGTGTACAGGGGACACTGGCTGCAACCAGTCAATGGTATTATTCTCATCATAACAACAGGTATCTAGGCTATCACATGCACTGCTGAACTTACGTTTCTACAAGTAAGTTTTGGCGAGGAAAATTAAAGAATTACCTCAGAGGTGGGATTACTTTGACATTTTATCCATTGACTGCGTAAGGTCAGTTGCCCGACGTATGGAGTTACTTTAACATGAAGTTAATGTAAATTCAGTGTAAAACACTGTTTTGATCATGCGTTATATATGCTATATGTTTTTAACCAGGAAATATTGAATTTTTAACATCATTATACCTATTATACAAGGTTTTCTTAAAGCTTTACTTTTAACATACTTTTACATGTAACAACGGAGTGAAAACCTTTATCGTCAACATCACAATTGTAAGAAGCATACTGTGGATTTTTGGATTCAATATTGCAAAACCCACACACCCATTTTTCGCACCTGACATACTGAATCCACTCTTTACGCCCTTGTAGTTTGGAAAGTCACACATACAGATGGCACAGGTCTCTTCGTCATACCTTTTTATTTTCTTCGCTTTCTTTACCTGGCGGGGTTTATTTTGAGCTGTGATGGTTGTCCGGTTTCCAGTTCTTCTATCGGGGGTTCCTCGATGATCACCTCTTCCGTTACCAACATCTCTTTCTTCCACCCTCATATCTGGTCCAAGTTTCCGGTTCTTCTTGCCGTAGGAACAATTGCTTTCCAGTAGAAACTAAGATCTTTCTCCCTCGCTTCCCTCCACTCGTCCTCGCTCTGGTGCTTGACCCCGCTCTGGAATCGTGAAGAAACTGCAGGAGACTTGCGTCCATTTCTTTCTTGACCTTGTGCTATGGGACTCTTTGGGTAACGTTGAGAGAGGAGCTTCGTTTAGGGGAACCAGACATATAGCGAGAAATCCTGCCTTCAGGTACTCGCCTGCGGTGGGAGCCAGGAAATCCATGAGTAAGGACAGTAGACCAGGAAACTATTCCTTGGAATCGATCCGCTTCGTCGGGTCTCCTTCCGCCATGAGCTCAGTGCAGCTCTCCACTTCTTTAGTGGTCCATACACGCTCACGTACAGAGGCTTGAGTAGATGCGTTGAGATGCAACGACGCTCAACAAAGGAAGAATCACTCATATGTCAACGTAACCCTCAGTGTCAAAGTAGCCCCGTTTTATGGTAAAATGTAGCTGACACACTGTATATACATACAGATGATTGTTAAATGTTAGATATACTGCAGCGGCATGATGTTACATCTAAGCGATAAAAAAGCAGTATATATGTAGATACAGATAAATTATGCTCCATATTGATCTACGTAGTAAATATAAGTTTTCCATATATTTCTGAAATGTAACACTGTCCGGGTAACAGATTTTTCTGAGTATAAACTGTAGTTTTATTTCCTCAATTGGCTGTTACTCTTATATTTAAATGTTATCTTTGTCAACTAAACGCTAAAAATGTAAAGAATGCAAAATAATTAATTGGTTGCCTTACAAATAACTTAAAAATATATATTTACAGTGCTAGATTTTCTTTCTCCTTTTCTCAACACACACACACACACACACACACACACATATATATATATATATATATATATATATATATATATATATTTGTAAGACGGTGATTATTAAGCATATAGGCTATACGAAATGGTGGAATGAAGGAAGTTGGTATCCTGAGAAAGCCCGCACACAGGGTGTGTTATCCATCACAAAGATCATTTCGTGCGAGTCGGGAACGAACTTGAGACCCCACGTAATAGAAGTGAATGCTCTATCCGCAAGATTCAAATAATATAGTTCAGTTCTATGTACTCTCGTTTCTTTAAGCAGGCTCTCCCTAAGTATTTCTTGGGTCTTAGGTTTTGAAAGAATAGATGATTTAATGAAGCGGCGGCGATATAACATTAGATATTCACTAACCAAGCCAATTAAGTATGTTTTCTTTCATACTAGCATCTAAGTACAAAGATGCTATATATATATATATATTCTCTCATTTTGAATATTAAAAAACAAACGTTACAAGGAAATTTGTAAGTGGATTCATTCAACTGCATTTTTATTAGTATTTGACATCATTATGGATTGAATTAAATCTTCTCTTACGGAGTATTTTTTCCTTGACGGAACAGATTAAATTTATTTTTAATAAATGAAGATCGGAAAACTCTGAGACTTTTCAGTTGTAAGTATATAATATATAAATGAGATTCAAGATGCCTCAAGTTCGCTCGATCAACCTATTTAGAGACATGCTCACGTCTCATTAGTGTCGTACTAACTAGGAACGTTTCCCAACTGTGAAATGGACTTTGAATATTCTGAAAATGATTTATATAGCCTCTCCCCTGGTATAATGCATTCCAAAGGTTTAGTGGCTAATGGGCACAAACAGTCAAATTATGAGACAATAAAGATTTGAAAAAGTGAAATGGTCAATGGTGAAAAGTGAAAACAGTGATTACACTTTAAGATAAATTCAAATAACTTCAAACGTATTTAAGCAATCTATAAGAAATTTCAGTAGTATTATGCACATTATAGAGCCTATTGAATTGATATTCTCAATACTGTATGTACTTTTCTTATTTTCTAATAGCAGATCGTCATGTTATTAAGTATGTAGCATGACTATATAAGTTTGAACGAAAATATGGGCCTTATTCAGAGTCGTTTCGACACCTAATTAACCCTTACTAGTAGTTTGACTAACGAATGGTTATCAAAAGTGTATTCAGAGTCTCTGATTAGGACGTAGTAGTTAACGAAACTAATCACATGTGACTAATTAATCTAGAGAAGAGGATACCATTTTAGCCACGGTTTAGCTTGTGCGACACAACATTTCGGATTCGGATTTCATGTATTTTCATTCTTACAGACTACGCATGCGCACATCTACATTCCGTAGTTGCCATATTTATTTTTCTCACCCAATGCATTGGGATTATATTAGTTAATCATACCCAAATCAACTTTTTAGTTCTATTCAAAGTAGACTCTGAATACCAAAAAGTACATTTTCCTTAGTAAAAAGCTAGTATTTCACTAACTAGTCTGTGACTAACCCTTCATTAACGAATTCTCTCTGAATACCGCCCTATATGTTTAACACGAAGCAAAACATATTGTTTCTGACGAAAGTAGTTTCAAAGAGGACTATTTTAACCTCAAACATAAGAATACGTATAGGCTTATAAACGGCCTCGATAATATTTTCAGAATGGAAACAGTCAATAGTTTTTGTAAATAATATTTCCAACGTAACAATTTTAAAGCTAATGTACAACATTTCTCATGTCAAACTATTTCAAGCATGAAAACCATAGAACATCATAGTGAATGAAATAAAATAACCACCAAAGAATCAGGCAAGGAGGAGAGTGTGTTGTGGAAATTACTAAACTGAATCATTTACAAATTCTTGCAGTGGCCTGGTGGTTAGCATGTCGAATTTCCATCCTGCGGACCAGGGTTCCAATCTTACCTACTCCAACTATTTTTTACGTTTGATTTTCCCTCGGAGAAAAATCATTGTAAGACATTAGAAACCGTCATACATATTCGAAATATTGTTAAGTACTAATACCAAACAAATATTGTGAAAGTAATGGTTTTGCTATTTTGTTTTATAAGTAACGGTTTTGGAATAATGAAAAGACAGAAGGAACACTTCCAAATTTTTAACTGAAAATCCATTCGGAGAAAACCATTAGGAGCACCTTGGCGCAGATGAGAGGACAATATTAAGATGAATCTCGTAGCAATAGGAATACACAGTACAAACAGGACTCAGCTGGCTAAGGACAGAAGTCAATGGAGAGCTTTTGTGAACACGGCATTGAATTACTGGATTTCATGCGCCATAGAGTTAGTTAGTGCTGTCTTACTGGGAATCAAACCCTGGGCCACGTACACCAAAGGCACACACCTAGTCACTAGATTAGTGGAGAGGGCTCAGCAGAGGTTCATTAGTAGCACTCCAGGGTTGTTTAATATATACTTGCAAGAAGGTTTTATCGTGATATATTGGATACACACATATTCCGTGATTTCCGTGTAAATAATCCAAAAGCCGACCCTATTCTCATGTACATAATTAACGTTCTATTCAAAGCTTTGAATAAATTATTGGCACCAGAACCAACTCCGAAGTTTCCCTATAGCTAATACTTGTTCAACACGCGCGATCTTTACTATTTATTTTTCAGAGCCAGATTCCAACCTGTTCACTAGTTTTCTCTTTCAAAGAAAAAACTCCGCTTTTATATTTTTGTTTTTTTGTAGTAAAAGAAGAAAAAATAAAACGAACATGCCGTGGTAACGGCTTACCGCTTTATTACTGGTAGTGAATACATTAAAAAAGAAAAACATGAATAGCTACAGCTTGTTTGATTATGCGAGTCGCCTCGAACGCCTTCGAAACCATCGAACATATAGTAGAAATTCATTACCAAGTAGGTGATCCAATGGTCTGTGGAAAACAAAAAAGATAGTAGGGTTTGTAGTGCTTTGAGTAAAATTTACTGTAATGTATTTTAGTCTCTAAACCAGGTAGTGAAAGCCGATGCATGTATTAAGGTTTAGGGATCGAGGGCAGATTAGCATCCAATCTGCCTTTTTTCTGTTCGTCAATGAGGCTGAAGAGGCATTTTTTTTAGTAAGAAAACAACAGAGAAATGGATTTCCAAGCACGAGACAGGTATCTGATGAATTAGCATAAAACCATTCTGTGTCATAGGTACAGCTAAATATGGATTTATGCATTAAGCAAGTAAAGAAATATTGGTTCCACAAATAACGTATTTTATATCATGATAAAGAAGGAAGAAAAAATGATAAGTGAATTAGTGTGAATTTTAAAATAAATTTAGATTTCAATACCAGATTTTCAGTACAATGATTTATGGGAAACAATAGTTTTTTTTCTATGTTCCTAGAATGCATTTTCAGTAGTATCAGAGAATGTATATGTATGCATATACTCCTGATCCTTTTAACACCGTGATTTGTATCAAGCCTAGTTTCTATAGCATAACCGGAAGCAAGCAAGTGAACCATATTACATATATATAGGTGAAAAAGAGGCAGAAGTTAATATAGACTTATACATCGCATACAATAGAAGAAAAAACTTAATACCTCTCTCGTAGAATTTAACAAAAAGTTGTTGTGTACTTTGTACCATATACTGTATATACAGTGTCTTATATACACATTCTTACATCCCTACACGTTGTATATATATAAAATCTTTCTTTTTCTTTCTTTTCAGTTTCTTTTTATGATTTTTTCTCTTGAATTGTAACCAAGTACTAATCCAAAAGATTATCCATATTGTAGAGAAGTCACTTCCAAGTGAATCGTCTGTGACATCACAGTCTGCTGCTTCCCTTCTCAGTAAACCATATAAAGAGGAGAAGAAGCTAGTAGGTAACCTGCCATTGATAGAAGACTGTGATTACATGGAAACAAAAACATCAATAGCGTAGTCGATGATTTTGCAGGAATACTACTCGTGGATCCATGACCATGCATAACATTCCCAACACTTGCATATTGCAGTATTATACCACATGTACTCTCGTTCCTTGCTTATTGTGTTGCTCTCTGTTTTTCTCAGATTGTAAGAGCTGTATCCTTCATCATACATCGAGCTTTGATCATTGTATCTTTCTCTGGTTTTGTCATATTATAAAGCTGTCTCCTATATCATACATCGTCCTTAGCTCATCATGTTTCTCTCTGTTTTAGTCAGATTGTAAAAGTTGTTTCCTCCATCATACATCGTCTTTTATCATTGCGTTTTTCTCATATTGTGAAGCAGTCTCCTACATTATACAACATCCTTTGCTCATTGTTTTTCTCACTGTTTTCTCAGATTGTAAAAGCTGAACCGTTAATCATACATCGTCTTGTGACCATGGTGTTTTTCTCTGGTTTTGTAATATTATAAAACTGTCTCCTATATCATACGTCGTCCTAAGCTCACCGTGTTTCTGTCTGTTTTATTCAGATTGCAAAAGTTGTATACTTCGTCATACAGTACATCGTCGTTTGGTTTTTGTGATTTTTGCATGCATCGCCCTTTGCTCATTGCGTTTCTCTGTCTGTTCTTACATTGTAAAAGTGCGCTCCTACTCCGTACATTGGCCAGTGGGAAATGACTCTTGCAGAGTGTATCTTGTGGAAGAAAATGCTGAGAAACTTAATCGTATATAAAACTTCATAACATTATAGCCGAAGAAGAATTAAGGTATGCCAGGCCACATTCCTTTCAGTTGAGTGTGTCATAGCATATTGGTTCGCATCGTCCTCATTTATCTTCACTCTTTAAGTGTCCAATTGTTTCTTTTAAAGTTGGGTCAGTATTTAAAATTCCAGCTGTTTACTGGACCCCACAAAACTTGTGGTAACCATGTGAGCCGATCTAATAATAAAATATTTGTTACATTGTTTAAATAAGGACTTTTCTTATTATTTAATTTTGATCGTTTGATTTGCATTTCATTACAAATAATGAAGAGCTTGACTAAGGTATTATGTTGACAATATTGTAAGGCTCCATGCTCTCACGCATAAGCAACTGCTTGTGTTTACTATAAACACATTTTCATACCACGAACACATGTTATTGTGTTCAAACATAAACAGCAGCAGACGATAGAAGGAGGCTAAAAGGTAGACACGAAGAGGTTTTGGAAGAAAAATCAAGGATTCCGACTTCCCCTTAAGGACCTTCCCTACAAGAGGATGTCTATAAAAGAGGAGCTCGAGAGGACAGAGCCATCACTGCCAGTGCTGATCGCTAACCTACATAAACAGTCTCTCGAGACCGCTATGGATTACAGAGATTTCTTCTAATCCCTACTTCGGAAGTTGCCATTACCAAAGGAGATATCCTTTAATTACGCTGCTGCTATAGGGTAAGACATATAACTCTCAAACCAGAGGCCACCTTGAGTGCCGAAGATCTTTTTCACAGTGGAAAATACATTTTATAGACTTTGAAATGCTTACAAAATGTTTGTATTTTTTATATAAGACTTTCTTTAGTATTAAACGGTGCGTAAGTTCAATTTTAGTTAGTTGTGCAGATTAAAAAGATTTAAAGATTATTTAAGTCTTTCCTAGAACATTGTCTTACATGGTTCCAGATCATGTATTATCTTATATGGTTCTAAATCATGTCAATCACCAGCAAGTAGGTATGGCATTTTCTTTAGACGAGGACACAGTGGATCAGTATTAGAACGCTCACCTCCGATACTAGTAGTTCTTGGTTCGATCCCAGGCCACTTGACTTCGTGGTGGACAACACATGTGTGGGGGTTTACTCGAGGTTTTCCCGTTTCATCCCACCTTTTTATTCCGCCAATTACTTCATTATCATCCACTTTCTTTGACCATCCATCTCCTTTAAGTTAAAGAGCATAAGGTAATACATAATACTAGAAATTCCATTTCACTGAGTTAATTTGAAGTTAAGTTTTCAGTACTTCTTGTAATTGAGAAAGTATAACTTTCATTAATTAACTCTTCGGAAATATATTAATTTATTAAATGGATAAAAGAAAACATCAAATACGATACTATTAAACGATACTATTAAAAATCTCCTGACTCACCACAACATCTGTACAAATAACATCACAAACTAAAACAAACAAAACGCGAAAATATAAACACAAATACAAATTGTTTACGTTAAATAAAAGTGGCATGGTTGATTGCTTTATTTGCTAGCGTTGTGCGGAGAAGTAATTTCTATTAAAATAAATAAATAAATAAATGTACAAATGTTTTATCACAATGTTTGCATAAATATTCATTTTTTAATGTATAAAAATGAAGGTTTTGTTGACAAAATAAAATGATCGGCACTTGGAATTTGTTATTTAATGAATCACGGGTCGAACTGATTCCCAACACTCAATAGAAAAGATTGTCTAAAAATTAAACATTAAGCTTCGTCCTGAAAAATGTAAGTTTTCACACATAGGTACGAACCAGGCTTTGACTAATGCCAGGAACGTGAAGATAATGGAACTCTTACTTTGCTGCATAATTAGGTAATTCCTGAAAGAGAGATGAGTCAGTAATGTCTGTTGAATATAAGTTTGTATACAGGAAATAACAGTAAGTCTGTTCTTCACTTATATAATATGCACAATACTTTGAATTGAATTTCTCTTCTTTCCACTTTTAATGTTAAACTCAGAAAGACTGTGAAAAAGTAAATATTTTTCATTTTTATTATAGTACTAGCTGAATATATCCATTCTTCGCATGGGAGCAGAATTTGGAACTCAACGCCTCTAGAAGTATTACTATTCATTTCGGCGACTCGAAAACTATGAATCCGACACTAATATCGATCATTTTGGATTACTTTTACATGTCTCGGTATCTCCCGTACCCCACTGACTCCCTACCCGCATACAATGGTAGCTGAATTTGTAAGGCATCACTAATGAAAGTGTCACCATTAATCTCAGCGACCACGAAAACTATGGATTTGACACTAATATCTGTCATTTTGGGTTACTTTTACATATCTCGGTATCCCCCTCTCACTGATTTCCGGTCCGCATGCAATTGTAGCTGAATTTGAATGCCATTGCTAATGGAAGTGTCATTATTGATCTCAGCGACCGCGGAAACTATGGATTTGACACTAATGTCGGTCACTTTGGATTCCTTTTACATGTCCCAGTATTCCCCCGCTGACTCCGGCCCGCATGCAATTGTAGCTGAATATGCATGTCATTGCTAACGGAAGTGTCACTATTGATCACAGCGACCGCGAAAACTATGGATTTGACGTGATTCAACGTACCAAACTCTAATATAGCCATTTTATCCATCGTAATATTGCTCGTTTGAGGGGATGAATTGTGATGAAGGTAGAGTGCTTTTCGGAACAACTATGCAGCGCGTTTTTTCTCCAGCTCTGAGCGAAGTCTATCTAGCAATGGTGCATAGTAAACCCTAGTTATGGCGTTATATTATTGTAGATAACCGACGAAGATTACCACATCCTAATCCCAGAAAATACTAGCCTGAATCTTTAGACTGGGCGGCCTTTGTACCTAAATCTTCTTTGGCTTCAGTGCACCACTGTGACGCCATTCTTTTGATTCTTCTTGAATCGTACAAATAGATCTATGTTTCATCCTCCGTAACCAAACATGCAACCAAATTAGTGGCAACCTGCTAAATTAAAAAGGCTCGAATCATCTCTGAAAGCAATTACTCTTGCATGCTGTGCTCTGATTACAAAAATTTGGGCACTCAGTTGGCGGATTTTATTTTATGTCAAGATGATCATGAATAATGACATTAACGCATTCACGAGAGATGCGTAGATCTTCTGGTATCTTTTTAGCAGAAATCTCCGGGTCTTAGTGAATCTTTTTATGCACCTTTCCAATTGTTTCGGGGACAATCACTATGGAGGATCTTCTAGGGCGAGATTCATCTTCAGTGCTAAAATATCCTGTCCTAAATTTGACAACCTAATTCCTAATAGAGTAGAGCGTGGACCCCCATAGTTTGTAATAGTGCTCTCAAACGGGTCGGGTCAACTCGGGACGGGTTGTCGGGTCAGGCTACACGGGTCAGGTTGTCGGGTCGTGTCTGTCAGGTCAGTCGGGTCAGCTCAGGTCGGGTTGTCGGGTCGGATCAATCGGGTCAGCTCGGGTCGGGTTATCGGGTCAGCTCGGGTCGGGTCAGTTCACTTTGGTCAACTGAGTTTAGGTTGAGCTTAAACTCGGCTGGAGTCGAAAGCTGCTGTTTTTCACTAGCTGCCTAATTAAAAATAGCAATTTCAATTGATTTTATAGAAACCATAAATCTATTTTGAACACTTGCAGCTAGTGTTTTTATGGTAAATGCTTATTTTTGTACTTGTGTGTACTTTAATATGGAAGATTGATTTTACCAATCGACTGCAATATTAATATCTACGCCAATATGGAGTCTGGATTTAGAACAAAACTAGAAGTTGTATAAGCAAGGCCAAAAGAAAGACTGGATATGGACGACCAAGCCCAAGCAGGGCCGCGGTGGCTCAGTGGTAGAGAATTCATCTCTGGTGCATGGTGTCCATGGTTCGACCCCAGCTTGTGCTAAGTGGGTTTTGTGGTGGAGGATCGCCGTGTAGTGTGTTTTCTCGAGGTTCTTCTGTTTCCTCCCACTTTCTTCATTCCTCCAAGCATTCATTTCTCATGGTCACCATATTCCTTAGCCTAGGTGCAGAATCGAGGGACCTTAAATTGAATATTTCATGTTATTTCACCAAGCCCAAGAACATCAATACAAGAATAAGATGAAGATTGGATATGCAATACGGAGTGCATAGTAATCTTGCTCTTGGCCTTGTTTTGGTGATCACCAAGTAGCGATGAGCATATTTTCTTGCTTTCCGTATAGTATGAAAGACCATAATCAAAATCATACTTGGTCTTCATTTGTACCGATGAGGCGAGCATTCTCGGCTCTTGTATAGCATGAAAGACCACAAAGACTACAAAATGCAGGACCGGGACTTGACTGTGTGAGACAAAGAATAAGATTGATGACCAAGATCCAGGGTGCGAATTGTTTGAATTTCATTTCTGGAACTGAAAGTGATGAAATAAAATTAGTACTTTATAATTATCATACTGTATTTTTAAATTTTAAATTACAAAATTCATATTATGTATCTTCTTACTTGCAACTATACATACTGTAAAATACGTTTTAATTACCGAGAAAGAAAATCAAAGTGGCGCGGGTCCTGGAATCATAAAAATCTATTTTGGAATGAAAGTTGAAGAGTTGGAGAAAATCACAGGTGTTCTCCCGTTTCCTCAACCCTTATCGTTGTCGTTAAACGATTTCCTTTTGTCTCCGCTAAGAGACTCTTGCTACTGCCTTCCGAGAAGACCCCCTGCCGTCCGAGCAGGTGAGAACACTGACCTTGAATAAAAATTCCGTCACATAGAACTAAAGCAAAAAAAAAAGAAAAAAAGAAAAAAAGAAAAAAGAAAAAAGAAGATAAAAAATAAAATAACATAAAAAAATAAATTTCTCTCATGTCGGACATTGGTATCAGTTATAAAAAGAAATAACCAAACCTCAAAAGTGCCAAATATTCATTAAGATGCACATACAAATCTAGCTAGTGGTTAACGTGTAAGACTTCGGTATACGTGGTCCGGGTTTAATTCCCAATGGGAGTGTATTTTGGCGTTCACTCAGTGTCGTGACTATAGTGCTCTCAAACGGGTCTGGTTGTCGGGACAGCTCGGGTCGGATTGTCGGGTCAGGCCAATAGGGTCAGCTCGGGTCGGGTTGTCGGGTCAGGCCAATATTGTCAGCTCGGGTCGGGTTGTCGGGTCAGGTCAATCGGATCGGATCACGGGTCGGGACGGGTCATCGGGTCGGTCTTCAACCCGACCCGACCCGTTGAGAGCACTAGTTTGTAGCATCTAATCATGGATGCCTTTCTTAGACTTCCTTTGGAGCAAGAGAAATTTACTGACTGCTCTAGTCCCATCATCATTGAGCTCCACTTCCTGATACGCCATCTTCACCCCTCACCTGCAATAAAAATAAACTCATTAGTCCCAGGGCTTTGATCTGAGGTAACAAACATATAGGAACATGCAGCAATCAAACAAAAAAAAAAAAAAACTTTTTTGAAAAACAATGGAAAGAGGCGAAGATACAGACTTCACAGCACCCCCTCGTTTACCCAAAGTTCGGTAATTCGTGCATTATGAATAGACCACCGTACCCTCCTTAGAGAAGAATTGGAAGAGTTAGTTCCAAGATTACTAACCAATCAATTGCTTCCACTATTGATGTTCATTACAACACGTCAGAGTTTTACAATATAGCTCAAGAAAATACATGAATAAAAACATACATACATACTTTTAGTGAAAATGAAAAATGTCCGAGTATCTTCCAATTTGCTACGACCATGGTCGTCAGTAGCCTACATGATAATCTCCCAAACTGAAAGTCTTGTGACAAAGATTGGAAGTCTTACACTTTGGAAAAGTCAAGTAACACAAGGGTACGTCGATTAGATTTTAACTTGTAAAGTCAATTGCTTAAATATATGTTTTACTTATCTTTGTACTTGCTATTGTTCTTCACTCTCTTTCACACAGTTTAGCTAATGGTGATAGTACTCAGGACTTCATTGTCTTCAAACGCCATATATTATCACGTTTCATTTATCTTAAACATATGGAAGCAATTTCTGTAATTTTAACTTTAGGAAGCTGAGATTGTGTTTTCCCCCAATTAATATGAATTATTAAAGTTATATTATATTATATTATATTATATTATATTATATTATATTATATTATATTATATTATATTATATTATATTATATTATATTATATTATTTGGTCTAGGAATTAATTCGTGCGGTTGGTACGCACACATTGAAGCTGTAGTACAAACACAAAATACATAAATACCTTAAGAAAAATATTGTCCATCGCTAGCCACCACTTTCGCCCATCTGTCAGGCAATTAACGGATTCCGTGGCGAAAGAAGTCCTCATCCTTGGAAGCGATCCAGTCAGAGACCCATGTGTCGATATCTTCTGAAGAAGTAAACCGCTGTCCAATCAAATCGTTGTTCATGCAATCGAACAAGTAGTAGTCCGACGGAGCAACGTCTGGTGAATACGGCGGGTGGGGTAAAACTTCCCATCCGACATTTTCTAAATAGGTTTTGACCGGTTTTGTGACATGTGGGCGAGCGTTATCATGTTGAACAATAAGTTTATCATGTCTGTTCTCCCATTCTGGTCGTGTTCTGGCCAGAGCTTGCTTCAAACGCATTAATTGTCGTCGATAACGTTCTCCATTCATAGTTTCACCCGGTTGCAGCAGCTCATAGTACACCACACCTTTCATATCCCACCATATGCACAGCATAACCTTTGCACAGTGAATATCTCGTTTTGGTTGTGATGGACCTGGTTCACCTGGTTTCACCCAGGCCTTTTTTCGTTTAGGGTTCTCGTAATGGATCCACTTCTCATCACCCGTAATAATTCGATGCAGAAACCCCTTTCTGCTCTGTCGTTGAAGCAGCAATTCGCAAATGGTTTTTCGTCTTTCAACGTCTCTGTCTTTCAATTCATGTAGAACCCAATGTGACATCTTTTGAATCATTCCCATGGCTTTCAAGCGTTTGGAGACTGTTGTTTGATCAACGCCTAATGCTGCTGCAAGTTGTTCCTGCGTTTGACACGAATCCTGCTCGAGCAATGCTGTCAATTCTTCGTCTTGAAATTTTTTTGGCTGTCCAGCTCGCTCTTGGTCTGCCAAGCCGAAATCACCACTTCTAAACCGTGCAAACCACTTCTGACACGTTCGCTCAGTCAGAGCATGGTCACCATACACTTCCACCAAAATACGATGACTTTCAGTCGCACTTTTCTGCATGCTAAAGTAATGCAGCAGGACACCCCGCAAAAACACTTTATCAGGCACAAATTGCGCCATGTTCACTTAACTACAAACTGGTGTTGTTGACGCTTTAATCCACTGCCCTATACTACGAACGATACGCGATGACAGGGGTTTGCAACACATGTGTCGATACACGGAACTGTGGGACGCTCCGTTCGTTGCGCCATCTCTTGTCCACCCGCACGAATTAATTCCAGACCAAATATATTATCTTTATTATCTATTATTGTTCAATTATCATTGTACATCTAAATACGATTGTTAGCATGTCGTATTTATTTATTTATTTATTTATTTATTTATTTATTTACTTTTCAGTACTTTCAAACACACCGACAAGCCTTTCGTCAATTAAAAAATATATAATAAATATTTGAACATGACATTCTTTAAATATTCAAACAATATACTGTATCTTTTCAAATATTCAATATTTGAATAATAAAATATAACAATTTAATCATAAAATCAATTTGAATAAATATTATGTTACAGGTGGATGGATCAACATTTAAATAATACAGATATATATATTAATATATAATACAGATGTTGCTAATTTATAGATATTTTCAGATCGGTTAGTGTTTATTGAGGATCTTTAAAGGGGAGTTTCCTTAACTTTACATTCAGTTGCATGATAATTGAATGGCTCCGGTTAACATAATGGTAAAGTTATATTAACCACTGCCACTTGCGGGGAAATGGACTTATTAGGTGGAATGGGTTGGGATTGAACCATAGAAAAATATGTAGGTAGTTTAATTTCGAGAACGTACCGGTATCTACAGATGGCAAAAGTTAGAAAATGTGGTATTCCATTATAATTCCCCGAGGCGCTTAATTAAAATATCAAGTAATCGCTTTCCTAGATTTGATTACCAAAATAAACACATCGAATATTTTATGCGTACAGAATATTTATTTAAGGTACTTACATTAAATTGTAATTTGAATTAATTTATAGATGAGTCAAAAGTCTTCTTGCTACAAGAATAAAATCATGCTGTTTTGAAGTACAATCACTCAAAAAAAAAGTTTGGTCAGATTGAACAAAAAATGGTGCTGGTGACCAAATCGTTTGGTCAACATAGCGCCAACCAAACTTTTTTCCGCCAGCACGAAATAATTTGTTTACGATTTCTTTGGTTGCAACACCTAATATTTGGTTACCAGTACCAAGTATTCCTGACCAAATATGAAGGATTTGGTTAGGAATACCAAAATATTTGGTTAAAATGATCGAGGTTTGGTTCTTGTAACTAAAAAATTTTGTTGTAAATACTAAATCTACATTTATTGAATTCAACTAAATGTCCTATACCAAACTTGATTTACCAAAACATTTGGTGGCAATTACCAAATACTTTACTTACAGGTAGCAAACTGAAAATAATACTCCATAAGAAAGACATGGTTAAGTAAAGTGTTGTGGCAAGGCGGTGTACCAAGTGATCATAAAAGTGTTGTGAAGTTGTACAACACATAATGTATGTATTTTATGTCATATAAAGTATTATTTTCACTATCCTCGCTTATGCGTATGCCCACCGTCGCTGACGTACCTGCTCACAACGGACCAAGCGCACAATGCTCTTGCTGACCCCTTGCTGGACTTCTGCCTTGGCTCGGTTAGATTACATTCGTGATTTTAGTGACAAGTTGGTTCGTGTTGTGTGCACTATAGTTTTTATTCCATATGTCTACACTGTATTATACTCAGCCCGGGGTAATGCCGCAGATGGGGGCTCCGAAAGTGAACTTAATTAATTTTTAAATTTTCGTAGCTTTTATCACACTTTTGGTTGAAAAACCAAGCGGGCGACCAACTTCGGAATAAATACTTTTGTTTCTTATACAATTTACGCGCTTGAATAATGCAACTTTTATTAACGTATTTCTCAAGAAATATTGATCACACATATAAGGATTCACATATTTGTATTGCTAATGAAATGTGGGGGCCGCGGTGGCTCAGTGGCAGAGCGTTCATCTCTGGTGCTTTAGGTCCCGGGTTCGATCCCAGCCCCCGCCAAGTGAACTTTGTGGTGGACAAACACCGTGTGCTTGGATTTTCTCGGGGTTCTCCCGTTTCATCCCACTTTCTTCATTTCACCATTTCATTCATTACTCATCATCACCGTCTCCTTTAGCCTAACCGACATAACCATGGGACATAAAACTTAAAGATTTCGTTTCATTTTCCTTATGAAATGTTTTCAAAATTATATTTCATATTTCACCGTAAATTTTAAATTTTGTGCATCTGTAAACTGAATCCACCAATTATTCCGCAAACTTCTGGCGTTTGTGTCACTTTATTTACCCGTTTCCGAAAGTTTCTAGTCGGGGAATAGGGATTTCCCCCAACTCCTCACCCAACAATTTTGCATCCAGCTCTAGAGTCGTCACTGGGCCTAGCCCCTTCATCTGTCTACAGGCCTATTTGTTACACCAAATTTAAGACCACTAAAATAACAAATACACATTACCTAACAGTAAAGTAATATATACGAAAAAGTAAGCTTATCTCAAAGATGTCGATTGTCTGCGGTAACTCCCATCTTCTTAATATGTGGTAACTCGTCCATTTTCCTTTTCTTATGTGTCGTACGCACTTACTTCTGACTAGCTTCCATTTGCATTCAATGATTACCCAGAAGCCAAGTAGATACAAATGATCTTGTAACTAAATATTTTGGTCAGGAAATCCAAATAACGAAGATTTGGTCGGCACTACAAAATTAATCAACTAAATGTTATGACCAGGACCCGAATCTTGTTGACAAGTCAACTTTTTTCTGTTACGCATAGGACAAGGCAAGTTCAAATAAAAACGTTATCCATCAGCTATAGGTTCTAAATATATAGTTTTTTAGGGTCAACTTTTGGTCACTTTTTGCCGTTTTGAAATTTCAGGTCATTTTTTTAATAATATTTTAAGGTAACTTTTAGGTCATTTATGGTCTTTTTATTCTTTTTCTTCTACATAAGGAAATCTTTAAATGAACACGGTTTACGAATGTGGTAAAGACGAAGTTGGATAACCTCTTTTCTTGCTTCCTGACTATTTGGGTGGAAAAACTGAATTCTTAACAAGCTAATGAAAACTAAGCTGTAGCTGGTTAACGAAAGGTGGGGTTGGTGGGTGGCCAAACAGATAGTTTTGGGTTGTTGACCACAAAGGATGTGATCACGTGAATAACTGAAAATGGATTAGAAGGCGTACAAGGATTTTAAACATGTTTCTATCTATTATTTTCATGTAGTCTACACTTGCGAACTTTTATTGTTTAAGAGTGCTTCTTAGCTTCAACTCGGGAGTGAATTGACGCTTTCAATACTTACAATGCCGTACAATGGACTGATCAATAGAAATAAATGATCAATGGACTGCAACTAAGTGAAACAATACTTTTTGAATATGAGTGAGAAATGTTAACTAAAAATACAATGGATATTAAAAAATGTCAGTTTAACGAAATAAACGTTTAAGAAAACGCAAGTTTTAAGGTCAATTTTTGTGATTTTTAGCGTCATTTTACGGGAATTTTAGTGTCATTTTATAGGTCACTTTTTAGAAACTTTTAGGTCAACAACATCCGGGTTCTGGTTATGACAAAATAATATAGTGTTAATGACCAAACACATTTGGTATAACTGGCCAAATTTTGGTTAAATTGATCAAATAAAATGATCAAATGCCCTGACCAAACAGATTTGGATTCTTGACCAAGTAATTTTTTTCAGTGAAGTTGTACGTGCGTAATTATTATTAGTATCTGCTCCATTGTTAGGGAGGAATATGTAAGTCATAGTTAGACGAACAAAAAATAACAGTAGGTATAATCTCCTTGTTAACAATGTATTTTTTACACATAAAGTTCATAAATAAATAAATAAACGATATTTTGTATCAAAATCCAGAACTGTCATTTATTATTGGCAACGAACAAGATATTTTAGTGCAATATAAAACCTTTTGTTTTTCGATTTTCTCAAAAACTACTCATGGAAATTTACCCTCAAACATGAAAATTTGTTCAGCTGTCATCTACAGATTGATACATTCATCAACTTTGCACATAATTTACGCAAGACCGTAAATTAAAATGTGATAATAGTTAATGATAGTTTTGGACGATATTTCACTAACTAAACACTATGAACTATTCTGTTTGTAGTGTCATAGTGAAGAGCTTTAGTATCAATTTCACCTTAATAGGTAACGATGTTTTTGTATAGATCAAGGGGCCGCAGTAGCTCAGTGGTAGAGCGTTCACCTCTGGTGTATGGGGTCCCTGGTTCGATACCAGCTCCCGCCAAGTGAACTTTGTGGTGGACAAACACCGTGTGCGTGGGTTTTCGGGGTTGTCCCGTTTCCTCCTACTTTCTTCAATGCACTATTTCATTTATTTCTCATAATCACCGTCTCCTGTAGCCTAGCCGGCATAACCATGGGACGTAAAACTTGATTTCATATTTTTTCGTGTAGATTAAATTTGTAGTTTACAACAAAATTTATTTTTGTCGATTTTCTGGGAAATTACGCATGAGTGTTTACGAGCACTCTATATCACGCTTTCTCCCATTAAAGACATCTAATGATTGGTATATGTCTCGTCTATGAATTTTCCTCCTTTAAACATTAATGTGCTAATATTGTAACATTTTCATTACTTTATATTAGCTAGAATCCCAACTTTTTCGATGATGAATAATAGGCCTTTCCTATTTAACCCTTAACTAGTGTGGTAGGGTCAGATCGCTGTAATGAGTAAGATTTTGAATGTATATTTTTTATTGTTCATGCTAGATGATTGCACCAAGCAGTGGATGAATTCTTTGGATTGCTCTCTGAGAAACAGTTGTCGCTGAAGGCGTGAACCATACAGTTGGGTATTTATAGCGCGCTCGGGCCTTCAAGACCCATACCACATAGTTACTGTTACAAATTTTGTTCCAATGTATCCCACCGTTTGATAAATTTTCGAAATCTGTCTTTTTAATAACCATTCTATTTTGACACTAAGGTATGTGCCCAGTATTGTATATGATTCTGTGTATTACATTTTGTGAATATTTCATGCAGTTCACGTCAAAATTTAGTGCTACGTGACGAGGATATACGGACAGTGTTGGGTGAAATGTATTCGGATATCAGTGAATTTGAAAGTGATGTTTCTGAGGCTGAAGATAGGTTAAGGAAGAGAGTGAACACGATACCGACAGTGAACAATCGAATCATGTAAAAAAATACAAACGACCAATTTGTGGAAACTGCACAGTTAGAGTTCGTGTAAATTGTCATGTAAAATGAGGTAAGTGTCTGTATTGAGGACTTGTTTAGAACATAATTAAAGAAAAAATACTTTTATTATAAATAATACTTTTCGAATAACAAAACAAATACGATGCTAAAATTTGCTATTGTGAAAGTGTAAACCTAACTTAGTTACATTTTCCTAAAATTTGTATTGTGATTTGCTATTGAATAAACATTTACAAATGGCGCTAAAGGTGTGAATAAACATAAAAAAATGTTTCCACATTGTTTCGTGATTTATGTTTACTATGTTTAGCTTAAAAAAAATGTTTGTGTCATTTTGACCCGTACCACACCAGTTTCGTAGCAGATATCCACGACACTAGTTAAGGGTTAATACAGTCATTTGAAAACTAAAAGAAGGAAAAAAAAATCATCTTAATGTTTACTACTTATTAATTGTGCCAAGGTTCTTCTTCTTCTTCTTCTTCTTATTATTATTATTATTATTTAAATATTTAGTCTTCTGTGAGGCCTTTAGTTTTCTTTAAATAAACTATTTCAAAAGTGTAACTTAATATTTTGAAATACATAAACTTAAAACACATTTTACGAAATAAAAACAAATACTAATTGTTTGCGTTTAATATAAAGTAGACATGGTTAGTTGATTGTTTGCTTTACTTGCTAAGCGTTGTCCGAACAAGTGATTTCTTTTAGAAAAGCATGTGCAAAACTTTATAAGAATATTTTCACAAATATTCCTTTTTTCTTTTTCCAGAAACATTCAACACTCACTAGAAAATATTCGTGTATAAAAGCTGATAAGGAAACGTCAATAAAAGATGGGATACTCTTCTGGAAATTAATGATGACGAGCACGAATATGGTGTCTGAAAAGTACTGCCACATAGAAAGAACATACTTTTTCGTTCTCTTGTGGTAAATGTCGTTGTCACAGGACAAAATTGTGAAAATTACTCACACTGTTGCCAGTGGATTTAATACAGGTCATCACGAACGACCACCATGAGACTGTTTGCTGGAGAAATACAAATGTGCAGCTTCTATTGCAAATTTCTCCAGATTATGTACCTCATCTGTTCAACAGTTTGTGATTCTGCTTACAAACATGTGAGTAATTCAATGGAGGTCACATTGCACAAATATTGCAAATCTTGTCTAAAGTACAGGACTATTGCGTCATGCAGTACAAAATCACACTTACAACTGCAAAAGTGTCTATTATTCTGAGAGCGTCTTCTTGTGATTAATTGTACCGGCAAGATAATTTCAACGTTCCTTCGTAGTGTCTTAGCATTTATTTATTGTTTCAGGACAAGTGTTTATACCTCTAGGAAATAAAAAAAAAAAAAAACATTTGTGTGATTTACTTATAACCTCATAATAACTTTTTATAAATAAGAAACTACGAACACTTATCACTAAATATTTGTTGAAATTTTAACAGCTATTATCTGCCAAGTACTGATATTATAGTTACCTTTTTTTCATTTAGTAATTTGATTTTTTCAATTCGACAAATAGTATGTTTTAGTGAAAATTCAATAGTTTACACTTATCTTACAATAAAGTATATATTGATATCCTTAAACGCTTTTCGATGCAATATCATAATGAAATCGAACATTAACATTTTTAATTAGACTCCTCAGGAGTGATATCTAAAAATTAATAGAGACAATGGTAAATTCATAGACATTACTAAGAGATATAAAATGAAACAAATTCTCAGTACAAATCTCGAGAATACAAACTTGAAGTTAATTGAAGACCTGAATTGATTAACGTCCCAAGTCCACTGGAGTATTTTTGTTTTCAGGGAGAACGAAAAACATTATAATATTAAAAGTTATTGTTCGGAAGTGCCTTTTGGTAGTTTGTCTTATTAATTATGTTCCTTACTGTCGTTTCTTAAAGTTCGAACTGCGTGAAATATATATATATATATATATATATATATATATATATATATATATATATATATATATATATATATATATATATATATATATATATATATGTAGTCTGAAAATAAAATCCGTGCTAAGTACCAAAAATGAAAAAATTCGGTTTAATATCAAGATGTGGCCTATGTGCCTAACGCAGCTCAGTAAACAAAGGGCTGTCTAGTATACACTGTGGACGTAGTTCAAACAATCGCCAGAGAATGGTTAATGTTTCACCAGTTCTGAAATAACATCTGGGATTTTTACTCAACATTTTCATTTTGGCATTTTCGTAGTCCGTCTATATGTATATCAACACAGTAGAGAAGCGGTCACATTGCACATCATTGCACTCACAGTTGGAGCGTCCAACAGGAAATTTGTGTTTGCGGCACTGATACTGGAACAACTGAAGTGATCATTGGAAAGTGCTACAATGTAGCTTCCCCAGAATTGATTCAGTTTCAGTGTTATTCGACTTCGCTCAACATGATTTCTTTAGCAACACCAGACATAACACACATTACAGCCTTGGTGCTACATTCAATATTCTCTATTGCACCCGGACGTTTTGTGCAATTTCCTCTATATGGAAGCTTGTGAGAATTTGTGCATGTTTCTTGTAGCTACTTTGTATTTTATATTTTGGAACTAGCTCTACGCATCCATTTTCTAAAGAAGTTGGCATCTATAGATATGAAGAATATTTTGGCACAGATAAATTATAAAGAACCTTTTATGAACTACTAACTACACTTACTGTAATGTTATATATATTGACAAGATATGCTTTAACCGTAGAAAAAAAATAATTAGAGATTCAGGAGGTCAATGAACAATATTCAGAAGAATTCACTCTGAAACCGAGAAATCTCCATAGTAACTGCCATGGATATCAAATGCCACAAACACCATTGGAAAATGCCAATCTAATACAGTGTATTAATCCTTCCCTGAAGCATTTCGATATAATTCTTTTTTTTTAATGTCATCAGAAAACGAAGGAAATATAACTGTTCTAATCATAGGATAGTTCTAATCATGGAAGTAGAGCGTAAAACGGAATCTTTTTATTGTACCTGAAATTTATGTCAATAAGTTCTACGTCTGTTTCGTGATATCAAGACAAGTGACAGGAGCAATAACCTCTTGACAGCTAAAAACTTGTTTGTCTAAAGGCAGTGGAAAGGAAATATTTCATTTGGAGTGAACAATGAAGTGGAATTTAGAAACGCGTGTATTGCTGAAAGAAATAGATCAATAAGATACTCCCGATCTCCATGAAATAAAGATAGGAAGAATATCCTAAGGACGTACTTCATATCCTTAAGGATATAAAAAAAATCTTATTGAACACGAATGATCAATGTCGCCTTCATTGAGAAACTTCGTTTCTTTTGCCAAATACTAAATACAACAAAGATGATAAATAGCATCATCATTTTGAAAAGTTGTTCACTTTCTAGTTCAAATTATCTAAAATTATTTACTAACTGCTTTCCATATAGATAACTAAATTTCCGATGTTTCTTCGTTTATTCTAATATGTTATCGATATGCTGTCTCAACAACAATCCGTTGCAGCTGGTTTGCAGTTGAAATGACTGTTTTATAATGAATATATTTTACATGTCACTGCCAACAGAAATCAAATAATAATAAATATTGTAAGGATTCCCACATCACAACAGAAATACATGTCAATACAACACGTGTTATTGATTACAAACAATGAAGCAGACGAGAAGTCACACGGAAGACACCGGAGGAAGCCGAAAGGAGACTTACCTCACGGACGGACTCGAAGAGGACAAATAAAAGCGCAACCACGGAGGGACCTGGTATCAGTCGACCAACTGATCGCAACCTGTCCTAAACCCTGGAATCTGCTATGAAGCTAAGGGGTTATTCTAATCACAACTAAACCCTGGATTCTGCTATGAAGCTAAGGGGTTACCCGTACAGAAATTATAACCTGCAAACCTTGGTCATTATAGAGAAACTTTGTTATTAGAACTTTTGTAGACACAAAAGACTTAATTTTATAATAAAATTGGTGAAGGGATATGTCTCGGTCCATCATTGACTCTACCCGTAAACATTACAATATAATATGCTATCAAACAGTTCATACATTTCTTTTACACAAATCATAAATCTATCTATATACGTATTTAAAAATGAAAGCGACTATGTTTGTGACTTCGCACCGCTTGAACTACCCCTTTGATCTCGGTTAAATTTTCTACATAAATAAGGTTAGGGCCTGTGGTGGTTTTTATCATTTCACTTCGATGGTGCAACTTAGGGGAAGGGGAGATATTTAAAGTGATCGAAAATGGCCGATATTAGTGCCAAATCCATACTTTGCTGATTCACTGATATAAACAGTAACACTTTCGATGTCTTTTAAATCTAAATTTAACCCCGCAACTTGGGAGGATATATATATATATATATATATATATATATATATATATATATATATATATATATATATATATATATATATAATCAAAAGTGACCAATATTAGTCTCAATTCCATAGTTTCCTGGTTTGCTGGGAGGAACAGTGACACTTCTGATGCAGTTTAAGTTCAAACTCACCCCGTTATGCCCAAAATGAAACTTATTTTCCCCTGCGAAGAACAGGTATTCTGTTAGTTAACAATGAAAAGATAAATCAACTCCATGAGACTGACAACGAACGAAACACCCTAAAAAATGTTTGTTTCAATTTTCTCAAAAATTACACATGAGAATTCATCTTAAAGCATGCAATTTTGTTTTCTCGATGTCTTCTATCGATTGCTATATATGTTATCTCTCAACAATATCATAGTTAAACAAAAAAAGTAATGTTTAAGAGTTAATCATAATTTTGGGCTATATATCATTAACCTCATTGTACATTGCAATGTACTATCCCCGCACACACTGTAATCACACGGTTGTCACGGTAGTAGACATGTGATTTCTACGAGCACATGGTTCTAAGGTCATAAACCAACTATAGTATTTAATAAGTGTCGTAATAATAAAACGCCTCCAGGAAGCCACGAAGAAGGATTCGTACGAAACATGAAGGTCGACTCTCCCTACATAGACTTCCCTACAAGAATAGGCCTATAAAATAAGACCTCAAGAGGAGCAATCAGTCAGTTCACCGCTGATCGCTCAACTATCAACACTTCCTGGAGCCGCCATGGGCTATGGAGAGTTCCTATAAAACCCATCTCCTAAGGCTGCAATGAGCGAAGGACATATCCTATAACATCTTTTCCCGAGGCTGTTTTGAGCGAGGGAGAAAGCCTTTAACTATCCCCCGAGCTTGCCATGAGCAAAGGGGATACCCTTTAACCATCCATTCCTGAGGCTGCACTGAGTGATGGAGTTATCCTCGTTACCTAACGACAAACTAAGCCTTTATTCTTAGGTCACCTTTTGTGTGCCGAGGACTTTATTGAACTCTGAAAGCTTGATGGACTTACAAGAACTTTGTAAAAACTGTCATAAATCTTTTATTATTGTACTAAAAGGTGAAGGGTATAAATCCAGGATTTATTATTTAGACTGTACCGAACAAAACATTGCAATATTGTCATCTTCTTACTATCATATTGATATGCTTCAGAATCTGGTTCATCAGGGTTATTATCATCTTAATAGGTGACGTAATGTACCGCACATTACTCAGTTTTAGGTTTTTTAAAAAAATTGTCAAAGGTTTTCAATCATTTTGTCAAATACTACGAATGAGGATTTACAGTCAAACATTTCATTTTTTGTTCAGCTCAATGAAATCTATAGATTGTTTATAATGTTTCATCTTTGGATTGTAGTAAGTTTTGTGTTTGATTATCAAACAAAAGAAATCTGAATATTCCATGTATAAACTGGCCGTTTCGTTAAGGAGGTGTCTTCGTGAGATGCTAGCTGCCATGCGATATATTACTCTTTTTTGTTAATGGCGTTTAAAGTTTAGATATATTCCATGTTATATATTTATTTCTTTTCAGTTGTGTTATTCTGTAGATGGATACAAAGTATTGGTTTGAGTACATTACTCTTTATTGTTGGTAATGAGCGATATTCTATTTAGCGCAATAAAAGTTTTTTCGTCGATTTTCTCGTAAACTACGCATCAAAATTAGCTTTTAACTATTACTCGTCTGATTTTTCTCTGAAACTTTGAGTTTGCTGGCGGAAGCAGTGCTGTATCTGACCTTAAAGGTGAATGAGGGTCAGCAAATGGTGCAGAAAATCAACCGGTATTGCGAAGGTTACATAGTGGCTTTTTTCTGCGCTGACTTCGTATGTGCGCATTGCGAAACTGTGTCGGGAGAATGATTTGACACTCGGAATGACAACTGTAGAAGCTATTCTAAACAACAGGCTCTCCTTGTCAAACATTCACTCACGAAAACCATCAGGAGAAGGGTTGTAAGCAAAGTGTTAAGGAGGATTGGTCGATTGGTGCCAAGAAAATTCTCTGACGCAACGTAATATCGGCCACAGATTCCACCTTGGACCGTCAATTGTGAACAAACAATTCGTAAGCGTTTCAGATTGAAGAATGTGCGGAAGGCCCATTTATACCGTTTGCTACCGAGTGACATTGCCGAACGTAAGACGAACTGCAGGGAAGTGAATGAAAAGTACATGGCGGGTTCCAAATGGAAGACAGTTGTCACAATGGATGAATCCATTGGTCATCTCACTGTTGGTGGTCACATTCGGGCTATCAGAAACAGTGGCGTTGACGGTAAGGGGTGCACCAACTTTGTTGCAGGGAAGTTTCCCTCATGTGAGGGTAAGTTCCTGATACGCAAGGTGAACTAAAACGTGAAGATGAATGCAAGATACTTCCAAGAATCCATTCTGACACCCATATATCGGAGAGGTAATCTATAATTGTATGGAATGGAGGCGAACCAGGTGACGATCTATATGGAAAAGGCTTCGAGCCATACCACCAAAACATCACTACGTTTTTATTAGGACATGGCAAAGGAATTAGGAATTTCCGTTTGAAGACATTCTTGAGAAAAGTGCGGATGCCAGTCCATCTTTTTGGGCATTTGGACTGTTGAAACGATGTCTTCAATATCTCCTCTCGCGCATCCTAAATTGTTTCTGGATTGCTGGGAGGAATGGGACAGAATTATCATCCCTGTACTGTGCCGGAGATTGCTGCAATGGAAACTGCGATGCCGTGTAGTGGCCCACAATGCTTGGGTCCAATAGAACATGATCGGTGGTGGCTTCACCGTATCCCTTTATTTAGGTTTTGAGAAAATTTGTTGTAATCTGCGAAACAATATACTGTTTAAAACTACAAAGCTAACCAAGAAAGTTCTGTCGCTTTTTGTGGAAGTCTGTGTTCAATTGACCTAACACCGTGAGTTGAATGCGAATGGAGATAAGGCGAAGACCAATTGTTGGTGTGGGTATGTCTAATATACTACTATATCCGGTTGTGGCAGTTTAGTTACAACGTGAACTTGCGTGAGGACAGAGTGAACATGGAACATCCACAGAACATCATATGAGTGTGTATGTTTTATAAGTTCAAACTGGGGTCAAACGTAGCTGCAGCTTGGCTGAAGATACGCCAGGCTTTTGGTGAGAATATCGTGACTACGTGGACAGTGGTTTAACAAGTTTAAGGACAGTGACGAACCACTCGAAGACGCACCATGTGCTGGAAGACCAACACATGTACAAAATGAAAATCTTCAGGCAGCAATTAAAGAGAACAGTTTCGAGACATGGAGGAACTTGGACTAGAATTCAATGTAAGTGGAGAAGCCATTCAGCAACACCTCCATCAACTTGGGAAACACTACAAGTTGAGTCGATGTGTCCCACAGTATTTGACTCGGGCTAGAAGACAACACGAGCAGACACCTGTGTTTTTTTTTTGCTCTCTCGGTTGCGGAAGGAACCATTTCTGTAGAGGGTGTTGACATGTGATGAGAAGTGGTTCTGTACGAATCTCTACGGCGCCGTCATCATTGGTTAGAATCCCATGAACTGGTTCGCAAACAACCGAAACCAGCACTGCACCAGAAGAAAGTCCCACTGTATGTCTGGTGGACTGCTCCCAGGATCGTGCATCGGGAACTGCTAACAGTTGGTCAGAGCATCAATGGAACTGTCTAATGTCATCAGTTGAACCGTGTTCAATAAAAACTCAAAACTCTGGATCTCAGCACTTCTGAATCGCAAAGGGGCCCTCCTGTTACAGGACAACGCAAAACCCACATGTCTAGAATAACCCGAGACATCATTCTACGTCTTGGATGGGAAACACTATTGCATCCGCCATATTCCTCGGACATTGCACCGTCCGATTATCAGCTATTCTATTCCTTGGTTAATCACCTTAGAGGACGCGAGTCCAAATATCTAATACAGATGCAAAATGAGCTTGATACCTACTCTTCACAGCCCAGGAAGTTTTACCGTGATGGAATCCATGGCCTTCCAGAACGTTGGCAGAAGGTCGTCAATGCTGATGGGGACTGTTTTTGAGCTTCCTGGGACATCTTAGGTGGCATATCGATGTTCGAAAGTGGTTTGGAAAGGCGACAGAACTTCTTTGGTTACCTTTACACAAAAGGGAAATCAAGATCGTTAGATCTGTTTTGAGGTTATGAGTGAATTTCCATAGAATGAAGTCGGTTAATTACGATATTAACACTTTCGACAATTGAAGAGTTTTATAGTCTAGCTCTGAAGATCACTATTAAATCTATATGAACTTTAGATGGGATCACAAGGAAGGAATGTTGTTTCGCCCCCAAAAAAGCCATAATTGATGTATTTACCTGGAAGTTATGCGTGACCATACACATCTTTATGGTATGAGCACTGTCATCCATTGACAAGAATCATCGTCTAGATCTGAAGACTGTGTTTAGATTCTTATGAAATTTATGTGAAACCACAAAGAAAGCATACTCTTTCAAACAGAAAAGGGAATCATCAAAATCGATACATGTTTGTAGAAGTTATGAGTAATTATATACAATAAAATTAACGATCAACACTGTCAGCATTAAAGATTCTCATGGTGTAACTCCAAAGAGAATCGGTAGATACTAATGAAGTTTACATATGATTCTACGGAAGAAAATAGTCTTTCGAAAGAATGATCAAAATCGGTGCAACGTATGTCAAAGTTATGCCTAGACATATGCATATTAAAGTCGATTAACTACGGTTTTCAGTCTGCACCCATTGAGATGGTCTATCTCCAAAGACTATCATTATATTCTGATGAAATATATACGTGACGATGGGATGGTGATGTTCTTCCGTTTGAAGTCGATTAAAAATATCAATTATTTACGCATCCACTCTCATGAACTACAGTAATAAACTATAGTGCTGTAGTATTTAATTCAAATATGCTATGTAGTGTAGTATGTGAAATTAGTATGTTTGGACACGTATTTCCAAGAACTGAACACCATTTGAAATTCCAGGAGAGGCAACTCCCCCCTTACTCTCAGCTACGGGCGGATGTATGTGGTGAAGATACATTTCAAACCTTAAATAAGTGAATGGAGCACAAGATTTAAACGACATAATATCTAAACAACATTGTTCCTTAACAGCACAAGTTCTAAACTGCAGAAAACCTAAAATTTAGGCCTTGTGTCCGTATTTCAAATACTTTAGTTTGGATGTTTAGATAGTTAAGCAGTTTAGAACTTATGAACGTCATGCGTAGTTTTTCATAAAATCGAGAATACATACTTTTATTCAACTATGTAACGTCTTTCTTTGCCAACTATAATCCCTATATTTTATTCTGCTGGAACAGATAAATTATGTGTGCACTGCATGTATCACACACCGAACTGTGACACCCATACTACGTATAAATCCAAAGAAAGAAAAGATAATACACTTTAAGGATCAGAACTGTTACTTATATTATGATTATATATATATATATATATATAGTGTGAAATATATATATATATATTTCATATGTGTGTGTGTGTGTGTGTGTGTCTTCTAGTTTCATAAAAGTTCTCCAACTTTTGTATAAAGGCAGATGTGTTTGGCTTCGTGAAACCACATTGGAGTGTGTCAGGCGTTGTTACTCCGACGAAGATTTATATTGACTTTTCTCTGAGAACACGGCTTTTGAAGGTCAGCTGGGAAAACGAGCGGGGAAGACGTCGCATATCTTCTTCCTACAACGCCCCAACTTCATAAAGATTAAGCCATAAAATGTTTGCAGCTTCTGGTTAGTATTCAATATACCCGCTTTTTTCTCTTTCGGCTGGATTCATGCAAAATTTCAATATAAAATATGATGAACAATTCTAACCATATACTACATCAGCCATTCAACATACAAAAAGCTTGTCTCACATATTGAAGATCATTTTTGTCATTAAGCTGGCAACAGTATAAGAATTCACAAAGATGTAGCAATATCTTTCGTACTTTTCTTTCTCATAGAATGCAATAGAATATATAGACATTACTGCAAGTGTAGCCTTTTATGTCAAGATGAAGGAAACAAAGGCGGAATCAGATAAACTTCCTTTTCTTACAATTTTCTTGTAATAATAACTTCACATTCACTGGGTTCTTTGAGATGCAAAAATTGTAAAATGCTATTTTCGGTATATGACAATTAGTTTCATTTTGTTGAGTAAGAAATGCTTTTTAGAAATAACACGCTTGGAACTTAGAAATACAATAATTTATGTTACACATCTAGTTGACGTCTTGAGATTGAGATGATATGATATACGAGTTTAAATCTGCTTTGGAGTCATGAAATAATAGCCACTGGCGCCGAATTCTATATTTAATTTTCATGAAAGGGGCATTCAAATTTGTCAGACATTAATGAGAAGTTTAATACAAATACGAAGGCTCAAGCAAATTTCAGGGGGATCTGGGCTCCCTCGATAGCACTTTTTGAAATATTACATTGCTGATATTCATTATTTATTTATTTATTTATTTATTTATTTATTTATTTATTGATGTAGGTAGGCACCAGTATACAGTTTTGGGTGAAACTCTACACGAAACACTCGTGCAATAATTTAACATGTTAATTTTGACATTCAATATTCTTCCAATATTGGTAGTCCTCTAAAGGAATTTTCTAGTAAAACTGGAAGGTCATATCTTTTCTGTGCGTTACGCCATGTTCTATTTCTTGAGAGACATGGATTTTTTTGTTAACCCAGCATAGTAAGGTAATTGCAAAGCTACTTAAATTAAGCGAACTCCATTTCAAAATGTCAGAAATTACGGATATGTTGACAACATAATACGCCTTCGTAAGCCAAAGAGCATTGTATTTTAGACTTCCAAAGTATGCTATGTATAAGTGGGGAAAGTTTTACAGAATGGCTACGTCCGTCCGTCTGTGGACGGTTATCAAACTAAAAACGGTGAGAAATATCGAGAACATTTTTTTTTGAATCGTTCCAGTGTCCTAATAATAGGTTCCATTTTCTTCGTTAAGCTTCTATTGAAACCGAAAGTGGAAGAAATAAGCAATTTCCTGTTTATTGATCGCCAAAGAGAAGAAATGGTAAACAATAGTGACAAGTGTTTGAATGGAATTGATGTAAAGTCTCAAGAAACCATATCACTAACCCCTGCAACAATCTTCCAAAACCGGAAGTGCTTGTAATTTACTAGTACGTCCCGTTCCAGTATTGAGTTACATAGAGCACAAACGGAAAGAGCTATCTAGAAGCAGTTCCTTGGAATCGATTCAAAGTTCTAGGAATAGGTATCATTCTCTTCATTGATCCTAAATACGAACCGGAAGTGGTAGAAATCAACCATTTCCGGTTTCTACATTAATAGGCATAGAAATGATCTAAAATAGATTGTATTCTTATTCAATTGCAGTATTTATTTATGCTACAAATTAATTCATGCGAAACTTATAATAGAGAAAAAGACAGTTCTCTCAAAAGTTGTTCAAATAAATTTGGTATTTCTCAGGTTAAGATTCAAAAAATACTATGTCATTCCAAGCAGCCCCTTCTTTCTTGTGCCTAGACATAATGCTTCTTTTGTCGTGTTTCTAGATAAATTAGGTGAATATTTACTAGCATTTGCTCATGCAAATAACTCATTGAAAACTACCCGAACACTTTTTCTACTTCGATACAATCTTTAAGTTACTTACAAGAGGCGTATGCGAAAGGTGACAGCTAGATATTTATGAAAATTGGTACCCTGAATAATTGTGGATCGTTAATCATCTTGGTGATAATCACTCAGTGCGGAAATGCCTTGTTTACCTGCTACGTATAATACATATACCATGCAGTGACCGGGTGAGGCTGTGCCGAGTTATACCCTTAAAACGCCAGAAAAAGGCAAAAAATGAAAAATGTGTGCAGGTAATCTGGTACCTATGGTACGGAAGGACACATGACCAAGAACACGGCAGTAGTGTCACGCAAGCAGTGTTTCCACCCGAACATAAACTTATAATTTTTCAAATAAAACGTATATCATTTTATGACATTAAAATAATTGTCATTAAACGTGAAAGGAAATAAGCAAACGGTGTGTTATCAGCGTTGTCAAATAAGGGAGATACGAGGCTCTAAAGCTGAGAAATTATGGGGCCCGTACAAAGAAACGAACAAATGTACATCAACAATAAGACTACGGAAGGAACTAATGTACAGTAGGGAGTAAGCCATAGCATGCACAGCATGTAGTGACTAAATACTTGATGTTTCATATCGAGTGTGGGGCTAAGGGCGAGAAATGTACATATTTTGTCATACTATCTATAGTTTTCTGTTGTGTGTATTGGTGTATTATGTTAAAATATTTTGCGCCTGTATATTACTGTTAACACGAATACAGTGTATTTTGTCTTCATTGTTGTCTCACATCTTAACGTTTCTTATACTCGTGACTGACACCTATCGTTGGTCATTAAACTTTGCGAATCCATTGTGATATATTTTTGCCACAGGTTTCTTATCTTTCGTGCCACATTTTTTCTGTAATCTTTTCAGACACTGCGCCGTCGTTTCTGTGGTTTGGAAGTCATTCAGAATTTCAGGCAGTGTTGCAATCCCAAAACAGTTCATTTTATACCTCTCGTGAACTTCTCGAGATATCAATTCCTCTCACACACCATTGGAATTGTTGGGCTACAGGAAGGCTTCCTGTTCACATTTCCGCCTTATGTCACATTGGACTTCTTCTTTCTCCGGCTAATCTAACATCTGCCTTTTTTGGGGGGGAGAGTTCCGTATGAAGCCTGTTAGTCACTGGATGTATTGCATGCTGTGGTTTACTCCCTACTGTATATTTTCTCCTTCTTTAGTCTTATTGTTGTTGTACATTTGTTCATTTCTGTGTACGAGCCCCATAATTCCTCAGCTTTGGATCCTCACAGCTCCCTTATTTTCCAAAACTGATAACTCGCCGTTTGTTTATTTTCTTTCACGTTTTATGCCAATTATTTTAATGTCATAAAATGATATACAGATGGTGATCAGAAAAATGGAAACACCTATAGTTGGCAACACGTCAGATGTATGGGTTGGCAGTGGTGTCGTGGCGCCCGCAGCGCCGACCGCTGGTGGTGGTGTGTTAGGTCGGTCTCCATACTACGTCAGGCGCAGTGGGACAGCAGTGTCCAGTGGCTGCAGCAGACGGAGGTAGTGTAAAATGGGAGACCTCTCAGATTTTCAAAGAGGGCAAATTGTTGGTGCGCGGTTATGTAGAGTGAGTGTGACGGCACTGGCTACTGTGTTAGGTGTGTCGCGTGGGACAGTGTTGAAGGTGATGACGGCCTACACAAAACACGAGAAAACCACATCGGGGAAGCGGAACAGTGGGCGGAAGAAAATCATGAGTGACATGTCACGCCGGGTATTAAAGCGCATTGTCACGAAGAACCGTCGTGTCACTGCGGAGTAAGTGACGGAGGAACTCAATCAGCACCTCCCCCACCCTGCTTCAACAATCACAGTCCGCCGCGAATTACATGACATGAACTTACAGGGTCGTGTTGCACGGGCCAAACCGCTCATCAGGGACCATAACGCTTTCGCACGCCGCAAATGGTGCCGCGACCATGCAACTTGGATCGTTGACGACTGGAAACGTGTGATATGGTAGGATGAGTCATTCTTCACCCTATTCCCAACCACGGGCCGTGTTTATGTGTGGAGAACGCCCGAAGAAGCTTATGATCTGCAGTATCTCCGCCCAACTGTGAAACATGGCGGCGGCTCGGTGATGCTGTGGGCCGCCATCTCATGGTTTTCATTGGGTCCTGTGGTCACACTTAGCGGACGAATCACTGCCAACGATGTCGCAATTTTAGGAGACCACTTGCATCCTATGGTCCGGATGTTGTTCCCGGACAATGACGCCATCTTCCAGGATGATAATGCACCCATTAACACAGCTGGCGTTGTTGCAGCGTGGTTTGAGGAACATCGGGATGAAGTTCAACACCTCCCCTGGCCCGCCCAATCACCAGATCTCAACATAATTGAACATCTGTGGTCCGTATTGGAAACACGACTCCGGCGACGATTTCCACCATCATCCTCTCTCACAGAACTGGCCGATGCCCTGCACGAGGAATGGTGTAAAATTCCACTTTCTACCATTCACGACCTCTATGCTTCCATCTCTCGTCGCATCAAGGCTGTTCTGAAGGCGAAAGGTGGCCCGACAGCATATTAATCTGGTATGTTGCAATTTCGTTCAGGTGTTTCCATTTTTCTGATCACCATCTGTACGTTCTATTTGGAAAAATATAAGTATGTGTTGGGATGGCAACACTGGTTGTGTGACGTGTTCTTGGTCATGTGTCCCCCTACCATATATATCAGGTTACTTGTACACGTTTTTCATTCTGCCTTTTTCTGTCGTTTTTAGGGTATAATTCAGCACAGCCTCACCCGGTCACTGCGTGAAATATGTATTATATGTAGCGGGTAAACAATACATTTCCGCACTGAGTGACTATCACCACGATAATTAGCGATCCACAATTAGTCAAGGTACCAATTATCATAAATATCTAGCTGTTACGATTCGCATACTTCCCTTGTTAGTTTAAATGATTCACTCTTTAAATTGTTGAAGTGCCCTTATAATACAGAGCATAACAATCAGCACCTATCAAAAGTTTGAAATCAATTTTATAAAACCAGTGTTATTATCCTAGTTTTATTTCAAACGCCAATTAACCCTAAAACAGCACAGGGATTAAACAATATCTTATACCACACAAAGGCTTTATGTATCATACAAGAAACCACCATAATAGTGTACAAATAAAAATCCGAACATCTAGCAACTGCGCAGGCTAGCTTAAATACAGGATGCAGTCACAGAAATGAATCACATTCTACTAGTCAATTTAAAACTTCTGAAACACTTCCCAACACGTAGAATAATATACAGAGCTGTAATAAACTCCTTGCTATAAAACAAATGCTTATAAAGTTTTTCTGAAATAATGATATTACAGTGAAATACTTTTAAATTGTGCAATGATCTGTAAATTTTTGGTTGGCAATGTTTTCACAATGATCAGATTGGTAGCCGTGGTGACAACATGAAAATTTTGACTGTACAAGAGAACGCACAGTGTGTGTGTTAGTATGCAGAACTGAAATCAGGTGTGTTGGTGCAACGAAACTTCCGACGAGTGTACAAAAAAAGTACCTCCTGATGTCAGTATTATAAAGGGTTGGCAGAACAAGTTTCTGACTACCGGGAGTATTTGTGATATGCAAAGAAGTGGTCGGCTGCCAATGAATCCAAATACATTACAAATGGTTGCTAACAGCCTCGAAAGAAGTTGAAGAAAATCGATTCCGCAGCGGTCGCTGGAGTTGGGAATCTGTCAGTCAACAACGTGCAGATTATGCTTAAACATTTGAAAGCCAAAGCGTACAAGATTAAATTTGTGCAGGAACTGACAGAAGAAGATCAAGACATGAAACTGGAGTTCTGTGAACTGATGCTGAAACGACTGAATGATGACAGGGAGCTTCTGCAGTTACTCATGTTGTCAGATGAGGCAACTTTGCATGCTTCAGGATGGTACACAGGCACAACTGTCTTGATTGGAGAACTGAAAACCCTCATGAATACGAAACAACGCACGAAAGAGGCAGCCCGAAAGTGAATAGTGATGTGCCGTATGAATGGATCACCTCAGAGGCTCGTTTTTCTTCGAAGAAAACACTGCGATAGGGGAGACATACTTTCAAATGTTTACAAATTTCTTGATGCTCGAATTGGTTAAGTTGGGAATCAAGGATTGCATCCACTACCCATACGATGGAGGTCCCTACACATTTTTCACAAGTCATCAGGTACTACCTTGACCGTGATCTACCTGGTAGGTGGATTGGACGCAGAGCTTTAGCCCTAGGGCACCCAGATCCCTCGATTTGAGACCTTGTGGTTTTTGGTTATGGGTTCACGTTAAGACACAGGTGTATACGGAAGAACCAAAGTACTTGCAGGACCTGAAAGCTAAGATTAGTGAAGTGATCCATAACGTTTCTGACGACGTCAGATGGAATAATATTCACAGATTTCGCCGGAGGTTGCAGTTAAAGTAGCTAACTAAACCCAGCTGGAGGTGTGGCGATGATGGCGGCGATGTATATATGGATGATGATACAAAGTGTAATTCTCAGTAAAGATCTTAACATTTATTTCACTGCAATATCATTAGTGTTTAAAAGAGTACTTTTTGAAGTTATAAGTATTTGTTTTATAGGAAGGGCTTTATAACAGCTCTGTATGTATGACTGACTCCACTACCCCTATTAATTCTTACAATTTAAATGTTAGCAATTTTACTACCATTCATCTTCATCGACAGTCCGTTTTGGCAACAGCCCACACTGTAACTTTTAAATCAATTCTAATATATAAACAATTTAAGTGATAAGGTCGAAATGGTTTTATAGTTGACTAAAACGATAAACATCCGAAAAGGGAGAGTAAAGTAGAAATTTCGTAGCTACAGTTAGTTTTCGGTCCGACTGACACACAATATCTTCAAAAAATCTGTGAGAGAAGTCTGGTTTTGATTCATAATGAGTACTCATGCATTTACGTACGTAGTTCTGTGTTTTGTAGATTCTCGTCTCATATACCCTCAGTACTAAAGAAAAGGCGTTAAGCTTAAAATAAACAAATAAAAAAATCATAGAACAAACGTAAGGAGAGTTTAATTACTCGTAGAATAATATACCAATTAAATGTAAAATACACTGTTTGTTTGTAAAAAGTGTAACACAAAGAAGGAATGACGGGAACGCATCCAAATTTACACAATTAATATATTAGGAAATAACAAAAGATTACAATCAGCTCGATGATGTGTGCGCGAACCGAGCAGTGCCATCTCTTTGGTCTTTGAAGTAGCATTACCATAGAGTAATTTCGAATCCCTCTGGTAGTGGAATGTAAAGAAGCAAATAAAATATGTGTACCGAAACCGGAAGTTGTAAAAAATATACTCGCTTCCGCTTTTAACACTAATTTAGAAAATATCACGTCATTCAAACCCAGTATCTTCACGTAATTTATACACGATACTACATAGACATTTATACCATGTAAAATGTATGGTATAAATTTTGTTTCAACCACGTCTGTTATTCTTGATATTATTTTCACAGACAGCTGCGTAAAATGAATTATTTGGAAAGGTAAGAATTTCCAATCCGAATGTACTATACAAGAATAACTAATCAATGCATTTTGCTAACTAATATCAATGCAACTGAATTTTACTAATCAATGCAGTAATTTAGATTAAAATCCAGTGATCAATATGTGGCGAACACTTGGAATAATTAATGTAAGTTTAGACTTCGTTATGTTAAACTTGCACAATGTTGAACTTCAACATTTACTCCTAAATATCATCTTCAAAACTAACGATTTCTTATATTAGCAGCAACTGAAAGCAAGTTCTGCACCTAATATGTTAAACTAGAAAATAGGTTACATGAAACTAGTTTCTAATGCTTAAGGGGAAGAGCGTGATTGGCACTAAGGAGTACACTGTACGTGTCCGGATACGACAATTGGCGTTACGATTGGGGGAAAGTAGGTCGCTGCTCGCCCAGAATTTTGATTTGTCGTAGCCTTGCTCGAATGTTAGTTTCATGGTCACATTTTATGTCGTAGACGAATCGAATTCTGATAGCGTATTTACTTCAAGTACATGTACGTAATTTATGTTCAGTAACACAACATTGAATTCGAATTCTGAATTTGCAAGTTTAGCTGCATTTAACATTTTCTTTTGTCCTAGTAAAGTATATGTAGAATAGAATGTAAGAATTGTTTTATTAATTAAAACTTCAGGCTGCCTAATTTATGGCACTAGTTTCTCTTAATAATTATTTCACTAGAATTATATTATTTATCTCGTCTGTATATATTACATGCATTTTTAGCTGGATTACTATATCAAATATCAAATATATATATATATATATATATATATATATATATATATATATATATATATATATATATATATATATATATATATATATATATATATATTGAATATGAGTATAAACATAGTTATTCTTGTTCATATTGCAAATTTTAATTTAGATTCTCATTCATTTTGTGATTATGTTTCCTCCATAAGATTCTTATTCTTCGTCATAAACCATCTTCATTAACTACATGCTGAAGGTTGACAGTAGATCATATAGAAATAATGATAAGATAAGATTACCCTCTTTGTGGTGAGTTCTATGCTTTAATTTTCAATGCGAGTCCAGTATTCAAACCGAGATTTTTTGTAAGAAAAAGAAAGTATCGGAAACAAAGACACGAAACTAGAATATACCTAAAAGAAAAATAGTTTCGGAGTTTGGAATTACTTTGAACAACTTTGAATAGGGTATGACAATTTTCCGCACGATTTTCCCCCGAAACATCAAAACCCTTGCAAAATAACCGTTATAGCATCTTTCTATGTGAAAATGTTTATTGTTGATGTTAGACAAAGGAACGAGACTGGATATTTTTTTTGTTTGGATAGATGACGTAATTTTCCCACCCTCACATATAAGCTTAACAGTGGTACTCATTATATTATACGGCGAAATAGTATTATACTTCTTTGTTAGACTGTCGATATAAGTAAATTAGAGCACTATATTTCCTAGTCGGAGAGCGCAAAAGTTAATTTACTTTTACAATGATTAATTTTCATCAATTATACGAGTATGTCTCCTTTATCCTAAAGGGCATAATAGTGGGAAGTTAAGCTATCTATCTATCTATCTATCTATCTATATATATATATATATATATATATATATATATATATATATATATATATATATATATATATATATATATATATACGGGTTGGACAAAAATCTAAAACGTTTGCAAAAGTGTGAAAATCATACCTACTATGGTGTGGGACCTCTTTTTGCGTCCAAAACAGCTGGGATCCGACGTGGAATGGACGTATACAGCTCCTGAATCGTTGTGTGTGGAATGTTATACCATTGTCCCTCCAAAACATGCTCCAGTTCCTTAAGGGATGCTGGTGGAGGGTAATGAGACCGAACACGCCTTTCTAACTCAGACCACAATGGCTCAATGATGTTGAGATCTGGTGATTGTGGAACCCAGAGGAGGTGTGATAGCTGCTGGTCATGCTCCTCAAACCATGATTTTACCGTTTTTGCAGAGTGACAAGGTGCCAAATCATCTTGGTAGATGCTATCACCATCAGGGAACAATATTTGGGCCATGGGTAGAACCTGGTACCACAAAATAGCTTCATACGCCTTAGTATTCATCAGTCCATGCAGGGCTATGATGGGAGCTACAGAAAACCACGATATCACTGCCCATACTGTAACAGAACCACCCCCATGCTTTACAATTGGGAGCGGACAGTCTGTATCATAGGCCTGCGACTTTGTTCTCCATACGTAAACACGACCTGTTGTTGGAAACAAGTGAAGGTCGATTCATCGGGCCATATTACGTGTTTCCACTGCTCATGAGTCCACACCTTGTGGTCCTTATACCACTGGATACGCCTCTTCCCATATACTGCTGTGACCAGAGGTTTGGCGATAGCAGCCCTGCCATGAATTTTTAGTTTATGAAGTTCCCGAAGAACTGTTTTCGATGAAACCGAGTTCTGTAGGCCGGAATTGAGTTCAGACGTAAATTTCATTGCAGTGGTCTTCTTTTTAGCTGCTACAATCCGTTTGAATGCCCTCCGTTCCCTATCTGACAGGATTGTCTTTCGACCACTGTTGTACTTTGCAGACGTCGTTTGCTCATGAATTGTGTATGCCCTCGTGACATTGGACACAGTGATTTTCGATACCCCCACAATGTTCGCCACTGTTGCGACTGAATCTCCAACTAGACGGGCACCAACGACCATGCCTATTTGGAAGTCATGTCGCCCATTTTACCGCACCACTTTCACACCACGACACTAACAGGTGAACGGGTAACTGCTGACGGAAGAGGAAGGTCCACATGATACATTGAAAACAAAAAACGATCGGCAACCGCAACACGCGTTGTACAGTGGATGGCCAAACTTACGTGTCCTGTATAAAGTGTTTTTTAGATTTTTTGTCTACCCCTGTATATATATATATATATATATATATATATATATATATATATATATATATATATATATATATATATATATATTAACATTTAGCTTGAGAAACATTTTTTCTTCTTCGCAAATGTTTGAAGATTTAGCAAGAAGCAGCATCTATAGAAGTTTTTAATAATTATACAATTTAATTGCATGTAGTCTTACTTTCTACCGTACTTTATGTTTGAGTTTCAAATAGCGGTTAGCAGTTATGATAAAATTCCGAGTAGAGGGCTCATGTGAAGAGGAACCAGGCGAGATATCTCACTAGAAAACACTTAAAGCCGTGTGTTGAATAATTATATAGATAAACAATTTAAAATTTGATTGTCTTATTTACTTTATCTCAAAAACTTTCATCATACAGTAGAGGGAATTCCACATCTGAGAATCCATTTTACTCGGATTTTAGATTCACTAGCTTTGAGCTTCCTTCACTGCATCAACATTTCTCTAAATGTTTAAACAATTTCGAAGTTCAAACTCTTGCACATTAAAGTATGAAATCGAAGCTTGCAAATTCGCAATTCGCTGCTTGGAGAGGTTCAGCAACATGCTCGACGAAATATATATATATAAAACAAGAGACAGCGGTTGACCAGCGGCTGCCCTAAAAGCTTCCCAAGCGCTTCTTTTCTCTCTACTCATTCTATTCTGAAGTTCTTGAGACTGAAGCATCACACGTATCTGTGGGCTAATAAATACGCCAGCTGTGATTTTAGTGTCAGTTAACTGTGGAAGTATTTGTCTTATGGAAGAAAGAGCTGCAGAATGTGGATCTAATACTCTAACAAACTGTTTTACAAGTCCAAATTTTATATGGTGTGGTGTCAGTAAGATTTTTCTCTTTCAACTAAAGGCTCATTTATGACATTGTGAGTTCCAGGAAGTAAATGTTTCCTTTCTGGCCACATCTTGAGTGTATAATGACGGTCAGTAGCTCTGCTATCCCAAAGTAAAAAAAAAAAAAAAAAAAAAAAAAAAAAAAAAAAAAAAAAAATTATATTGCCACTCTGCAAACCTAGAAGAAAACCGATCATCTTAAAATCTCCACAAATATCCCATTTATATTTTTGGTACTCAATCTTTTCCAACAATAATTTCACGTTTTTATAGTCTTCCTTCATGTGGACTAAGTGTGCAACTGGTACAGAAGGATTCATTTTTTCATTGTGCAGAAGAACTGCCTTCAAACTACTAAATGAACTATCTATGAAAAGACGCCACTCCTCTGGTTGATGTGGGAAACCGATAGCTTCAAATAGACCACTAACGTAATGACAATAACACAAACTTCCTTCCATTTTGAAGAATTGTGAAAAAGCTTTAGACTTTTCCTATATTTTGATATTTTACATGTTGGAAGGAGAAAATTCCACTCATTTAAACGTGAAGCAAGAAGTTCTGCCTTTGATTTGGGAAGATCTAAATCTCTTATCAAGCCATCAAGTTCTTGCTGATTAAGCAAATGTGGTTCCTTTTTGGTGGTTTCATGCGAAAACCTAATATCAAAATTGGGAGATTCCTCTTGCTCTCCTTCCGATGACAATATCTCTGGTGGTTCGTCACTGTGTGGAACTGGAGCAATGGATGAAGGTAAACTGGAGTATTCTATTTTTCTCCTATTCTTTCTGTTTTTATAGTGTGTCACGTCAACTGAACAGAAGCAGCATTCATTATGGTGATTAGTAGACTCTCTCCAAATTCGAGGAATAGCAAATGTCATACATTTTCTGGTTCCCCATAATCAACCTTCTAGTGTAGAGTGGCAACTACCGCAACACACATGCGGAGCCCAATGTCTGTTTTGATCACCTACGATCACTCGAAAGTAAACTTCATATGCAACACAGAACTTTGTCTCTAGCACAATATTATGTTTAAGTTGTTTGGGGATTATGTAATATAGACAAACATAACAAAATGAGTCTGCTGACATTTTACAATGCATACTTGTAGACATTTTATCTTCCACACAGCACCTAGTGAAATGCCACTGTTGTAATATAGTTACCACTATAGTTACTCAATATTCTATGCAGCTGGCAATCCAAGTGGAATCATATAGAAATTTACTGACTTTACTTAAGTAAAAGTTGATGTTTTTTGTAAAAGTAAGGGGAAAAATAAGAAATTATATTTTTCTGGACAGTTATTTTCATTCAAAATAAATGCTGTATTCAAAATTTGTAATCATAGAACGCATATGTTACGAAACGGAACTTGCTAATTAATCCACAAGCTCGTCCTGTGCTGCCATCTATGGACAGCCGAAGTAAAGGTTGAAATTCTTCCTCTAGAATGGCGGTCTTGAACAAAGACGATTTTGTAAAATTCCTTCCAAATAATCGACATTTGAGGAAAACCAGTACCAGATTCGTAATTGCACGTCAAAATCATTCGGTAAAAGTAAAAACATTAAGATAATTTCTTGTTGAGCAGTGTAATAATCCATAGTCACCCGTGAGTTATGCAACCCAAATGCCTTTGAAGGTTTTAGGGTTGCATACACTTGTAATAAAAGTAGTCTAATCTAAACCAATTGATACTAATGTATGGCAAAAGTAGCAGTGCTCGTCAGGTTAAAGTTCATAATGCAGAAAATATTTTCTGTACATCTCCATACCAGCAAGACACTAAATTTCGATGTCTCTTAGACACTTCAAATCTCAAGGAAAAATATGGTTCAATACAAATAAGTTTAACTGCTTTTCCATATAGTTTTATACAGTACTTGTCAATAGGCACAGAATATTTACTGCACTATAAATTTGCAGAAAATGCAAAACAAAAGCTGCATTTATGCACTTAAAATCTTGTAAATAATCCTACAATGTGTTTTGAAATCACTAACATTGTAATTGAAAATGAAAATAATATTTATAATACTATGTTTTTATTTTCGATCCAGTACCCTTTTTTGTTTTCGATCCAGTACCAATTTACTACTATTGTCCTTTATTTAAAGCACATACAAAAAATGTCACACAAAGGCAGATACGTGTAAAAATTGTCGAATACGGCTACGACATGGCTGTTGCCAGCAAACAGAGATTTAACCATTGAAAATGTTCTTTGTGTTCCGATATACATATCAGGAGCACCCTTGAAATCCGCAAGAAAACATACCAGCAACTTCCATTTCAAGTTGAGGAGAACTTTGTTTCTGAAAGAACATCTATTACGGTGCATATTACACATTATCCTATACTTTTGCTTAGCAAAATTTTCATTTTCTGTGATACCATCTTCTAAATTTTCCTCATTATCATGAACTGTTCCTCACTATCATGTGTTTCTCGAGAAATTCATGAACTGTTTCTCCAGGTTTTTTCTAAAGAAATAATGACAACAGGTAGGGAGAAAAATTAGATTTACCGTACACAAGCTTACCTTCAACTTAAGGAGAGGCTAGTATGTCCTGTGCTGTTTGAATCGAGGAGGCTTCGGATGCGTCGAAGGATTTTATAGTATTCTTAAAAGCTCTGAAATTTCACCTTATCTAAACGCTTCTGGTTCCCTACCTCGTTAGAACTGGGTTGATGATATTGAGAATTCAGGATGCTTCAATGTAAAAGCAGCTACTCAGTCCAATCAAACCTCGATGAATTGCACCCGTACCTCTTCACACACTTTGTGGAAACCGTACAAGGCAAGTTTCATAAACTATTTTTGAATATAGCACATACACTGAGTGTGCTGACTTCAACATATACGCCCCAGCGTCTGTTACAAACAATAGCATATTCTCTTATTAAGAGGTACAGGACATAACAGATGCGTTGCTTTACCAAATAATTTACTAATCGAGAAATAAGTAACATTTTCCAAGATGTCATAGTTTAGAAAAAATATTTTACCACGTCTATCATGTTCCATTACACCAATAACTACCTTTACAACATTGCGTCCCTCCAAATCACATTTTATAATATGGGGCGTAATGGATTACCTACACTAATACCCATAATTTATTTCTTCACACTTCATGCATAATATTCAGCATAGTTCTTACGTAAATCCGTTTCACTTAGTCCATCCTTAATGTCGAAGAATCAGGGAGATATTTGTATGAATACTAGTATTTTTCTAAAACTGTACGCAAGTTTAGTTGTCCACTTTACTCAAAGGAATGTCAGCACAAATAAATGTCTCACACAGATCTTCCGAAAACCCAGATTACGTGATATACCATACTTCTCAACGAGTTACTGCATTGCTTTCTCGTTTTTGTACTACGTACATCCTGTTGTCGAAACCAAGTTTTTCTTTTTATAGATAATCGTCCCATAACTATGTTCTTTAGGCTAAAGGAGACAGATGATTAACGAAAGTAAATGATAATGAAATTAAAATTTGATCTATCCCACCGGGTACCAAACCAGGAGCCACGTACATCAAAGGCACATGTGCTAGCCACAAGGACAGCAGAGCAGGCTATTCTATGATCCAGATGTTGTTTCCGGTAATGACGCCATAGTTGAGGATGATTTTGTATCCATTCATACAGCTGGAGCCATTATAGCGTGGTTTGAGAAACATCAGGATGAAGTTGGACGTTCCCTCTGGTCCATCCAGTGCCCTGACCGTAATAGAACATCTTTGTTCCGTTTTGGAGACATGAATTCGATGAACAATACGGTCTTTGTCCTCTCTCATGGCAGTTAATGAGGCACTGCACGAGAGATTCCAGCTGCTACTGTTTACGACCTGTACAACTCCATTTCACGCCGCATCAGAGCCGCTCGGAGGGCTAGAGGTGGACCAACGCCATATTAATCTCATAAGTTGCAGTTTTCTCGGACTTTTTATTAAATTGATAAGAGGTGCAAGGATTCGAAAAAATCTTTAGAAAAAAAAAAACATTCTTTTTATGGCTTGTTTGCACAGGAAGTGTGCTTTATAAAATATTTCAAGTTCAACGCAGAGTTATCAGTGCTTTTCATCTTGTTTTTCACATTGTAACACTAAAACATTTAATTACTTCATTCTGAAGAGAAAATAGTGAAACAAATTCAAGAATCAAAGAAATCGGGTAATCGATTGGACGGATAAAGAGCTAATTGGTAAAAACATTTTAGTCCAAACGAATTGTTTATACATAGAGTTATTAGGTCAACTTTTAACGACCAAATTCTTTTATAAAAAAAAAAAATAATAGTGTTAGTAGTAACTGTTCTGAAAATGTAGTTGATTTGTGGGAAAAAATAACATTTAAAATTTGGGAATATTACATTTACTAATATTACATTGTAACTATAAGCCAGTGGTTCTCAACCTAATTCCTAACACGACCCCCATTTCATCACATCCTCTCGCCAGTGACTCCCTTTCTGGTTTGTAATAAGCTTGTGTGGGATTTTTAGTATACTTACTGCGAAGATCTTACGATATCCATTTATTTCTATAATAATAAAATCCATTTCATGTATATAGTGCATGCAATAACTTCCCTAAAAGCGAATGGATTAAAACAAAACTTGGTCAGTTCATCCATTTTACAAATATCGAATCAGATCCGTCATAATATTTCAAAATAGAGGGCGTTTGAAACTTTTTAAAACTTCATAACTCGGATCATATGATAAAAAAGTAAAGTGAGAAGAATATCCTGGTCTGATATCTGCTGCTTTAAAAGTAATAATTCTATTTGGTGCATCGTACTTGTGTGAAAGTATTTTTTTCTTTCTATGGTAACAATTAAACAAAGACAAAAAATCGCTTATTAGTTAAAAATGACTAGATAACGTATGTCACGAAGATTCACTACAGCACTAGTGAAATCACAGCATGTTCAGCTCAGCTATCTCATTATCTTTCAATTTTAACTGTATTTCAATATGCAGATTTTGTTGCATTTGTATTTTTATGGTGCCGGTATTTCAATATGCAGTTTTCATTAGTTTTATATTGTACCTCCTTTATTTCAAATGATTTTTAAACAACTCTGCACCTGTTGATAATGTTTAGTAGACTTATTTTTGTTGTTCTTAACAGTATGTATAAAAATAAAAGTATGCCTATTAGAACAAAACTCAAAATGTAAAATATTTCCGGTCTTAGATTATAATTATATTTATCTCTTCAGCTTATCTTCGCGACCCTCATGAAAAGCTCTCGCGACCCCCCTAGGGTTGCGATCTCCAGGTTGAGAGACCCTGCTATAAGCGTTTGAGATCGCTTAAATTTAAAATACGCTATTCACAAATTAAACTGTACTCTCTGAAGCTCAGAACAAAATCTTTCCCGAACAGAAAACTACATGTAAGCAAGACAAGACTTTATCCCAGGAAAATGAAAAAGAAAAGAAGAAAGAAAGGAAGGAAGGAAAAATTAAGAAAAGAAAAATAATATTTCTGCTTTTCGGATTATAGTACTTTTTTGCCTTCAGATTCAACTTATGTAACCAGTAAAACACATATATAAAATGTATAACTTAAACGAACTTGATAAGATGGCTAGGAAACTAAAACGACTTTTGAAAAGTTTTGGTTGCATAACGTACACTTGCTGGAAACACCTACAATCACAGTTTGAAAACCAATCAAAATAGCCAGCCTGGGACTGAATACAGGAGTCACAAGCACTTTTTGTAATTGTAGAAAGCATTAGAGGGAAACGAAATCAGTACTTGAAGAAGAAAGTCAAAAAGAGGCAAAAATAGAAAAAAAGAAAATACGAAGATAGCCTATCTGGTTTTTCAGCTCAAAAGGAGCGTTCTATGAGGAAAAACCTTCCGCCCCCAAGAAAAAACCTTATTATTTATTTATTATTTATATCTGTAATCTGTATACAGGTATATAGTTATATATATATATATATATATATATATATATATATATATACGTTTAATTGGTTTCCAATTCCACTAGGTTATGGAGAAATCAGAACAGCTCGGGCATAGCAACTAATGATTGAATAAAGAAATTGACTCAGTAATTAGGTTCTTTGAATAGCATTCCTCACACACAAAAAAATCCATTTATTGTAATCCGATATCGTATGAACTGGTATTTGTTAATATAATGTACCACAAGGATGCAAATAACAACTCGCCCGGGGCGAGTGGTTTATCCGTGCGAGCGAGAATTTAATATCATACCGAAGGTAAGTAAATTATTTCTATTGTGGGATGTAGGCTAGTAGCTTTTCTTCTCGGGCTAACAAGAGTTTGTTACTTATTTGCCTCCCTAATGTACTCGTAACCCATGACATCTACTGACAGAGTTGAAATATTACTATGAAATTAATATGACAATATCTGCAACTTGTTCACAATCGGTTTTTCATGAGTACCATTGCCAAGCGACACACATTGATACGGATCAGGTTCCAATACGGAAACACCTCTCTGAGCAAAACGGCAAATATAGTGATGCCACTCTTTCGAATACGAATTAACCTAAAATCATCAACACACTATCTGATTTTATCTAAAACTTAAAACTTATTTAAAAAAAAACTTTTATTAATATTCAGCTCCTTAACATTGTTTAACATTAATAAAATTAAAAATAGAAGAATAAAGGCAGGAAGTTATTAATAGCTTTTTCAGTAAAGCGATCATTACTAGACTATGTATCTCGAACTATTACGATTTTGTCATAAAATCAATTTAAATTTTTCCTTGTATTTATTTCTTACTTAAAAACTGACTAGTGCTGAAAGAGTAACGACATATGGTCCCTTAACTGTGATTTTAAACCAGTTTTAAGGGATAGTTTTAAATCTCAAACAGTGACAGAGTTATTATTGAAGAAGGAAAGAAAATTCGTTTTCAAATATCTGCAAAGATGTATGAAGTGATCTTATTCCTGTGCTCTGTGTAATAAATAAGATATGTATACATTATACATAGGACTTTCAAGAATATATTCTGAAAATAAATATCTATATTTATAAAACTTCAATGTTTAGTTGTTTTTAATAATACTGAAATCAATTACAGCCCGAAAGCCGAAGATTAAGTGTACGACCCCCATTTTACCACATCTTCTTGCCAGTGACTCCATTATAATTTCTGGTTTGTAATAACCATTTTAATATACTTACTGCGGAGATTTTACGATATCCATTTATTTCCATAATAATAAAATCCATTTCATGTATACAGTTAATGCAGTAACTTCCCTAAAAGCGAATGGATTAAAACCAATCTTGGCCAGTTCATCCCTATTACAAATATTGAATCAGACCCTTCATAATGTTTCAAAATGGAGGCCGTTTGAAAATTTTAATACTTCATAACTCCCTTAACTTCGGGTGAAAGAAAACGTTAAATATATATATATATATATATATATATATATATATATATATATATATATATATATATATATATATGTGTAAACGTGCAAGAGAGGAGAGAGTCGCTAAAATTAATTCTCTTTAACGAGGACGAATTACGAAACATCATCTACTAATCGAAATCATGATTATTCTCCAATAAAGTAACTTCCAATAAACCTTTTGTTATTGTTAATTATTCCATATCGGACTCCCGAAGAAAACTCATTGAAACAACTTATTGACCGTGCCAATAGCGACTACTCTGTCATGACTCCGTTTTCTTTCATTTAGAAATAGAAAAGAAAGAAAAGAAAGTAGAAGGGTAAAAGAAGGAGGTAGGAAAAGAAGAAAGAAAAGAAATAGGGTATTTTAATAAGAAACAGATTACTGGATAATTCCGGAAATATAGTAAAAGGTCGGGAAAGTCGTTGAAAGATGAATCATTCTAAATGTTATTAACGACTAATCAATTTTGGAATGCTTCGGAATAGACACATGTTCCCTCATACCACCCAGACCTAGCTCCAGGCACCACGATCATGGGGTTGCCCAGACCTAGACCTGGAAATGAGAAAAGTGAAATCATTCTTTGTACTGTTATTCCAACCGGTGATTGATAACCATCCAGCATCCGAACTCTGTTCTCTAGGATCGACCACACATATGAATTAGCCAAGAGGAAAAAAAAATCAAACTTATTAACTCAATATAAATTTATGTATCGTATCAATAAGAGTCTCAACTTCCTGGAAGAAAGATGTCGTATTTAGGCTCATCCTGCTATTTTTGCTTCACTCCTCGAGCCGATTTAAACCGTTAGTAACGGTCCTTCATGACCTAAGTTATTTACCTTAACACATATGTTAAAACATGACACATATATTATAGATGTTAATACAACAGATGATATCACTAAAATTCCTTATATTAAATCTATCATGCATTCACTCGCTCACTCACTCAGGACAGTGTATATATGTTTAAAGGAAACCAACTAACTACAAAGGTACAAATAGTTTATTACATTCATAGTGAAAAAAAAAGAAGGACAAAACAAATAATTATAAGAAAATATTAAAAGCACAAGTTCTTGGCTATATATTAATAGAGTACATGAAGTTATACTTTAGTAAATCTTTATATATTCAATTATATTGACAAATGGAAAGGAAAAAATTATTTACATGTATCATATCTTAGGCATGCTAAAGCAAATTATGATTTGCGACATACGCAAAGAAGACACTTATTTCACTAAAAAAAATATATGAACAAAAAGGAAAGAAAAGAAAAAAAAACTTTTAGGTGTATTAGATCTTATATGAGTCTCTACCTCACATTGGGTAATAAGATATTAATGATTTTGAGAGTTCAAATCACAAATCACGCACTACTCGTAGTATCCAGAACATTTCGCTCCATTTAACTTCGTTCGTGTTTATATATATCTCTATATGTATATATATATCTATTGGTTTACAAAACCATTCGTCGTCTATACTTGGTTTATAACTTTTAACAGTTTATATCTGCAATCGCACACTGCGACGCTTTATACCCATCCAGGGATTTCGAAAAATCACTATCGCTAGAGGACGTTTCTCCTCTTAGACGGTCCATTTCCAAACTTATTAATTGAATAGTTTTAAGTTATTTATGCAACACTGGGACACGTTATGAGGCTTTTCCTTAGGATCACTTTCGTATATATGTGTATATAATTCGGATTTTTTAAAACGATCTCCCGCAGGTGTACGGAGTATAAAGGTTCAAATTGAGGATAAAAAAAAACTGGTCAAGTCACAGGATACATATGAAGGTGAGAAGGATTCAAGGTGCACTTTCCACAATGGTTTTAGGTTGGTAGTTCAGGGATTATATGCGTTATGATGTGAGTTACGTTTAGACCTGCCGTTACTTTTCCAATACATGCCATTACATAATTACATAAGGTACCATTTACATTTATTCAAAAGAAAAGGAAAATTACTTAAGTGCACGGCGGTATTCTTAACAAAATCTACATTCTTACATTCGTCGGAGAACTTACTGGTAAACTATAGCAACCAACACACGTTTAGGGGGACAGACACGAGCGCTCTTACATATATTCATAATACATTTAATATCATACTTTTACTTTAAAATCATATTCACATACTAAGTACATATACATTCGACGTATTCATTTCTCTCTCTCTATATATATATATATTTATATTCAATAAATGCGCACACATTTAAATTAATCACCCCAATAATAAATTTTTTTTTAAAAGGTTGCAAACATTGTCCCGAAACAAATGACTTCCGACATTACATATGAAAAAGAAAATCGCTTTTCTACCTGATACCGCGCATCTATAAATTTTTTTCACTTTTATATATTCAATTCGTGCTTAAATAATGAAAAAAAAACTTTGTGAGGCAGGCACGTAACACAGAGCATTTCTAAAGATATAACTAGATAAACCAAAGTACAATTTCTGGGCCCAGGTTAACTACAAGGTAATTGAAAACCAAAACAGAAAGGAAAGTGACCAACAGATTAAAAAAAAAACTTAAGAGGGACGACGGTGAGAGAACGTAATCGAAGTGTCGTCAACTACGAAGTCTTTGTTCATTTCGGCGATAGGTCAAAATGTGATGGAGGACCCAATCACTATCTACTTTATCCATGAATCGTGTCTTGCAACGTCTCAGCTGGTAATTTCAGATCAGAGTTGTACGTTAAATAAATTGTAAGCAACAAGTTCAAAATCGGGGGGGGGGGGGGAAAGGTTGAAAATTTGGAAAAAAAATCTTGAAGTAATGAAGACAGAGAGAGGGATAGAGAAGAAGGAAGACGAAGAATAGGGGCGCCAAAGACTTAAGTGAGAAATAACTAACGCTACAAAGATAGAAGTCGAATTTCGCTCTCAACAAAATCCATAGCCAAAATATTCTTAACATGCCAAAAAGGGTGGTCTACTCAAATACGTAGACTCAAGGGGCGCCCTGCTGCCAAGGATGCAAGTTCTGTGTCCATCAGATCCCAATCCCACAAGAGTTTGCTTGTAAGATTGAAATCCGATCCCCGTATCCGGCCCAGACCAGCAGGATAAAAGGAGAGGGGAAAAGGGACCAGGTAACTGCGTCCCCAATTTTGAAATCTCTAAGTAAAAAAAATATTCGACCCCTTAGAAAAACTAAGAAGGTTCGAGGACAGTAATGAAACTAGAATAGAAGTATTATCTAAGATATCCCTAACTAATGATTTGCCGAAATAATAAAAAAAAATTAAATAAACTGAATTTTGGATCGGTGATTTCTATGCCAAACCTCACCGCCGATAGCTACCCTGCGCAGACACGCCACAGTCTGGGATGTCGTTAATTTCCCTCGTCTAATTAAACTAAGAAAAGAAATGAAAATACTTAAAGGGACTAGGGGTCGACATCCGGGTACGCGAAAATAAATTTCAATAACTAATTGTTTTGATTCTGTAACCCTATCAGAGCTGTCGCCTCCATGAACATTGTAAGCTAGCCTGAGTAGGTAACGTGAAGGAAAAAAAATCTCACGGAGCAGGATATTCTATTTTAAAAAACCGACCAGAAAATATAATTCACTACAGCCCCGTTCTATAGCTACTATTGTCTTTTCATAATTTATTATTCAATGTCTAGTCAACGATTATATGATGCTACCCCTTCTATCAGATGGTATTACTATGGTTGATTATTATTATAACACATAAAACTACAAAGTATTACCGTAGTCCGACTATATATCGCCCTCCGGTCCGCGTGATATCATGGTGCAGGGGTCAGAACCTGAGATGTTTGTAGTTACACGTATCTATTCAATATCTATATATCAACACACGGCGAAGTATTCACTGGGCTACTATATATTTAACTATATGGGTGTCCTATATTCTATATTCATTTACTACAATATTCATACACTTTATATTCATATTCACATTAATATTCATTTGCCACGACGCTATATTCTACACACACCCTGTTTCCTCTATCTACGCCCAGCCTATTTACACATTTCATCATAATACTTTAAAATCTATAGTCACTACAAACATTTCCCATTCCGATCACCGCACGACAACCTCACTCGAACTCAAGACTCTTTCACACACACACAATACTATGTAATACCTGGTAGCTTTATTAAGAACGAAAAAAAAATCCTACGTATGTTCACTGAAAATAGAATTATCCGCGATAATATTTAATGTTTATAAAATTCTGCAGCAACAATGAGCTTCTGCAGCCACGAAGAAAAAATGGACATTTATTATAATTTCAAAGCGAAGAACTAGCATCATATCGCCCGACTTCTGTTAAAAATTTACGTATTGTTTATTTATTTAAGTATTTCGATTTCTAGACTAGGCAGAGTGTTGAAATTTTCAGAATATATTAATTTTGGGTCACTTGACCTAACTGTACATTCATATGGGCTGTGAATTATACCTTCTAGGTTTTATTTCGGAAAGAAAGGTCAATTTCATGAAAACTAAATCACTAAGCATCTCGGCAGAAGAATGGCGGTTAGTACTGACTTTTGACACTAGGGCTAGCGACGATATAATCAACCCTTGAACAACTGAATGTGACCTTGTACACGGAATTATTATACTATATTACGTTCACTTTTGAATATTGTGTATGAGTTCACTTAATGACGGAATAATAAAGAATTTATCGCATAGTAAATACTACACTGTCCATATTTAATTATCTCACACACTCTTTCATCACTTAACTACCACAATTACTACTACTAGAACATGTTTCTACATTACGAACACATACATGCCACATTCATACTACACACTACATTAATACATGTTATACTAATAAATATACACAGAAAACATTCATATTTTACCATTTTAAATCGGCTCTATGAAAGGAAAGGGGAAGAAAGGAAACAGGGCCAACTGGCCCTGTATTCACTAAATCACATTCTTGAGTGTTTAATTAATGCCCTGAGGGGACATATCGGAGTATTAGCTAGCAATAGGACCCCTGCCCTGAAGGGGCAGGAACCCGGAACAAACTACATGTTCAACTCATCCCGCTGGAAGCCGTACTCCCAATTTGGGAGTCAGATAGGAGCCCTTATTGTAAATTTACAAGTGCATTATTCTACCTATCTTAACTACAACGAAATTAATTACCGCCATGTTACTAATGAATAAATACAAACGAAATCACATCCACTACATAGACGAAAACAAACGGCAGGGGGGCAGGTCTAACGTAACTCTAACAGGAATAGTTTTAAGGATAAAAGTATTTAAAGGGAAAAAACACTACTCTTCCGAAACTGTCTGTGGATATTTAAGAACCACTAGCAAACTGATGCACTTCGTGGAGCCTGTCCATCACTCATTATATCTGCTCAACATGGCGTTACTATATTGCACTTCCTATTTCAGCTTTTTAGTTCAGTTTTTAGTATGAAATTTAATAGTTTTTTGGCTCCTAGAGACTTCCAACGATTTTAGGTGTTAATAAAATCCCAAATGTTACCTTGTTTGCAGCTTTTCTCGCTCCTTTTCGACGTTTTTTTGCTGGGAAGATCTTAGTCCGGCATCTTCAGTGAAATTCTTGCAGGGAATGGAATAATTGCGCCCTAATATCATAGCGTGGGTTTATCATCCAATCAAAACAAAGCATTCTTGGCGGTGGGGCTTTAAAACGAATAAAATTTGGTAAAATCTGGATTAAACTAGTTTTTTAGAGGGACCTGGGTATCTAAAAGAGAGGTGAAGGGTGGTCCCGAAAATTCTGTCGAATTTTAGATTGGTTATTTGATCTGGAAAGTTCCGTCCAATAGTGGATCTATATTTTCGGATAGCACTGACACCGTAAGAATTGTAATAATCCATTTACATATACATATGCAAGACTTATAACTAATTTAAAATATAAATAAAGATATTGATTCCCAAAACTATCATTCCCAATGAAATTTTTTACAGTTTTTCCATGTTAATTTGAAATAGAATAACAAATAAAATTACGAATTATATGAACAGCCAGAAATTTTTTGTTAAACATCAAGTACAGTCGGTGCAAAAAATTTCGGGCACCCTCCTATTAAGAACATAATCTCATTAGACTGTAATGGCACATTACACGGGTCATATGATAAAAAAGTAAAGTTAGAAAAGAAGAATATCCTGGTCTGATATCTGCTGCTTTAAAAGTAATAATTCCATTTGGTACATTGTACTTGTGCGAAAGTAGTTTTTTCTTTCCATGGTAAGAACTAAACAAAGACAAAAAATCGCTTATGAATTAAAATGACTTGATAACAACTTGATTGAAGAGATGTACCCAACGAAAGAGAGGCACTGCATTGGAATCATTTCTTATTTTTAATCTTAACATTATGTATATGACTCACATTTTGAATCGCTCATTTATCTTTCCCTGAAAAATCAAGTTTATCATATATCATTCAAGTTCAACTGAACTCATCCGAACTGGCTCGAACGTGGTGTGACGGTAGGTTTTGACTTGTTTTACTGTACGAACGTGCGAAATATGGTTTGTAGGGTTTGGTTCCTGAGTTTATGAGTCGTCAAATTTGGCGTTTGCGCTTAGTGAAATGATTTTGCAAATCCATTTCTATAGGAAATATAAGAAATTTGTCCGATCTTCGCCGAAGTAGGCATCGTGGTAAATCTTTACAAGCTTCATAGGTATATGGAGTATTATGATGTACAGACGTTTGTTTCTCAAATTATGGGCCATTAAATGTGCTTTTTGATGGCATGAGATCAATCGAGCTCATTCGATCTAGATTAACTTTGGTGTCGAGATAGACCTTTGCCTGCTATACCACACAATACCCTATAATGTAGAGACTTTTGGTTTTAGAGTTATGTACCATTAAATTTGGAGTTCGGATAAGCAAGTCCTCTACGCAATCGTTGAAACTCAACCGATTGTGACAAAGTTTGACATAATAGAAGAACTTGACATGCTTAATAAGCATACCAAACATTACAGTGTACAGGCGTTTGGTTCCCAAATTATAGACCAATGTAAAACCTCATATGTAATTTTTCGAAAAAAAAAAAAGAGAAAAAGGACTTATTTGTGCATCTAAAAATTGATGCTAAGCAAGAATTACGCTACCAATAAAAGTGAGTGTGATAGTTAGATCTTACTCTCATTAACTCTTCATAATGACACTCGTAAGATAACAGTAGTAGTATGATTAATAAGATATAGGCCAACTTTATCATTAACTCGTACATTTTAATTTCTATTTTATTAAAATATTATATAAAAATAACCTATACATCACTAGCTAGATCATATTGAATTTATTAAAGTAATATACCTACAAGTAAATTCTGATGCGCTGTTTCCAAGAAAATCAACAGAAATGAACTTTTATGGTACTAAAATATATGCTAAATCCTTGCCAATAACAAGTGAGAGTTTTGCTGGAACAGAGTGTTTGTTTACATTTGTGTACTGTAGATAAAAATGCGCTATTTACCATCAGATCGTGTCTTTTGACAGTGATACACACACACCCTTAACACTGAAAAATACGATCCTAAAATTACAAGCGTAATACTTGTAAAGATTTTCTTGAAAAATTAATGAAAGACTACATTTTTCGGGCAATTGGAAAACCTCCACCGTAGACTTGTATAGAAAATTTGATCTCCAATTATATACCTTTATATTTCTTTCATTTTCGTTACTGATACCAAACTTATATCTTATTACTACTTGCATCATTTTCCAGAGACCGATACTATCTCAACAATATGTGTGAAACTTTCAGAATAATGAATAATTCGATAATCAATCACCCTTAAATAGGCAAATTATATCATGACTCAGACTTACAATAAAGATTGACTAAGTACACTGTCCGACATTTTGGGATGAAGTTTCTGATGACTTCGATTTTTCTTGTGTTCTTAGATAATTTGGGGATGCTGATCACGAAACTGGACTTATTTTTACCCTAACACATCAGGTTTTTGCACAAAAAGCACAGAAATATGTGAAAATTACGGAATTTGTGCATTTTTGAAATAAAATAAAAAAATTGAAACTCGAGATGAATACAATGTTAAGTATGTTTCAAAATTATACATTTATGTATTTTTCAAAAATATGATTGCATTTTCTATAGCACGTCCACTTTTTAATCTACAACTAATTTTCACATATTAGTGTTAAAATATTCACATATTTATTTATTACGTAAGCAGGAATGGAAACCCTAGGTACAAATACTTCAATTTTATTTATGGATATTTATGTATATTATGATAAATAGCCAAACATATGTCTGCAATGTTAGAATCGGCATTGGTGTTATTTGTAGTAACTATAGCAGCAGTAGTAATATTACTATAGGAACAAATATACATGTAACACAAATGCGTAAATTAAAGTTTTTCAGTAGTTTGTAGTGCAATAAACAATACTAACAATTACTGAAATATATATATGAAACAGAAATTCATATATGAAGCCAGTTAAGAAAAAACAGAATGCAAACATTATTCCCTTTTCAGAAGCCAACAAAACTCAGCGAGCATGTTTGTATTCCATCTTCCTTGATATCTTTTCTCCATAAGTTTAATTGTCTGATGGAATCTCTCGCCGTGTTCCTCACTGAACTGTCCAAGGTTACTTGAGAAGTAACTCAAGTGACTATGCAGGAAATGTAGCTTCACACTCATATTAAATCCTAAAGGTCGGAAGTGCAATAACATATCATTGACAAGCTCTTCGTAGTTCTCAGCCTTGTTATTACCCAAAAAGTTATTGACCACATTTTTAAAACTTGTCCACGCAAGCCGTTCAGCTTCAGCCATCGTACTCTCAAAACCTGGATCCATCATTAACTGTCTTATCTGTGGCCCTACAAATATACCTTCCTTCAGTTTTTGTATCAGTTTTGGAAACTTGTCACAAATGTATTTGAAGCATGCCCCATTTTTGTCCAAAGCCTTCACGAACTGTTTCATAACGCCCAACTTTATATGCAGTGACGGAAGTTATTTCTCGTTTTCCTACTGTGACCTTTAATTTTCACAAGACAAAAGTAGCAGTCAGTGCTATGGTCTCTCTGATGTCTCCAAGCCATAGGTGTGGCAAACTGTATAGATTTCTTTACGCCTTTCATCCACAATCGCAATCCCTGAACACAAGTTCGACACACAATGTGAGGCGCGAAACTCTTGTCTTGATCACCAATATCCATGCCAAAGTACGCCCGATACGCTACCTTCACAAACTTACTTATTTTCGGTCACTGTTTTTCAACAACAAACTTGCCACAAATATAACAAAATGAATCTGGATGATTCCCGCAATATCGAGTCGCCATATTAGCAAAAAACGTGCTGTTTCTAACAACTGGAATAGGAAAATCGTAAACAGCTGCAGGAAAGACACAACAACACTTCAACACTCGACTTTCACTGTCTGCTATATGCTTTCTCACCTGACGTCTCGGTGTTGCAAGTTGCCACACCTGGCGCGGTTGCCAAATGTACGTTTTGTAGATGCACAGACATTTTTCCTCATATGTGAGTCAACACGTTTTCTCAAATTGTGAAAAAACCTGACGTGCTATGGAAAAAACAAATACAGATTTGGATTCAGGAGAAAAAATGCGATTAGAAAGAGTTTTCACATGTGAGTCATAAATGTCATGCATTATACACTACATTTTTCGGGCAATTGGAAAACCTCCACCGTAGACTTGTATAGAAAATTTGATCTCCAATTATATACCTTTATATTTCTTTCATTTTCGTTACGGATACCAAACTTATATCTTATTACTACTTGCATCATTTTCCAGAGACCGATACTATCTCAACAATATGTGTGAAACTTTCAGAATAATGAATAATTCGATAATCAATCACCCTTAAATAGGCAAATTATATCATGACTCAGACTTACAATAAAGATTGACTAAGTATTAACAGTAAGATTGGGATATGGTTGCACCTCACTGAAATAATCTATTTACTTTACCATGGAGAAATTACAATCAAATTTAGTGAAGAGATGGAAAACACCAGGCAAATAAAGGTTTTAAGAGTGCAATTGTCATGTTTTTCCTTTCTGAAACGCCGCTCTTTTTATATATACCTGCATATTTTTCTAATGTTATTAAGAGAACGATTACTGTGTATAAGCTACAGAATTAATTTAGAAACGTATAGGACAGTAATCTAATATAGTTCTATATGCATGTATGCGTTGCCAGAGGAAAGAAAAGACAGAAATAATAGAGAATACTTGCGAAGAGGAGGAAGAAGAAAAAAATAAAAAAAATAATTTTGCGAAACGCTTGGCACGTATCTCGTAGATATATAGTACTTGCAGAATAAAGCAACATCCAGACACTGATCGATCGCTGAATTCCATAGCAACGTCATTTATGGTTGTACGAAACTCTGGGCAACCAAAAAAGTAAAATAAAGAAAATAAAAAGAATCAGTGGATGATTTGTATATCGCATCAGAAAGTATATACAACAGTGACTTTCCAGAGACACAGAAGCTATGCATCTTTTCCATATGCGACAACTTCCATTATTTGTAATAGTCAATAACTGTATGTCTATATCTAGCATTCTAGCCGTAAGAAAAATAGTTGAGTTGAGTTAATTTTGAGTTTAACGTCCCTTTCAGCAGCGAGGCTTTTTAAGAAGTGGACCTACTGATTAACGTGGAATCCGAACTACACGAGCTCCCGCTGGGAATCGAACCCAGATCTTCTACGCCAAAGGCGCATACGCTAACCGCTTAGCCACGGAGGAGCTGTAAGAAAAATATTCCCACTTTTTCTTCAATAGCAGAATTTAACCACAGTATGAAGGCAATATATTATTTGTTAAGGTGAGATTTTGAATATAAATATATGTAAAATACTGACGTAGAAAGAAGTACACTCTATATCTGCGGGGTATAGTGCCATCGCATCCTTTACCCTTCAATATATGCATTCCATTGGCTACTATTGACGTCATTCAGACGTAGACAACTTCTTACAGAAGATTTGGATCAAACACTCAAACGTTTTTTTTTTTTTTTTCGAAAGACTACAGCAGTGAAGAGAGTTTTAAGTTTGCAATTTCGTATATTTCCGTACTTTATCAGAAGCAAAACTAAGTATAGGTCGAGACCTACAATTTAAAGTGGAATGTGAACCAGTGTAATGCTTTTGATGCTTCCTACCGGAAATCTAAGACCGGACCTTGTATACCAAAGTGTCAGGCTTTAGGGATAAGAGCTCGAATGTTCAATGTTCATAGCAACGTAGTAATCACTTTATAAAAATGCAGACGAATTCCAACACACAGACGAGAATACATTAGAAAATAGAAAGTCTTATGTAAATTTATGCGTTACGCAAATATGTCTAAGTTATGTGAGTGACCCGATTAACAAGAGCTGTGTACAAGCTCGTAATAATATCCAGTTGTTTGTAAGTCGTTTTTACAGGAGCACTTTATAGTATTATGTTATAGTGTACGAATAAGTAACATATGCGCCTGCATGTTCATATTTAAAGACTCTCAAGTGTAGCCAACCTATAGTTCTGATATGTCATCGTTCCATAACATACGTAAGGTTTAACAACATTATGAAACAGATATATACTTGATAGAAACCCCTCAGAACGAACTCACTCTGACCACCCCAACAAAGACAAGAATAATTCGGATCCTAAGTTGAAGACCATTATTAAATATTACAATATTCATTTTTAACTTATATAAGTTTCATTTCCAACTTATAAATTATGAATACAAAATTAAGCAAATCAAGAAAGAAAGAGAATATTAAAATATTAAACAAATTTCTTTCTCATTTCTTAAACTGGTCGTTTATAATTAAACTATGTTTCATACTAAAAATATTTTAGGTGGTCTACACTATATTCTATGTTTACTTGTTACACTTCAGCAAGAAAAGAAAACTTTTTCTGTTATTCGTAAGTTAATTACAATTTTCATTTCCAATATGTCTAATTTAGTATTGTGAGAAAAATTAGAAAAAAATAAAACTTAGATTTACTATTATGGATCATCGCACTTATAAATTACACGAATGAGCTAACACTATTTCATAAGTTGATACGCTAAGAGTTAAATGGCTGGGTAAGTATTATCACTGTCATTAAAACATCACAAACACATTCATGAACCATCCATCTCAAACACACACACACACATACACGCACGCTCACCTAACCACACACAGTTTTACACCATATGGTGAACGCATCCAGCCATATGTATAAAAATTATTAACCTATATGTTGTAAATGCAATAAAGTTTAAAAAATACGCAAATTGAGATATGAGGAAAGTCCAATACAAAAACAGTTTGTGGAAACACCTGCGATATATTGTAGTAATACTAATTATTTAGAATTGAATTAAAGGAAGCCAACGTGGGTAAATTGATATATTGATAAATTTGTTTTATTAATATACTGTGCTTGGAGCACACAGGCAACAGAGGTAAATTTTACATTTTTGGTATCAGTAGAACTACATGCTAAGATACAGTAGTTCCTAAACGGACACTTTTTCTTCTCATATGAACACCTATCGTGCAAAAAACGTATTATTACCGATACTCAGAAAAGCGTCAAATGTTTTTTTTAGTAAGGAACATCAGTAGGTTTCTCTTCTACTGATAAGTATAAAAGAACTACCCATTGACAAGAAATTACTAGTAAAAAAATATTGGACAAGTTGAAATATGCTCTCTGTAAACAATGAGTCACAAGATATTTTCGAAACTCTTTAGTTTGATTTTGATATTACTTTTATGTATAGGTAAGTAGATGTGTATATATAACTTTATGACGTATTGGATAAGAATGTACTTCGTGTATTGTAATTGCTTTAGTTTTTTTTAATAAAATATCTTGCGTTAGTAATAATGAAATGTATTTTTATACATGTGACTTATTTAATGAATGCTGAATACAGGAAATATTAGTACCTTAAGTAATACAAGATTGTTCTTGTCAATCGTTTATTGTTAGCAAAACATTTCTGCTGTTGTAAGTTCTTGGGACTCATAGTTATTATACCAATACTTTGAAATGCTCAGTTATAATATTGTTTTATCCACTCACTTGGATGGATTTTGTTTACATCACTTCGGAAATCTATAGTGTCTTTTTCACATATGTGAATCCCGTTCTTTCCAATAGTTTAAGGAAGTATTAAACAATGACATTGGTTTGTTTGTGAAGTTATATCGATATATATGTACATGATAAGAAAGCTCTGACTCTTGAGAAAATCTGAATTAACGTTATATTCAAGTAACTGGTACGAACGTGGGAACTGCCTTCTGGTTTTAAGATAATATTCAAATAGATTTAAAAAGAAATCGAGCTCAAAGTCCAAATATAGACAAAATCAAAATAACACATTATGATCAGTCTTGTTCACATCTTTACTAAAATCTAGGACATACTCGAATAATATGGAAGAAAATGCTTTTCTATTTATTTGGCTCATCATATTCTGATTATCTATTCTTATACAGAGCGTTCAAAAAGTCTCTATACACCTGAATTGTCACATATTCAAAGCAACGAGAAAATTATTTTACTCAAAATTTATTATGTTTTATGGCATAAAAGCACTATGTACAGGGCGTAACATATACACACACATTTCAACACACATTTTTACAGCAAATGTTGGAAATGTCCCCCACGAGCCTCCAAACATGCTTGCACACGTTTCTTCTTGTTCCCAAATACTCTCACAAGTTGCTCATGTGAAATGCTATGAGCAAAATCTCGAATAGCTGTTTCGAGTTCTTGTAGCGTGTAGGGGTTCCCTTTATAAACAGAATTCTTTGCATAACCCCAGAAGTAAAAATCCGGAGGAGACAAATCAGGAGACCGAGATGGCCACATTCCCTTTGGAATTATTCGATCTCCAAAAACCTCTTGCAGTAATCTCATGGATTGGCGAGCTGTATGTGCTGTAGCGCCATCTTGTTGTATCCAAGCATTACGAATTTCGTCTTCCGTTAGTTCTCCCATGAACTGGTGAATAATTTCATAATAACGAGTTGAATCTATTGTTTGTCTGAAAAATATGGGGCCGACTATTCTTCTGCTGGATAATGCAATCCACACCCCTATCTTCTGGTCATGCAGAGGAACTTCATGTATGACATGTGGGTTTTCTGTACACCACAAACGTGAGCTCTGGGTATTGACGTAACTTGATAAATGGAACCTGGCCTCACCAGTAAAAAAAAAAAAAAAAAAAAAAAAAAAAAAAACTATCCAAAACATCGTCAGACTTGTCCATTACAAACCGTGTAAACCATTCACAATACTGCACTCGTTTTACACTGTAGGGAGGAAGTAACTGCTGCACCGCTCTTACCTTATACGACATAAGACGCAGTTTCTTACGAACCGCCTTTTGTGCCGTACCAACACTTATTGCTTCTTCCTGGGCAAGTTTTGGAAGTGGTTTATGGGGGCTACGTTGCATTGCATCCGATATGTGTAGAATTTTTTCTTCATCGAGCATTGACGGTCTACCACTTCGATCATAGTCCATTTCCAATGACTCTAAATTTATCGATCAGTGCCCTTACAGTGTGACGATTCGGAACAGGTGTATTCTGAAACCTAGCTGCAAACTTATCTTTGACTGTCTGTTTGTACTCGGAACACATGTTCAACCAGGAATATTCGTTGTTCCAAAGTTAGCACCATTGTTTCAGAGACCGCTAACTAGATGCAACAATCACTTCAACGTCACTTTGCCGACTGGAATCTAATAAAGGAGCTTCACGCAAGGCAATAATATAGCAGTGTTGCAAACCTTCGCATAAAATTTTATTTCATGTGACTTTGAATGCGACTTTGACTTGCCACAATTCAGGTGTATAGAGACTTTTTGAACGCTCTGTATAGTCTTAAATTAAACAAAATATTATTTTCAAAAGTTCGTGTTTTCGGTGAAAAGAAATGAAACTTTTAAAAATTATTTTCATCTTTCTATTTTTTTTATCTTATTTTGCCTGAAACGGCCAACACAAATCATAGCATTTATCTATTGTAACTATATTACATAAATCGTTAAACAAAACGATAGAACATCAAGTTTAATTAGATCCATTCCCTTATTTCATTTTCGCTTTAATTGTCTTAATTCAGTTTTGCAAGTCTTAAATGCAGTTAAAGGAGTGTGAAGTGCGTTGAGCAAAGAAAGCAACATTCCATTATAATCGAGAAATGCAACATATTCCTGATACTTCTCTACTTGAACCATTTAACGTGTCTTGAGCAATCAATACTGTTTATATCAAAATTTATAGGCAATAAAAATTAAAATTGGTTGAACCACGGGGAAATAATAACCGAATATATACATCTCCCATATAAGTCAATGAAGAGAAAGTTCCTAAATCTAGGGATACAATTGAAATGAATTGAAATGATATAAGTAGTTTTTACGCTCCATGTTTATGTTTCGCATTCTGAAGGAGACTTATGATTAAGGAAAGTTAAGAATTGGTTAATTGAGAACGTGGGAGGGAACGGGAGATCCCAGAGGAAAACAACTAATACGATATTGTCTACCACAAACTATCATGGCTCACAATTCGAACCACATAGATCTCTTGCATCAGAGGAGAGGACTCTATCACTTCTCCATCCTGCTCTCAAAAGCATTTATCTAGGTATACTTGTTAGTGCTGCTTCTCTACTTAGGTGTAAAATATTTAAGAGCAAATATTCTTTGTGATCCATCGGAACCCGAAGAAGCCGAAGCAATTGATAATGATCAGAATCATGGGAGTAGCACAAAGGGTTAGGGTAAGGAGGACCAAGGGCAGATTCTTTATGTGTTTTTTATTAATATTAAAATACCTTGTAGAAATACATTTCTATTTATTGTGATTGTGATTTAAATATCTCGTAGAAATACGCAAAATGTGTTAGAGTATGTATATCGTGAGCAATAATGCTCTTATTGAGGGTCACATAGTAGTACATTATTGAATACAAGCGCGTGTGGGTAGTGGAGCTCCTTGAAGGAGTAAATTTTAGTTGTTCGTGCTTCAATGGTAAACAATCTGACTGATCTTATCGAAATTTTCCATGGGTTTCCATTCATAAAGAAATGAGGAATTCTTTATAGTAATTTATTTCAAATTTTGATTTTGGAATACCTACACCTAATGAATTTCTGGTATCAGTTGTAGAAATATCCCTAAAAAACCAATTATTTACTATTGTTGCATTAATGTGTGCTCGTTCTTTTCTAAGGAACCAGCAGGAAATCCATCTTTCGTACTGGAAGATTTTGTTAAGGAAAACATTTGAGAGGTATAAACTAACTTTTCCAGAGTTCTCAAGATATTTATTGATGCAAGTTTAACTTCACTGGAGCTACGTAAAACATAAAACAATCACCTCAAAATAATTCTTGACAACGTCGAGACTCAGTGAAATTCGTTTACTCACAATCCAAAGATATAGATTCACTTAATTTAATGCACATTTTTAGACCAAATCTTTATGAATACTTAGCCAGAAATTGATTAGAGAATTGGAAAATGTTTCCATTTTCCCTTCCTTAAAAGGGATTCTCGAAAAACTCTCATTCACGTGCCACTTATTTTCAACGAGGAGTTTATATGCAAAGTTTCATCCCTCTAAGTTAAGAGCCTTTTAAAATACTCTTTTGTTTCGTTGGCTGACAATCTAAACACCCGTTTCCTCTTAGGATACGTATTTCAATAAAAATGAAATGACAAAAGCTAATCTTGATTCAAGTGTTATGTTCAAAAATTCGTTTCAAACGACTTATCCGTTTTGTCAAGAAAATGCGACAAACAACAATGCATATCGATTTCATGTTCATATAGACAAATCAATACACCACTGTAATCTATATAAATACAAAATGAATATAACGCTGTTTGGTCACTAACTTCTCCTAGACCACTGGACCGATTTTGAGTAGTTTTGGTACATGAGTGTACTTTATTCTAACTTAGATTTTTACCACATTTTTGGCGAGGAGGAGAAGGGGTGATAAGGGTGATATCTAAAAGCATGTATGACATTTAACTCATCTCAGACCTCAGCACCGAATTTGATGACTATCTCTATGTAAGTAAACTCTGGCCGAATTTAGGTTTTCAGCATATTTTCGGCAAACTAATCGAAAAAGGACTAGTGTTAGTGTCCAGTCCGTAGTTTTGGAGTTGCATAGATGATTAAAATACAATTCTGATCTCTTTTAAGTGTAAATTTATCCCTCCATTTGCATATGGAGGTAAAGGTTGGGTAGGAATGGGTTGACGTGTAATAATATTCAGAAGAGATCGATCTTAGTGTCCGATCCTTAGGTTTTGGTGTCACTGATATGAAAAGTGACGCTCGTGATACCGTTCAAGGCGAAATTCATCCCCATCCGTATCCTAAGGACTTCAAATAATTTCCATAAATCTATTTTCTTCGTGCGAAGAACGAACATTTTAGCTAAATACTTTTGGTTCGTGTTTATTTTTAGGGTACTGTCAAAATAAATAAATAAAATAAAATAAAGGATGTGTAGTGTATCATACATGCCCCACCGGAAGTCAAGGAAGGAACTGTACCACTAGTTAGATAATTTAAAAATAAGCAATACTTCCTCGCATCATAGCAGCAGCCTATACAACACATACATAAAGGCACGTTATTAGATTTTATACCCCCCTTAGGCAGATATAGTAGAAACCAGAGGCTTTTCAAAATCAAAACATTATCCTCAATTAAAAGGTATACCAATGAACAATTTATTAACGAATCATATAGAACAAGCAAACAACAAATAGATATATAAGTGAAGCTCATATAGAACAAGATATAAATATATAGTATATATCCTCAAATTTCAATTTCAATTAACCTCTCTCTCTCTCTCTCTCTCTCTCTCTCTCTCTCTCTCTCTCTCTCTCTCTCTCTATATATATATATATATATATATATATATATATATATATATATATATATATATATATATATATATATATATATATATATATATATATATAAACACGGTAGTAATAGTAGGTTCATATCAAATTAGCAAAATTAATTGAATTTAATTATACATTAAATTAACACTACTTTTACCTGTATATGAAAAGGGCAACTTCCAATGGTCAACTCGGGAGCGAACGATGGCAGGAAGTTTCACAAGCACAAAATATCGTATATTAAAAAAAAGAAAACACTGGAGGAAAAAAACTATAATAAAAAATCACAAACTACAGAACTAAATAACTGAACACTTCCGTCTTCGATCCATTCCCTCGTTGTCCATTGAATTGCGAGGCACAATTTTACACTTAAAAAAAAATCCAACCAATACGCACCCGATTTGAAGTCAATCTGACAAACGGCAGAAGGAATTCAAATCACGGAGCCAGACATGACGTCATGTTCTATATAATAGTACCAGAACAATTAACCAATAGAACACCAAATGAAAGAACATTTTTAGAGATATTAAAGTAGAATACACTACAGATGAAAATTATAATTATTGTTCATCGAGTATGAAAGTAGGTCAGCAGCGCTATCGACCCCTGAATTTCATCTTTTCTTTCAAAAAATATGGCAGGTTATGAAATTTAGCTTTTAGTTTAAACATTCCATTCATATTCGTTTTTCAACTTTTAAAAATATATTTCATTACAGAAAGAATAATATTAAAATCTTTGTGTGTAATTTTCAAGTACTATAGGATACAACAAACAATGATTCCAAAATAATGTAAACTTTTGTTCCATTCATCTCAATCTTCAGAACCACAATTTATTAAACTTGGACTTTTTGATTGCGTAGAATGTATCGACAAATATTTACAATAGCTACTAACTCTATGGCCAACGGAGGTTCAATCCCGTGTTCACAAAAGCTCTCCATTAACTTCTGTTCTTAGCCAATTTGATCCAGTTTCTACTTTGTAATCCTATCTTTTGCGAGATCCATCTTAATATTTTCCTTTCATCTTCGCCTAGGTTTTCCTAATGGTCATTTTCCGATTGGATTCCAAGTTAAAGCTTAAAAAGTATTCCTCTTTATTCCATAATGGCTATGTGATCTGCCAACTTGAACCTCCTAGACTTGATGTCCCTAACAATGTTTGGTGATATAAATTTTAATTATGGTAGAAAATGTCTGAGAAAATATGAACAGCTTTTATCACTAAATTATTCCTGTAGATTAGAGAGGATGAATGACCGATGAGTTTTGATGTTTTTGTTTCTTACATCATTATACAAAACTGTGGTCGTACACAACGGAACTTACTGTTAGCGTAGGGTCCAAATCAAGACGGAGCCTTGAATCTGGTGTAATTGCGAGTGCATAGACTGTGATGCAAGATTAACTCCCTACATTATACATTGTTTCCTAACACAATTGTCTTGCCTCCAAGAAAGCTGAATTACAGGACCATGAGTCGACCCTGGGTAGATAACACAGCCACACAGAAAAAACTAAAAGTTCTGTGCACCGAACTCCAGAATACGAATTCGATGTATTTTGTTACAGAGAATCCAAATTTCGAAACCTCAGGACGATCGACCGTGCCAATGTTTTGTTATGGGCGAAAAACTTGAGCTATTTTAGATAGGGAGAATACATGTATCATAGCCATACAAAAAAAGTTTTGTCTAGCGGTCTCCAGAGAATGGATTCGATGTACAGTAGAGCGTCGATTATCCGAACGTCGGTCAACCGAACGACCGCTTAACCGAACTGTGTACTCGCTCGCTTAAAGGATTTTTTAAACGTTAATTTTGTGTACTGTGTGTATTGTTCATGCAAAATGCGTATGTAATATGTACATATTTTTTTTAATAAACTGTACCACATACTATATATTCCTACTAAAGTTGTCTTTGTACGTTACTTTGTAATACTTAAAGAGATGCCTGTTTTTATGAATAAATTTACTATACAGTACTTCTTTTTGGCAAATAAACATGTACAGTTCGATTATCCGAAAAAAAACAGTTTTCCGAACACCCATGTCCCCCAATTACTTCGGATAATCGACGCTCTACTGTATTTCTACATAAAATGCAAATTTCGAAACGTTAGGACGCTTAACCTGATCAATTTTGTTTTTATGGGCGAAACGCATGTGTCGTCCCTGTGCACAATCACTCAAGGTTTTCGCCCATAACAAAACATTGACACAGTCGATCGTCCTGGGGTTTAGAAATTTGGATTCTGTGTAACACAATACATTGAATCCATACCCTGGAGTCCGATGCACATAACTTTTATTTGTGTGTGTGGCTGTGTAATTAATGAAAGTGAATGATTATTAAATAATTTGTGAAATGATAATGTATATAGAAAAAGTGAGTTCTTAAAACACATTATGAACATGAAGTTGTTAACCTCAAACCTACATGGCTTCAGAACGAATTAGAGATCTCTGGCAAAGAAGATGAACGCTTTCTATTGAAACAATGAACCATCTAAGGTTAGTAATTACAAAATTCTACAAAATAATTATTAATGGTTGTAATAATATTATATTACATTGCACGGCATTACATTGCATGATTAACAAAAATAAAATATGAAATGACTGTTTGTAAAGACTAACTTTTCTGTGAAGCGTTATTTTAATTTGGTCGAGCGTGTAATTTATTTCATAAATATTGATGTTTTGCTTGTTTGATAATAGCTTTATTTGTGTAAGCTGATACAACTCGTGTTGTTTTAAACGTGTTTTGTTATTTACGCATGTTTTCAGAGCAAATTATGCTTAATTATATAACATTCTGTACTTTTATTGATATTAACTCCATTCCAGGCGATCAAATCTCAATATAACTGCTATAAGAGAGAAATAGCAACAATAAATTCATTAATCACCAATAACAGTTGAGTTGATTTTGAGTTTAACATTTCGTTCAGCAGCGAGGCTATATGAGACGTGGACCTACTGATTAACGTAGAATCCGAACCACATGAGCTCCCGTCGGGAATCGAACTCGGGTCTCTTAAGCCACAGGTGCATACGCTAACCGCTCAGCCATCAAGGAGCTCTCATCAATAACAGTTCTAAGTTTATATTTTACTTTAAATTCCCGGGAAACATTTATGCCCTCTTTTCAGTAACGTATGTAGAGCGATAGATCACAAATTTACTTTAAGCGGCAACTATATATGAAATATTGTTTGTTACATTCATAATGCTGTTAAATTAGAAGCAATCGGATAAGAATAAAGACGGAAATATATATGGATTAGTAGTTTCTCTTGAATATAACGAGATCTTAACAAATCGAAAAGAAAGAGAAAAAAGGCTAGAAAGAAGCAAATGCAACTTATTGTAGGTTTTGCTCTGTTCACTGTGACAGTACGTGATGTCTCAACTCAGTTTGCTTTGGCTGTATGCTCTTTCACTGAAAGATACACAGAAACTTCTTATGTGCTGATTGGTTTTTGTTGATTTTGGTATTCCTTTGAGCATTTTCTGTTGGTATGCTGACAAGTACGTAAGTAGTATAGTTTTTAACCTGGTCTTTTCCGTCGTTTCTCAGTACACAACAGGGATGCTAATGTCAAGAAATACAACAGAGGGGTAGATTAATATATACGTAACATCTAGCGTCTGTTCCTTCATTTACTTATTTATTTCATTTACAACAAAAAGATAACATACTAATTTTATAAGGAAAGTATAGATATGACTGAATATATTCATAAATATGTGTTTATGTTCCTTTGTTGAATTTAGCATAATCAACGCTTTTCTCATCAGGGTACTACATACAATTTTAAAAACTTAGTATAGGGCTAAAGCTACGTGGGAAATGCATTTATGATTGCAGTGAAACATGAAAAGATAACAAACAACAAATGATGGCACCCAAGCCTTCTGCTCGCTGTACATATAGGTTAGTATGTTGCTTAATTGAACACTCTATTATATATATATATATATATATATATATATATATATATATATATATATATATATATATATATATATATATATATATATATATATATATATAAAGAGGTTACATTAAGAAAATATATAGAGTGTAGCGCAGTATGTCTACTAATTGCAGTTGGCAACCCTGACGAAATGCGCGTTCTAGTGTTGCGCTTGTGTACATCGCTAAATTGAAGGGAATCAGGCAGTCAGTATGCCATGGAATAGTGGTTTGTGCAGACGCTAGGCCTTTATTCGAATTGGTTTTGTTATGGAGGCTTATCAGGCACTGCGGCTGAAGAGTGACGATCGTCATGTAACTATACTCGAGAGAGGCAGTATTCTCAGGTAGGTGATACAATGGAGGGACACTTGTAGTGTATTAAACCGACAGTCACGAAGCTGAGAAAAGTGTTCAACCGTGTGAGAACCTAGAACGTATCACTTGAACGCAGTCCCAGATCTTCAGCACGGCGACATATACGAACATTATGACTTAGCGAAGTACATTCGGCCACTTATTGGATGATTTGAAGTTCCATTCGTATAAACTGCAGGTGGTTCAAGAGTTGAGAGACAATGGTATGCAAAACAGACTTGCCAACTGCACTGACATTCTTGCAATAATAAATTGAAAACTACTCTTTCTCCAACAACTATTGATGTCCGATGAAACAAACTTTTTCTTCACTGGAATGTTAATAAGAAAAACTTCCGATATTGGTCTGAGGAATATCCACTACAGTCGAGTCGGTATTATGTGCAGTTAGCACATGTGGGATTCTTCTTCTTTTCTATTTACTTTTTATTTTTTAAGGTTTGTTGGGCGTGTAGCGTCTGTGAATACCGTTCGCTACTTCAAAATGTTGCAGAATTTTCTCATTCTGGAATTGCAGGCAAGAAGGTTGCTGAAAATAATTTGATTTCTGCAAGATGATGGAACTGCACACCCAGTACGCCAAAGTATGGCTGTAATCCCACAAAATTTTCCAAACAATGTGATATCCCGCTTTGGCAATATGACGTGACCATTCTGTTCCCCAGAGGTAACAGATCCGAATTACTTCCTCTGGACTAATGTGAAGGAAATGGTCTTGCGAATCGTTTTTAAGCAATTCACAAACTTAAGATTGTCATTCACCATGAAACAAGCGTCATTCCGCAAGATATGTTAAGACATATTATGGAAGCCTTCCCACGTCACCTTCACCAGTGCATCAAGGCAGACGGGGTTCATTTGAAGAACGCTATTTTGAAAGTGTAGTGAGGTTAGTCGATTTGTGTTACGTGCTGTAGTAATTGCCAGTTTATGTATTTGAATTTCATAAGTGGATTAAATTACAACGTACATTCACTATGTTTCAGTTATCATTTGAAGTCAGTAGAAACAATACCCACCATCCCGTATATATACGCATTACCTTGTATGATACTTTTTTTCCTGTTTGTTAACATTTTATTTATTTTTATTTATTTATTATACAAAAAAAATGCTACAGAATATAGACCAGTGGTGAAAAATTTATACAAGATATCTACATTTGTAAAATTACTAAATTATGATGTATCTGAAATTTGTTCAATAAATAAATAAATAAATAAATAAATAAATAAATAAATAAATGTAGAGAGGACCGTTAATATTGATACATCATTGCAACTTTTCAATTAATGCACAAAAGCACTAAATTTTCACACCGTGCAAATATCTTGAGGACGACATTATTTGGCGTACTTTGCAATACCACAAGATTAACAGAGTTTCCAACACAACATAAAGTTGTACCTTTTTCCAATAACTGCTTTAGGTTATTACACATTTCAAATTTCATTTAAAACGAAAACCTACAATATCACACTTGTTGTGCTTGTTGCAAGCTGAGAGCGCTACAATATCACAGACATCGAAAAAAACAACCAAAATTTGGAGGGAGGCCAAGTGAGAGACGCAAGGTAATGCACATCCAAAGTACCTTAATGTTTAATACTACGGTCATCGTAAGAAGAATTTAGAACAAATAGAAAAAAGTTACGAGGAATTGAAAATTTAACTTTTTAAAAGGACATTATTGCGAATATGTGATTAAACAAATATGATATCGAATTAGGTAGATGGTTTTAAATATCATATCGAATGAGGTAGATGGTTTTAAAAATCATATCGAATGAGGTAAATGGTTTTAAATATCATATCGAATGAGGTAGATGGTTTTAAATATCATATCGAATGAGGTAAATGGTTTTAAATATCATATCGAATGACTTAGATGGTTTTAAATATCATATCGAATTAGGTAGATGGTTTTAAATATCATGTCGAATTAGGTAGATGGTTTCAAATATCATATCGAATGAGGTAGATGGTTTTAAAAATCATATCGAATGAGGTAAATGGTTTTAAATATCATATCGAATGAGGTAGATGGTTTTAAATATCATATCGAATGAGGTAAATGGTTTTAAATATCATATCGAATGAGGTAGATGGTTTTAAATATCATATCGAATTAGATAGATGGTTTCAAATATCATATCGAATTAGGTAGATGCTTTTAAAAATCATATCGAATGAGGTAGATGGTTTTACATATAATATCGAATTAGGTAGATGGTTTTAAATATCATATCGAATTAGGTAGATGGTTTCAAATATCATATCGAATTAGGTAGATGTTTTTAAATATCATATCGAATGAGGTAAATGGTTTTAAATATCATATCGAATTAGGTAGATGGTTTTAAATATCATATCGAATTAGATAGATGGTTTCAAATATCATATCGAATTAGGTAGATGGTTTTAAAAATCATATCGAATGAGGTAGATGGTTTTAAATATCATATCCAATTAGGTAGATGGTTTTAAATATCATATCGAATTAGGTAAATGGTTTTAAATATCATATCGAATGAGGTAGATGGTTTTAAATATCATATCGAATTAGATAGATGGTTTTAAATATCATATCGAATTAGATAGATGGTTTAAAGGTTTTTGGCTATATATTAAAGGCTTTTGGAAAAAGTTAAGTTTTCAATTCCCCATAACTTTGTTCGTATTTGTTCGAAATTTATCATAAAGTACTTCAGCTGTGCATTGCCCCACCCGTCTCATTTGTGTAATTATTGTTGTAGAAGCCATCAAACTTTGAATGCTACTGATATTGTAGCCTACTGATTTTGCAACACTGCATGAAATAACTATAATGTATGTTTTCATTTTACATGTATATTCGAAATACGGAATAACTGTACGTAGGGACATTTCAAAAATACCACTTTATGTTGGATTGGCAGCACTGTTAACCTTGTGGTATCACAGAGTATGCTGAACAATGTACCTCAACTTTTATTTAAATGGTATAAAATTTCAGTCCTTTTTGTTTATTAGGTAAAATGTTACAAGGGTGTATCAAAAAATCTGATTCATCCTGTGTATGCCACATATACATACATTGCGTTTGGTCACCAACCATCACAAAGCCAATACCAATGCTTTTATGCTATTATTTGATGACTTTGTTGTACTTAAAAACACAAATGCATTATCTTAACCTATATAGCAATCTCTACCTATATTTTTTATATCTCATGAACAGGTTGAAATGTGATTTCTTTTGTTTGATTTGAGTTGAGTATTTCTTTGAGCAACGAGGCTATTGAAACGTGGATATACAGCTTAACGTAGGATCTGAACCACATAAGCTTCAACCGGGAATAGGACCATGGTCTCCCATGCAGAAGATACGTATTCTAACCATATAGCAATTAAGGAGCTCTTTGTTAAAATAAGATAAACAGGATTGTGATATTTACATATTTTGAAAAGTATCTACGTATTATATTGGCGAAATGGGAGCGAAAGAAGTCATATATATATATATATATATATATATATATATATATATATATATATATATATATATATATATATAAAATCAGGTCTTCACTCTCCTCTATGTCATTCTTAATTTTTGTTTAGAGGAATATCCTTTAATATTCCGCAAGACGTTAAATTCTTTACAAGTAAAATTTGTCTAAACTTAACATGTAAAAGTAAAATATTAAAGAAAATATATTTTACCCGCAAAAGTTTCAATAGTATTCATATATTGCTTTAACTATAAAGTATATCAATAGTCTACACGAGTGAGTAAGAAAAATAACAAGAAATCATTGTTATTTTACCTACGCTTAAAAGGTATAATTTGGCTATCATACGGAACGTATAATTTAGGTATTGGGGAGTAATAAGAATAAAGAAGTCGTAGGTGATCCAAATAATAAGACACCTTTTAAAGTTTGCATCAAAGCTGATGTTCGATTGCCTGGCATTGCGTCCAAACAAAGAATTTACAGATTTTGACACAAGTTATGAACGACAAGTTATTTGTACAGGATATCTCTAAAGTCAAGTCTGAAACGTTCACTATACTAAAAGTAAGCTGTAAAGATGGTTGGTGATAGTAGGCATTCAATAGCACACTGATAAACGACTACTATTATTATTGCTGCATTACAAAAAGGACCAGTACCCGAGAGGAGGGATTTTGCTTCTACCGAAAGATTGTTCCCATCAAAGTGGAAACCAAACCGCTAGTTACTACTTCTCTTTAAATTTAATGATAAAAGTGGTGAGCGGAAACTGCTATTACTCCTCCACTATCAATGCTACAGCCGGCTAAAAACTGGGTTGTTTTATTGAGTGTTTTATTACAATAATTGTACTGCAGTTTGTTATGTAATTTCAACAAACAACTGAGCAGAATAATTATAAATTGTATTGAATATTATTTGATATGTTTGAATAAACATGTGTATATCTGCAATGCTTTTTGTTTTACTAACCTTTAAAATGTGGGATTTTTTGGGTCCCTCTGTACAATACATTGAAGGATTTAATGTTGCTATGTTAAACAAACTGTGTCTACAAAGAGCTGGAATTATGACGCACATGTTCATTATAAATAAAAGATTATTTCTTTCATGATTTCTGCATTTTATAAAGTATTTAGGAACATTGCCGTGGGAATCTAAAAGTATCGTTGAGAGTTGTTTGAAACAGCTTCCCAAAGTTCAACTACGCTTTCACCGACAATGTAGGGTTGTTCGTTCAAGACAAGCGTGGTTGATTATCAGATTCCCTCATTCTCTTCTATCATCTGCAAAAGTAAATTGCTTGGATCATTTTCATCTGGTAGATTTGTGTTATGAAAGTCCTTTTGTGTTCCGACACTATACTGTCGTTTGCAGGAGAACAAATTTGGAGAGGACGTGCTTTCAAAATAACTGTTCATAATTAACAACCTTAAACTACCAGTACTTCATATGACTGGTAAAAGTAGAACTCCAAGACAGTCAAAAAGAATCTCCAAGAGCAGCACGTACTTGGTGCGGTCATTTAGTGCAGGATTTCTCAATTTGGCAGTCGCAATTCTTCAGAAGGTTACGAGATGACTACATGGGGTATCGCGAAGGGAGATGCAAAAGATAAACATAATTAGGACATAATAAAGGGAAAATATTTTTAAAGCTTATTTAAACTTCATATTCTTATAGGCATTTTTATTTCAATACTTGACAAGTACAGGAAGGAATATTAAATAACATGTAATTCAAATAACGAATAGTTTTAAAATAATTACTATAAAATATGAGCAAAACAAATGAGAAACTTCGTATTGAGATAGAAGACAAACAGAAACAAGACTTGAACTTAATATTGCAATAGAGGAAAGGGGGCAAGAGTACGCAAATTTCAGTTAAACTTACATATTTTGGTAAAAAAATAGTTACATCGAAAAAATTTTGAATGGAACACAAAACCTGAACTCCGGTTTACGAAATGTCAACTCAACTTTTATATACCTCTGTCATTGGAGGAACTAGAACTCGTAAAACAAAGATATTAAAATGATAACTCTTGCCCCTCTATGTGGGGCAAGAGTACGAAATGAAAGGGGCAAGAATACGCACACAATGGAGCATTAACAATTGTCGCAGATGAAGGTACCCTACTTCTTCATTGTTCATGTCACCATTCGTTGCATCTTGTGCACTGAATCCAGTCTTCTGTTGGTGGATCGCTGTAAATGATATTGTATAATAGACCTCGTACACTACTTTCTCACTGACCTGAGGAGTTATCTACGGTTGTAGTTTTCTTGGTGCAAGTTGGCGTTTGCCTTTGCTCTTTGGAGGGTGCCATTTAAGAAGTAAGTTTCGTTTGAAGGGAGAGAATGTCAGAATGTTTGATTGACCTCGAGAAGATCGAGAATTACTAGTTGAGGGCTTCGTGGTAGACGGAGGAGGACTGACATTCACCAAAGGAATGTATGATGTGGACGGTCCGCATGGACTGCTGCTTACTTCCAGTGAAGATCCAGCTTTACTAGATGAAGATTTGATAACAGATAAACGAGCAACAGGCGAAGTAGTTTCTTTATATCGACAATCCAAATGAGCTCCTCCTTGCTTCTAGTGAGATTTCAGCGTTACTGGCTGAAGGTTTAGTAACAGATGGAGGAGAACAAGCAACTAGCAGAGAAGTGTTTGATGTGGACTCGCCACATGAGCACCTGTTTACTTCCAGTGAATCCTCCGATGAAAGATTTTAGGCTCTATTCGGATCTTCTACTTGATTCGTTGCTTCAGGATCGCTTTCATCTTCCGAGCTGGTTTCTACATTTACAACAGTCACAGTAGAAGGAAGAAAATCTTCTTCGGTGAACACATCTGAGTTCAGTGGAACAATTCCACATTCTTGAGAGCCGGACACTGCATTACCAATAGTTGTAGCTTTAAAATAAGCCTCAGTGAACAAAGACGTAACTTTGAATCGTGTAATTGGGCTGGATGGATGATTCTTTATCCATTTATCACATGCTATTGAATACCAGCAATTCAATGGGTCAAAAAATTAGCTATCTAATAGTTGCAATTTATGGCTGGTTAGGAGTGGTGAACTTAACATCACAATCCCATTTTCTCTGCAGAAATAAATCTCTTCGATTGAAATGTGGGAGCAATGATTGCCAAGAAGTAACAATTCCTTTTTCGTGACCGGATTTGATCGCACATGTGTAAATGATGCAGCCATTCTTCGAAAAGTTATAGTTGATAAAACCAGAATCAGATATCATTCAAACAGAACCCAGCGGCGCTTCAACGAGTAACATCTGTTTCATTCGTTTTCTGGGTGATATCAACGCGGATGGTTATTCCACATCATATAGGAACAAGATGCACTCTTACAGCAAACAGTTGTGATGGTTACTTCACGATCACTAGATACAATTTTATTCACAATTGATTTTCCTTTAGTCGACAATACTTTTGAAACTGTATGAGAAACCGTACTTATGCCAGTTTCGTCCATATTGTAGATAGCATGTGGAAGGAAACCGTTTTCTGTTACAAGATCTTGTAGACAAAAAAAAGCGTTCAACTTGTGGCTTGCTAAAACCACGAGCTCTTCCCAGACCAGTCTTTGAAGACTGTCGCAAAGCAATAGTTGGATGCCTACGACGGAAAGACTGTCTAATCTCTTGCTGCCATTCGAGGAGACCCGGGTTCGATTTCCGCTGGGAGTTCATGTGGTTTGGATTCCACGTTAATCAGTAGGTCCACGTCTCATATAGACTCGCTGCTGAACGGGACGTTAAACTTAAAATCAACTCAACTCTTCCTGCCATTCGATTCAAACTATCTATTACAACAAAATCAACATTCTTTTTTAATTGTTAGGTCTAAATCAAATTGGAATATTCTCGTAGAAAAGAAGGGGCAAGAGTACGTACGCGTATCCTTGCCCCGTAAATATCTGCTTACCCTTACCCCCTAACTACACAATGGACTTTTCCGTGATGTTGCACAGCCAACTGTTGGAAGAAGGTCATTTTACTCCATCCTGTTAAACAATGGATATGTCAGAAACAGGCTTTACAGTATTTTGAAAAATGTGGTTAATGAAAAATGTAGTTAAAAATGTGTAAGTTATTCCTTAAGTACTTATGTTCCAATATTATATCAAACTATTAGAGAAACATAAATACTTACCTAGATGGTTTGTAGTTTTCCACACTCAAACTTCTTTAGGTTCTAGATGCAATTAACATCAAACTCCACGTGGCGCAGTATTGTCATACGCGAATATATTCCCCTGTTTTTAGGGACTCATATCCTTGCCCCGCGCGTACTCTTGTTCCCCTCCACTCTACAATTGAATATGACCGCTAGCATGAAATCTGAGCCTGGTGTGATTTCACTAAGCTCTACAAGTGATAAGGAGCAATATTGAATAGCTTATTTTAAGCGGGAAATTACTTATGGGGATCATTGGCAAAAGGATGTGATCAAAGGAAGTCGTGAAATAAAATATATTGAAAAAGCCAGATTAAGTGTATTGTCCTAAAGCAGTCTGGAAGACTTTAACCTGACTAATAGATGGGAGTAAGTGAGTGCTGAGAAAACGAAAGAGAATATCACATTCATCTTCCACTATCCTAGTCCCTCTGACAAAAAAAGGAAAAGGTCCTACAGTTTACATGCAATAATTGTTTTGGCTTCTTGGGTATGGACAAGATAAATATTATTCAATAATTTCAATAATAATTATGACAAATAGTTTCACATTGCAATAAAAAATAAATGGATGTACTTGTGGACCAGGAAGAGCGTAATGCATTACCCTTATAGATTGGAGAACTGTACAGTAACCAAACATTAATATCAATATTGATATCAATGAAAAACGTATATTCCATAACATGTTGCATTTCTCTTTATAACAAAAATACACTTTTTCTGCATAGGAGAATATTAGTTTAGTTCATCTAATATTTATTATGTTTATTGTAACGTATTTACTTAACTTCATATGAATAGTGCAAATTAGTATTTTATTTACCTGTTTTGAGTGTAAGAAAACAGCTAACTTCAAACTGGGAAGTAGCGCGAAGTGTTAATCTGTCAACAAGAAATTTTAGTTATGCTATTGTAACAGCTTGGTAAAAGTGCACGCCAATCTTATTCCGCTTTTATATGTAACATGAAATGAAAGCTTTCAGTTTAACGTCCTGCTATTAATCCTGTGGGAAACGATAATTAGGGCAAGTGAATGATAATGGAAGGATTGTTGAAATGAGAAATTGGAGGGGAAATGGGCGTATCCCGGGAAAACCTACGGACACGATGTTGTTCACCACAAACTGTCGAGGATCGAACCAGGGACCCATCGCGCCAGACCTAAGCGCTCTACCACTGAGCCAAAGTGCTCTCTATCGATATTATATGTACCAGTGGCGATTCCTTTATGTTACCGCGGCAAACACACATTCAAAGCATTATTTATTATTTAAAAAATCCTCAAAAGTTCTACAACTTAAACTATTACCATTTTCCTTCTACAGCAAAAACATTGAAACTCGAAGTGCCTAATTTCAATTAATTCCGGTTTGAATAACAGGTTAACGCAGGAAATGGAACCTATTGTCGAACGCCAAGTTGATTCCGGACAAATCAACTTTTTGATGTCTTACCGTTTAGGTTCTGATACCTGTTCACAGACAGACAGGCGGCTGCACATAACAGTTCTGTGAGACTTCCGACAATTGTGGATAATCACTGACATTGCTCGACTATTTTTTTTATTACACTCTTGCAAGTAGCATAAGATACACAGGTAAAGTGTTGTAGCTCACCAAAAATGAACAAATAGTAATAAGTGAGAGGTTAGATACCAATGAGATTTACATTTAATCCAGCTTATATGGATATAATTAGTAAGGAAACAATTTATAAAACCATGGAAAAGAAGGTCAATAAGAGAACAAATTATATATCTTGGTACATGCGAACAGAAAACAAATTCAGATTATGACTCATCTACTTCTGAACAGATAGATAAATAGGTAAATATAGATATAGATAGACATTAATGGGTATGGTGGAAGCTGGAGAAATTATAGAGCTGTTTTGAACAGGATATTATATCTTTCCGACTTAAACAAGACGCCGTCAATTTGAAGTTCGGGGATTTCGGAAAAGCGTGTATTAAGATCGAACGGCACATTTTCTTGGGCTTTTCGTACTTCCAACAGCAAGGTTTCTTGTAAGTGCAAATGGTAGGCAGAATTCTTTGCGAAAAAGAGACAGGTTGTTGGTTAGGAAAATATATAAATTTAGGTTTTGTAGGAAATTACCTTGGCCTTGAATTCTTCATTTTATTTGCTTTCTCTGAATGAATATTATTTACACGACTTTTGATTTTTCCACTTTCTGCTTCAGTTAATCTACCCAGTGAACTCTTGTCCTTTGAAAGCGCATGTTTCTCGGTATCTAATCTCATGTGGTGCATATTAAGCAATAGTCAATGAATTAACAACGTAACTAATTATTTAACTTTAATTTAGATATACTTCCACTTCAGATGAAAAGTGTTTTGACTGCGTAACCCAAGTCACGCTCTACCAATTCACATAGCAAGAGTCATGTCATATGTTTACACCAGCAGCGGAAATCTGTCTCTAACGTTAGGGGGGAGTAAGATCGTTCCCATAATTTTTTTTTTAACGATGTTCAAAATATTTACAAAGTTGAAAAAGAATGCTGTGAAGGATCAGGGGAGAAGAGTTGTGTTCAACATTGAAGGCGGGCAGATTTGAGGCTTTTTCTTGTGGAACATCAATTTTAACTCACTCTCCTTTGTAGCAATCGGACACAAATCATCACATTTCCTACCTTCAAAATACATTTCAAATCTGATTATTGGGGGAACAGCGGACGGTCCCTCCAGTTCCAAGATTGAAGGGGACGTGTCGTCCTCAACATCCCGAGATTTGCACCAGTTTGTTTACCATCTTAATAGACTACGGTTATACTAGAAGTGAAATACATTTGCAGTGAATTGTATATTTGTTGAGAATGGCGCAAACCTGAAAACGAAAATGAAATGAAATCTTTGAGTTTTACGTCCCACGATTATGCCGGTTAGGCTAAAGGAGACGGTGATGATGAGAGATGGGTGAAATGGTGGAATGAAGAAAGTGGGAGGAAACGGCGGAACCCCGAAAAAACCCACGAACACGGTGTTTGTCCACCACAAAGTTCACTTGGCGGGGGCTGGGATCGAACCCGGGACCCCAAGCACCAGAGGTGAACGCTCTACCACTGAGCCACCGCGGCCCCAACCTGAAAACGAATACGATATTACAATTGAAGATATGAATTGCAGAACATTCCAAGTCCACCGGAGTACTTTTGTGATTTTAGAAGAAAGACAAGATTATACTTGGCATACTATTTTGTTCAGCTGAAATTATTTTGTATTTTTTAGAAAAAGATTTTGATTTAGATTTACGTATTATGCAAATGAATAGCCCTTAAAACATAGATGCTAACATAAAAAACAGAAAATACAAAATACGAAGAAAACGAGGGACTTGGGGTGTTATGCAATTCAGGTCTTCAAAATAAAACTATGAAGAAAGAAAAGGGAAAAGCGAGAGTATGCTGAAAGTATGTTTTCTGTTTCATGCTGGTTGACATTATAAATAAACAGTCCGTAGTCTTAGTTGCAAAAATACATGAAATTAATGTGAATTCAGTCACATTATTATCATACACGCTTGAAAGCCAGCGGTCGTCTCTACTTATGCGAGAACAGATCAACATAAGGTTAACATGGATATTCATATAGCAAATACATGCTACTTGGAATTTTTATATTTTAATCTAAAATATTATCTTAATACTGATTGAGGTGGAATATGAATATCTCACACCATAAGCTGTTCTACTACAAGGATTGAAAAGTTAATGGCCTGCCTGTTCCCAAATTATCAAAGAAAGGTAATATGTCTTGAAATAGAATATTCCTTTATATACGCCAACAATATTCATAGTGTCAACTGCAGTTATTTTGTACTTTTGTTTAAGGCCTATGGTGTAAACAAATTTACTCAGGAAGTAAGATTTACGAACAGTGAAAACAGTGATATGACGGAGGTTTTGTTTCTCTACAAAGAGCCTTTGAAGGAGATTTATGAGGAAATTAGAATCACCTTAAATGACTCCGGTACTTCAAATCTAGTTCTGAAATGTTATGAACGTAGAGATTCGTAACAGACTGCTCAACTGCAATAAGATTAAAAGCTCCGGAAATAATAATTAAAATTTAGGTGAAGAACGAGTTCTTTCTCATAGATTGTTTACGCAGAGATCAGACAATTAAAATGAAGAATTGCTCATTGTTTGTTTTCCGTCTACCGGAAATTTTGAAACAGGAGTGATTCGTAAATCTCAATCCTACAAATTCTTTTTTTATTTTAGAAAAGTGGTCCTGCCACTCATTCTACTGGCTTCCCTCATTTAGCCTCCTCAGACTACTATTTGATTCTTCAACTTTCAAAAATGAAGGGATATGTTTGCAGCAGATTAAAGAAAACAAAAATGCAGGAAGAAATTCAAAAAATTTTGAATACAGTAGTTTCTAAAATTTGGAGCATCTTTACAAGTAAGTACATAGACCTCAAAATAGCACTTTAATAGTGTTCAGTTTTCTATAGTAGTAACTTCTTTGAGAAACAGTCATTTCATCTTATTTCCACTCCTAGTAGAAGAGATATTTTCCTTCATCCTGCATTTCATATTTCAAACAATATCCTCTCCACTACCTAACCAATAACGTTACTTCAGAGAAGGATACGGATGTCCAATGACATAAAAAGTTTAAAATCAGAGTTGCGATTTGAAAATTAATGTTAATACGAAGAGTTGTGATTTGAAAATTAATGTTAATACGAAGAGTTGCGATTTGAAAATTAATGTTAATACGATTTATTAAACAATTAAATTGAAAGATAGTTCGGGTACGTTTTTGTGGACCGTAATCAAATTATTTGATAGTTTAGATTTTGTGTCAAATGATTAATTCTTTACTTTTAAAAGATTTTGTGTTAACGAACGGGATTAGATTAGTGACGTAAAGTGGCATTTAAAATAACTCTTCATTTTTAGATATTTGCAAACAGTATATGGATTACAGTTGGGAATATGTGTATTATTGTTAGTAAACAAACAACAATACATAGATAATAATGTAGTTTTCTACATACTGTAACGTTCTTTGTGATGGGTCGATGAAGACTGATGGTGTGAGGGATTTTTGGATTGTCTCCCAAATACCACTTTATTACAAAACTTGCTATAATACTGATATTACATGGTCTCTTTACAATGTTGGTCCGAACACCTAATAACGTCCCTTAACACAATGTTGAATTATAGTAGTATGGTTTAGAATATTCTCAGGAGTCAGAGCTATCAAGAGAAAGAATGGACAAATCTCAGGACCCAGTGCAGCGAAAAAATGGTTCAGAAAATTCTCTAGGCCCGGCACAGCCAAGAGAATGGTTGAAATATATCAAGAACAAGAGCAGGGAAGGAATTTCCAGCATTCAATGCACCCAAGAGAGGAGATAGATGATCAAACTAGGTACATTGATAGAGTCCACGAACAGAAAAAGACAAAAATAGAATAAACTACACTCTTGGCGAGGGGGGGGGGAGTCCGCGTCCTTGATAGTGAGTAAGGCATCAACCAATATTCTACATGCTTCTCCTCCATGCAGTTAGTAAAGTACAGCATCTGTCGAGATAGGTGTGCGTAGTCTTTTCTATCTTTACGGAGACATTTACACACGAATCTGTTAAAATGTGTGAGACTAAAAGAAAGAAGGGAAACAAGAAGATAGGGAAGTGCGAGAAGATTTTTTAACTTTGTAAGATTTGATAGAGGGATAAGAAACCTGGAAACCAGGAAAAAAATCTTATTCAGTAATGCTGCATGATTAAATATTTTCATGGCAAGACCAGGGGTAAAAGTTAGGGGGAACGCGGGGAACGCCGTCCCAAACCTCGAAAAAATTATACGGCGTCTGCCCAGTTCCTAAAAAAATACAATGGGCAAAGATAGGTAGGGCGTGACATCATACTGCTACTATAACCGCTACCAGGTTATAGGAGGATTTTTTGTGGACACTCTGTATATTTCGTAAAGACAGTGACTATTTTTTCGATTTATACTTTATTCTGCGACGCATATAAGTTCTTTCTTCGGTGGGAATTGCTTCCTTCCCACATAATTGGTCAAAGAAGTCTCTCATTGTTTTTTCATATATATATTTAAAACATTGCTTTTGGTGAGAACATTTCAGTTAGTGACAAACCATTTCAGTGTTTCTCCCTGACTTATTATATGCACAGTATATATTCTATAGTTATTGGGAACTGGATTAAGTGTCTTCTTTAATCGCTTATGGAAATATTGCAGTACCGGTAGTTTAGAGAAATACGGGCTGACCAGATGTTCCAGTGACCAAAGTGGCACCAACTGCGTTGTTTCGCAGCTCGTTATCTGTACTTTCTCACGCCAGAGTTATCGCCGTGTCTAGTGCATTGAAGGCAGTTGACTAAACTTAGCATAAATTATTTTCCGTATTCTGTTTGTATGTGTATACAGGTGAGTTAACTGAGTGATTTTTGAAATGTACTGCCAACCCTCTTTAATCGACCACTGCAGCCCGTACCTTGAGGTTTGGTGCTCAGGGAGTTTGACTCCGGTATTGTACGCCGCCATCACGCAGTTGCGTCGGGAACCAAGTATGATTTTGTGAAGGGGCATAAGCTATTAAACGGTGAAGGACGTTTTCTTACGGCTAGCCCCAACTAGTGAAGTCCCAGGTCCGCAGACCTTATGCGTACATGTCAGTTATATACGCGTCCTCCAACATCAGCATTCTACTTTGTTGAATTTCTTGTTTAATTTGCTGAGGATTTATCTTTTCGCTTCAGCATTGTTTGGCGCAGCAACTGGATCCCTCGTGGAATTGTCCTAACAACTTTTTCCCAGTGCTAATCCCCCAAGTGCATCAATGGTGTGAGAGAAGCATTTGCAGTGAAATCTGAATTATAATCTCATATATATATATATATATATATATATATATATATATATATATATATATATATATATATATATATATATAAGGGCTACATTGCATTAAAAGGCAAAGTGTGATTTTAGTGATGAAAATCATTATACATATTCTGTGTTCAGTGTTGTGTTACTTCCTCTTCGTTATTTTTTTAACATAATAGTATTCTAATAAATAAGTATGGTGTTATTTAATCTAGTGTGTTTCCGTTGTTTGTGTGAGTGATGTTTGTGTGCGTTATGGTCTGGATGACCGTCTGATCGTCCGTGAGGTTTTCGAGACGAGACACCCGAACCTCTCGGCGCCTAATGCTCATCTCATCATTGAGACCGACGAGCGATTTGGAAACAGTTTGTAACTCTTCTTGGAGAGGTCTTTCAAGGTCCTATCCAGGTTATGTTCCAGTCTCAGGAGAATACTTATTGGTAGGACCACGAACCACGAACAGCGACCAGATCACACGAGTTGGTTACAAATAAATGTTCACCCAAATAGAGACCTCGAATTGGAGTGGTTACACTACAAGTCGTCTCCTTACCTTTTCAGATCCACTTTTACCCCTGGGCAAGGCCTCTGTTAAAGGGTGATAAAAGTCAATGTAAACTTGTCTGTAATATATTATTAAATTATCTGTTAAATTAATAACCTTGAGAGATGTATTGTAAGTAGGGCCATCAGTTATTTTTCTAAACATGGAAAATCTTACCGGAGTCTTTTTTTATTGCTGAGGTCGTCATTTGTCTGCAGGCTGCAGTTATTTCCTTCCCTGGTTTACTACGCTGCTTCCTCCGTTTGTTTCTTTATCTGGTGTTTTTTAAAAATTATTTTTCTTGTTTGTTTTCTGCGATCGACGGCTCCGTTACATGTAGTTTGCCATCTGTTGTTGGTATTATGTTACTTGTTGCCTAGAAGAATTTCCTTGTTGTTGTCTGTATTGCTTTTGTTATCTCCCTATCTTCTGTTTTTGAGAAATAATAAGTACAGATGAAACCCAGATCAGAATCCTATTGGTTGCTTGGTTGATGTTTCCTTGTATCCACTCTCTTGTGATTGGTGGCTGCATCAATTCTTTCTGGTAGTGATTTGCATCCGTTCCTTTTAAGTGTGTATCTTCCTTCTGGTTCTTTTCTGGTACAGCTTGCTTTTGGTCATTAAGTTCTTTGTGATTATCATTGGGATTCTTGATTGGTCAGTTGTGGTTGGTTTAGCTTGCATTTTCCACTTCCAGTTTTGTGTTCGTCATTGCCACGTAGCACATTACTTCTTATTGATTGGTTTATTGCATGGGTTATTTGTCGAATGATCCTTTGCACAGCAAAAGCACACCTGTGGTTTGGTGCGCCTGTATTTGAAACAGATATGTTGAAAACATTTCCAATATGGCATTGGCCTTGGCTCATTCTTTTTATATTTACACTCTGTAGGGCTTTTGAGCTATGCGAATGCCATGATTTATTAATTTTGTAACGTCACTAGCGTGTTCTGTAAAAAGTCTAACAAATGGTGTTCGTCTTTCTGCTTTTTTTTATTCTAACTGTTGTATTTCCTGCTTTTGTAGTTCTGTCTTGCTCCCTTCTACATCTTCAGTGGATGGATATCTCATGCAAAAGTTGTCCTTTTCTTCCAGTTAAGTTTTCAGAGGAAGTAGGGGTTTGGATCTCTCTGCCTCCTCTGATCTTGTTTAGTTTCTTAAGTGTGCGTTACGCTGCTCTTCTTCTGTCTCTCTTTACTGTGGTTTCTCTACTTTTTTCACCTGTGTGTAATTAACTGGTATTCTACATTCCGTATGAGCTTTTGAGAACAGTTTTATTTTTGGTTTTCTCAAAACTGTGTGAATTTTCTCGACACACTTATTGGTTGGTTGTCTACTTCCTCTGAAGTTTCTTTCAGTTATTTAGGTTTAAGAGTCCTTTTCTCTCTCTGCTTCCCTCGAAGTTTTCTATATTCCACCTGAATGAACGGTTCGCCTTCTTCTCTGTGTGAGTTCTTTGTTGTGATCTTGTTTCGGCTACTTGAATTATATTCACTCGAAATTGCTGATGTTCTGGCGCCCAAATATTACTGCCTGTAAGACAAAGTCTGTATCATGAAGGATATTGAGAAACATCTCCCTGGCAGCTTTTGAAGTGAAATATTCACCGTATCTGAAGTTTCCATGTGGCAAGATAATTAAATCTTTTGGAATAATCTTATACACCATACCTTTCATGTCTTCTATATTTGGTAATCTCCTGCTGACTTCAACATACCTTTACCGATGACACCTTCAGCTAGGCTTCCGCCTATTGTGGTAATGTGTTGGGAACTCTTGCGAGGGATCATCTTCTGTCTGCGTTCTGTCCTCCTACCTTTCGACTGCCATCGTCTCTTGGTACGTTATCACTGCGTGTTGCCTTCTTTGATGGTGTCTTGTTCTGTCGTGGCATTTTACAATGTGATCCTGAAAAGGGCCGTACAACTGTTTTGTTATGGAGGATAGGTTACGTTAAGGTTGGGTTTCCTCTAAATTGATGTGTCTGTTTTTTCTCTAATGTTATTCCAAACAGAATTCCCGTCAGACAACTGTTACCAAAGGCTGAACAACCTATATGGCCATGTCGTATCTTGGTCGTCAATATGTGGTCAAGGCAAAGGAAAACAATGCTTATTTCTTCAGGAAGCGGTATGTATAAATGTATTGTGAATAATGTATACTCCAGTGTGCGACAACTTCTTTTGCACCAAAACTTCGTGTTCCCTCGAACTTCTTCGTGAGTTGCGCTGTTGTAGTTCTTCGGATCATCTGTCTGGTGTTGACACTTGTCATATGCTTGATGTTATTATTTGTCTTCAGAATGTGGAAAGGATAATACAATACATATACAACATATAAATAAATAAGCAGCATAATTAAAGAGTATATCATTAGTGCATCAAGCGATATACTATTTTAGCCATAGAAGTTGTTTTGCTCTAAACCTAGGCACAATAATTTACTTCGAGCATGACATTATGTTCAACTGGATGAGATCTAGCAGCTAGTATATGTATCAATGATATCTGGACATCTCTTTCTTGTTAAGTACTAATAATATTGCAGAATTTTCATACATATTTCTCATTTACCCTACATAAACACATTTCTCATATACCTTGAATTCACCAGAAAATTCAAGAAGTTAATATGATAATATACATCTTTCTTTCAGTTTAACGTCCCAGATTATCTCTCTTAGGCTAAGAGAGAGGGATGATTTCGTCAAGTGAAGTCGAGTGATGACGGAATAATTGGTGGAATGGGAACGTGGGTGGAAACGGGAGTACCCTGAGGAAACCCACTGATATGATATTATCCACCATAAACTTACTTGGCCAAGGATCGAATCAGGGACCTTGCATGCCAGAGGTAAGCAATCTACTACTGGATCACCATGGCTCCCACGATAATATGCCTCCGTATGAAATGATAGAGGCGATCACAAAAGGGGACCATCGCGCAATTGCGTAATTAAAATCCTTGCATGAGAAAAAAAAATAATTAAAGTACTTAAAACAGGTAACAAAATTTTGTACCAAAATGTACAATTTATATCAGATTGAGTCATAAATAACCTCTGTTTCTTGTCAGACTTTTATTTTGTTTTCATTAAATAACAAAAATATATTAATTTATTATGTATTCACCATTATTATGTATGACCTTCCATCTTCCTGGCAGCTTATCAATTTCTTCCTCATAAAATGTGGTTTGTTTGAACTAAAAAAAAATTCGACAGCCTGACTGACTTGCTTTTCATAATTTAAGGTCTTTGCATTCAAACAGTTTTATAAAGAACTGAAAAGGTGATAATTTCTGCCTTTACAAGATCCGGTGAATAAGGTGTATAGTGAAACAGATCATGAAAGCTCATTTTTTTTCTTGAGTCACTCTTGCTGTATGTGGTCCTGTAAAAGAATGACGTTTTGCAATCAACAAGTGCAAGACGCATTTCATGGAGTTTTTCTTTGGTCCTTGTAGGTGCTGAACGCATGTATACGTAGTTAAATTTGACTTTAACAACTTGTGATGAATTATAGCCCGATAATCTCACCACACACACAAACTATTTTTTAAACTTATTTATGTTTGCTTTCGATCTGGTAGGGGTTGTTGATTCTTATCAAACGGATCATATTGTCAAAGGTAAACCGTTTTTTATCGCCTGTTATAATTCTGTCTTAAATAGGCTCGATTTTTCCCATTCCAGGAGACTTGCGATCTTCTTTATTATGAACTACCCATACCTTTTAGTCAAGACAGAATTGAAACAGGCAAGTATCCACGGGGGCACGGGAGCCACCCCCTCAATTTTTTTTTTGATTCTCCCTAAAATTTTCACGGTAGGCTTACAAATGAAGTATAATATGGTTGGATCGGCCCCCTTAACTTCTACCGGTACCCCTCTACATTTTTGGGCTCGCTACGGGCCTGAATTGAAAGAAAAGATTATGTTTTTAAGCTAGAACTATTCAGTTATTCTAAAGTAAGTAAAACATTTTTTTGGAAGTCTTGCTATGGAATTAGAAGCAAGTTGAGCCGGAAGCCTTAGCTCAGTGGTTTGCAGCATTCAGCTGCAGATTACGAGGCGCAATCTATTGTAAGTTTGAGCCTCACTAGAAGTATGAATGTTTTAAAATATTATCGAATTTTGTGTGTTCGTGTCCCTATAGGAATGGATTCTGTTAAACTGTTGAATTAAAAGACTATGAAGATGGAAGATTCCCGGTTAAATTGAACTTCCCTTTTATAAATTGCGGGTGTACCTAGACAAAAGTGAAGATTTCGTAGACTGGAAAAAAACATATCTTGACCTAAAACAACATACTGAGAACCACCTCTGTGGTTAACAATTGTCTCCAGAAAAAAAATAAAACGAGAAGAAAATAACGTATTTAATTATATTAAAGGTGTCATTCCGACCTTGTCGTTTTTAGTTGTTAAGAAGTTTGTAGCCCATGATATGTCACGTAAAGCAAATAATGGTCGGTGGTAACATGGATAAAGGGAAAAAATCAGAATGACCCATAAAGTACTGAGAACGAAACAAAAAGAAATCAGTTCTCGTATTGATTGGAACCTGATCTCCGTTGATGACAGTAATAAAACAACTGAATCCGATTGGAGGTTAGTCGTAAAATGTTAAAATAAACAGAGCCTTTATTGGTTCTCATGCATCCGAGAGCACGTTACAGACTCAGACAGAAAGATGTAGACCAGGAGGGAAACTTTATTTGAAGAAAAAGTTTAATCAACAGCATGCTTTCAACTTAATACCACTTTCAATGTAATAGTTTTTGTAAATTGAATCTCTAAGTCTTGTGTTTCTGTTTAAGCTTTGTTAAGTATGTGATTATTCTAATACGTATTTATATATTTATTTGTTCATGAAAGAAGTTCTGACTGGTTGACAGATATGGCTGAGACACAATTGATTAGCGCCTAGCCCAAAGTGATTAAGCTATATACTTAAAATTCGGAATGTACCTACAAGCTAAGGACCTGAACCTGTCAACGGGACTTCCTAATCAAATCTAATCCATTCGATAAACATAACAAAGATATGCTAATGTACAAAAAATTAGGTTCCATGGACAACGGAATAAGTCCCTGGGGCTCATTGACCCTGATAGTATAAAAAAAATCGTAGACCCACAGTGAAATAGCTATTGCATCAACACTGTTCATTGGAAAATTTTGGTTTATAGTTCATTCCCTTCAGCGTGAAACATGCTTGCCAGAGGTGCTATGTATTGGGGACCCTAACGTACTTGAACAGGGATAACTGGGAGAATGTTGGGAAAATTCCTTCCAGCACGCCACTTATTTAGTATTTATCTGCGTCATGCCTATATGCGTATAATCATTAAATCCATATTTTCCTGTTTTAGGAAACGAAGACATCCACAGACTACCAAAAACAGTAACAGAACATTTGACCGATTACGTAAAGACCGATCCTTGAAGATCGATCAATAAATACAGCATTTTGAAGATGTGAAGTACAATTACTAAAATTTCGAAGGAATGGAGTCTGAACTATATGGTTAACATCAAGCTAGTTGCACACATTAGATTCACGTAAGAAAACCTGAGAGAACCTCGTTGTATCTGCCACAATTAAGGCGATCATCTTATGAATATTTTTCATTTTGAAACCAAGTACACTAAGAAAATAATGTATGTGGCGTACGTAAAATCGTATGTTACATTTGTAAATTCTGTAGTTTTTGGACTTAACGTGCAGCAAACTTATAACTGAAAACGCATGTTTTATAATTCCTTCTGAATAAGTGTTCCATCTGTACTTTCCCTATGAAAAAAATGAAGGTTGTTTCGATCTCACATAGAAATGAACATATTTAACATTTAGCTGACGAAGGTAAAATAGGGGAGGGTGGGGACAATTGTAACAGCGGGTTAGTTGTAACAATGCCTCCCCCACCTTACTCCTTCCCGCTGCAGGAACAAGTTTCTCACAGCGCGTGCGCCGTTGCAGGTTTATGCCTGTGCGACAGCGATAGCAGCCAGTGGATGCAACCAGAAAGAACTGGAAATTAAAAAAGGATTTTTTGCATGGTGAGTAATATTTTGAAATCTTCATTTATTTATTCTTAGATCTTAATGAGTAAGGGGAACAAGAAACAAAATACATGTGAAAATGCATGGGTGTATTAGGTATAAATAGTATAAATGTTGCAATCGGAAAGTGCAGCGTTGATTCTGAAACCAATATATTATTAAAATGGAGGGTGTGGGGCTATTAGTAACATAGCGGTTGGGGTTAAATGTAACAGTGTTACAACTTACCCCATTCATTGATACACGTTGTTGTACGATAGAAAATTATTTTTCCTGTCAAAATAGGGACACAAATTAAAAACCAACAGCAAGGACTCAAGGAACACATTAGAGCAATTTGGTTCATTAGTTGTAACCCAAACAAAAATAAAGTGGTTATTTCCCCCTTCTCACTATTTCTCCCTTTCTTGAAGTTGGCTTTTGTCACCGATTGCTCATAAAGTATTTGTGCTGTCACGTAGATATTGCTTCTGATTGTGTTGTGAGCAACTCAGCTTACATTTTGAGGTCTCGAATGATGATGATGAGAGAAGGAAACAATTCTGTGTGTTAATGCGTTTGAATGTGTGTGTGTGTGTGTGTGTGTTTCTGTCCAGGCACACTATACAAAGAACCAATGACAAACGAAACCAAAAGTGATTGTGAAGGGAGATCACCATTACATGAGTCACAGTGGACAGTAAACGTGGTTAGATAAAATTGTTAATGTTTCTTTTTGTGTTTTATGTTCAATTATTATGCTTATCAAGAGTGTTTCCAACTCATATTTTTCACTAGTCGACACTATTTTGTATTTGTTTCGTATTTTTTGGAATTCTTTTGGTATTTGTTTTGTAAAAAGAATTTAGAAGGAAACAGAGCAGGAAACAGAAGGAATTTAGAAGAAAATTTAGAACAGAATCAGAAGCCATCGCAGGATCCTCCAGGAAAGAAGCGAGAGATAAGGTGATCTTTTCTCCAGACATTGTACGACCAACTCCTGAACTAATCTTACAGAATACTAGATCAAGGCAAAGAAACGAATCGGAAGTACTGACAGACACTCCATCCAGGAAAAAAATACAAGAGAGAAAGAAGACTTCTAAGAAAAGTACTAGAAATTTATTTCCTGAAAATGATTCATCTGAATAAGAATAGTTTTGTCTCGTTTGCTGTGATGTATTTTTGAATAGCAAGAGAAAAGAAACGTGGATACGATGCCGTGTTTGCAACATGTGGGCTCATCTTCTTTGTATAACCAATAGCAAAGGACAAGGCGATTACATTTTTGTGACAATTGTAATTCAGATGATGATTATGAATTGCCATGAAAAAGTTTTAATTTTGGCATTGAAACACCTTTCTTTTCTTTCTGTGACTGCTTTGTTAATAAGGTTTATCTTTTAACAGTTAGTAACGTAATTATGCTAGTCTACATGTGAATTTGTTACTCTATTTAGAAGTTGATATATTTTCTTTTACTTATTCTGTATTTCATTTTTGGATTTCCACAGATGGTATTCATTATGATAGTTAGAACTAAGGAGTTATAAGTAGTTAAAAGTGAAGCTAATTTGGTTGTTGATCAGTTATAATAATTTTTGTTATTTTTCCTGATCACTAAAAACAGTTCAGTTCTAGATTTTTATTACGTTTCAGCTACGGTTCTTATTTAGACTTATTGCTTGCTATTCTTAATTCGTGTTTGCTAAAGCGAAGGTTATATACAATTAATAAAAACATAAAGACATATAGATTATACTTGCATTATATCAAACTCTGTAGCGTATTTAAGTTTGTATATGTTTAATTTTTGCGTATCTTATTATAATAAACAACAGATAAAATTGTACGCCTTTGTTACATTTTACCCCATTGTCTGTTACAACATACCCCACCCATGGGGCAAAAAGTAACGTTTGTATTGTTCTTTCCAAACACCTATTTTAAACATTTATAGAAAAGCAGTGATCTCGTACTTTTGCCAAACGTTAGAGGAAGGTTCAAAGTTTATTGTCGTGCTGTGGTAGAATCCAATGATGAAACGTTCGTCTCCTACAATCACTTTTGTAAAAAATGTTACAATTGTCCCCACCTTCCCCAATATATGGGATAATTTTGCAACTGGAATGCCAAAATCAGGTAAAATCACCATGTTTATAGGAGAAATGAGTTGATGTTACATAAGTGCTAATTACTAAGTACTAACATAACATAACATACACTAACCTAATCTAACCTAATCTAACCCAACCTAGCCTAAATCATCAAAAACATAGAAAATACAGAAAGAAAGTACGAATTATAGGCAAAGAATTTTGTTCCTCCAAGTCCAAATATTCTAACCTAACCTAAACTAACCTAACCTACCTAAACCATCAAAAATACAGAAAATATAACAAGAAAGCAGTAAATTTAAGCAAAATATTCTGGCCCCCAGTTCCAAAAATAAGCCCAATATATTTATGTATGTAATATAAGGAAGACTGTTAGATACGAGACATCCTGCAATGGCATGATATAACACCTAAGAGCGGGGCCTATGTAGCATACGGATAACGTATGCTCCGTACAGATTTCTGTAGTAAGCAAGAGGATTCCATATATTGTACAATATACCGCTGTCCGTAGAACGGATTTTTCTCAGTTTAAAATATATTTTGAAATAAACAACTTTTCTAACTTGTAGCATCTACTTAATATATTATTGCTTCGTATATTAAGACGTTATTATACTAATATTGTATTACTGGATGTAAACCATCAAATCATTTCAAAATAAAACTATTGAAATTCCTACAGCACGTTCCCCAATCTCTATATCTGTTTTCCAATCTGTTTTCTGTAACTACAGCTTTCAATGTACTCACACTCTCTAATCCTTAACAAAAGTATATTTATGTCCTCCTTCTACTTCCTATATAAAATAAATTGACATTATAATTATGAAACAATTTTCCCAACATTCTACACAGAGAGCTAAAAAGACAATTAATGGAAGAAAAAATAAAGAACGTTCAAACATAATTGAAAATTGTAAACACATAAATACATAATAAAACAAATGGTAGTTACACAATGTGAAACAAAATAAATAACATGTAAATAGAAATAATATAAAGTGGTTATAAGTTGTATTTACACTTGTCATGACCCTTTTATGCTTTATATATCATATTTATCTAACCACACACACACACACACACACACACACATATATATATATATATATATATATAGTCTATATATATATATATATATATATATATATATATATATATATATGTATGTATGTATTAGGGATGGCCGGATCTGGGTTCGAAATTCGGATCTGCATCTGAAATCCGGATCTCAGATCTTGATTCTTATCCAAGCCCCCCACCCAAATTTTGATAAACTTGAATATCAAAAATTCACCGAAAGTAATTTCACGAAGTCCTGACAGTGAAGAAGAAAACAGAAAATTAAGACGGATATTGACAAGTCTATTTGTCTCCTTCATTCTACACTAAAGATCAAATGCTTGCCTTACTAAAAAAATAATCCGATTTGACCCGGATGAGAATTCGAATGTCGAATCTAGGTCCACCCGGTTGCAGGACCGAGATGAAATACACACATATTTATATTTGAAACCGGAATACAAAACTCGAATATTTAAAATTCCTCAATAGATCTGTTTCATTGACAGTTAAGAAAACAAACAGTTAAGACAAGTATTGACTAGTTTTTACGTATATTTATCTTGCTCAGTCTGCTCTAAATATCAAATGTATACCTTACAATTAGATTTAATAATTATTTAGTAAATCACAATATGAGCACCGAGAATAAACTATGAATTTTGGTGCCCCTTATCTAGATTTGAAATTTCGGATTCATACATAGAATCAGGCTGAAAGATAAATATTTGAGATCTGGACACCGAAACAAGTGCTAGTGCTAAGATCGTAGCCGTTTTACCTAGGTAATCCAAGCGGAAGGCGAGCACTAATTCCGCATGTACCGATACTTTGGGGAACACGAGAAACTAAAAACAGATAAATATTCTTTTTTAGGGGCAAGTTGCACTTTAACATGACTTTTCATGAGTGTTGTGTTCAAATACGAAAACTGTAATGGCGACTTGTTTGAAATAAATGCCTTTTCTTTTTTAGCAATAAAGTTAGGTACTTTCACATTGAATAAAATTAGCAAAGCACATTTCACTGATTAGAGTGCTGGTTCTTATGGAAGCTTTCACACTGAACCGAAGATTTCCTCATGTGAGTATCGGATTGCCACAATTCACCTTGCTGAAAGACGTGGTTTATCAGGAGGTCGGCCAAGATTCTTTTGGACTTAGCCTGTAGACTGCTTCTGGTCTCAATTATTCCCATATAACAAGACTAACCATACATAAAGTTGGTTCGAAATGATTTAAAATATCACTAATTGACCTTAAGGGGATAATCGCGATTTAAATATTCGTAAATCAGAAGAGATGTAAAAGTTAAGCGTTAAAATAAATCCGATAATTCCTAATGCAACCTAATGATAGCAATAAAACTCCTTATGAAACATTTTCAAAGCTAAGATTAACAGTTTTGTTCCTGAAGAGGGTTTATGGCAACATAGAATATTATAAATCCAATTATCATAAGTAATACCTCTGACAGCCCCGCATTTCACATCACCATCGCCCTTCATCCTGACAAGTGGGCAATTCACTTACCCACAATGATTTTTCAGGCATTCAGTGACATCAATATCTCAGTTTGGGTTTGGGATCATGCTTCGGTGAGCCTTGACTATCACCATCAGCAGCTATTAGAGAATCAGAACTTATTTCTGTATTAGACAATGTGTGTAACTATAGCTTTTCGTCTATAGAAGACAGAGAGCGTGCCTTAGGTGCCCGTGGTCATGGGTTCAATTCCCGGAGAGGCACTCAACAATTTCGATATTGACTCAGCATCGTGAGGACAATGGGAAGATATGTTAAGTAAGAGGTAGCGAACTCCAGTCTAGAAAGCCGGCATTAGGGACTTCGGGTGTCGATGCGTTGACTACACATCCCCACTTTCAACGTAAGCCCGCTGGTAGAAACCAAAGGACTAACGTGCCAAGAATTTAGTTTGTTTTAATTATCATAAATTGCTTCTTTATTATTAAATTTTATCCAATATTTTCTTTTCAACTAGTTTGGGAAACTCAGAGCTAGCTACTTGTTTTCTTTTTAATTCATGTTCATAGTTAGCACAACTAATCACTAAGGAAAAACAATCTTTTCAATAAAATTCACCTCGCGTCTTTCGTAGCTCTAAGTTTAGTTATTTTTAGTTTTCTATTTTTTTTTCAAGTAGAAGGGCGGTTTATCATTTCCCCCTCGCTTACCCTATTCTTTTTTCTAGTTTTACCTATGTTTCTTTGCACGGACATTGCGCCTATACGCACGTGCTTAGTGTGTTCGTTTACAAAAGCGGGCCATTTTCCTGCCACTATAGAAAGTAAGAGTGCACTGTATCAGAGAAATATTAATTGATGTATGTAAGTGAATATATCTGTGACGAAGTCATAATTACTCAGTTTTTGCATCGTACATAGTTTTCTCATCCTTATTAATCTCTTCACCCTCGCTTCCTGAATTCCAGCTCTAGTATTCTTTCTTAATGGGGGACTGATGTCTCATGTAGGCTTATTAACTATAACATCAACAATAAAGAAAGTACGGTTTAATTGGCACTTATTTTAAAACATTATGTTAATTAAATAATAATAATAATACGGAGCGGGCTCAGACTACTTGTTAGGATTCTTGCTGCGCAATTCGATAATACAGAGTTCGAATTCGGAGACCAGCCAACCTGACTGAGGATTTTCCAGGGTTGTTCCTCAGTTATACTGGGCAAATGCTAGGTTAGTACCTTGATCTAAGGCTCTGGAGACCTTCCCTTCAGTCCTTTTCCAATGTTTTCATCTGTTGATTACTACCGTGATCTGCTGTGTAAAATGGCCTCTGAGGATGTATCTGGTAGCTTATAGTAAATAAACAATAACGACGTAATATATCTTCACGAAACGTGTGGGTTAATTTAACTACAGCCTTACAGTCCCAATAGATAGCTAAAGTTTTAATATCAATTTCCTGACTTTTATATACTATTTTCATATTGTTTCAGCTTTCAATTGTCTCATGTATGTTCCTACCGAGAATTGAACCTGAGATCACATGAACAAATGCGAATATGTTAAATATTTTTGAACACTTTAATATACAAAACACAAAACGCTTCAATGATACGATGCATGGATATGTTTTGGTTACGTCCTGTAATGTATGATTAAAGAAGCCAGGAGGGTGAAGAAAAAATAACAGAAATCTCTTTTATATTTACTCCTTCAACAAACTCCCGACCTCAGAAGGGCAAGCCATAAGTTAGGTAATAAAGTCATACAACGAACACAACCATATCGCTCTCCTGAAATTCTCGTGTGTATGTTTAAAAATCTACTGTTGTTCCACGCCAACCAGTCTATATTTTTGTTGTATATACCTTCGAAGTGAAAGATATTCATTATTACATTTGTTGGTGGTTGGACTAGTGAGTCTGAAACTACTATTAATCAGGGGTGCCCACAAGGGGGGGCTATGACGCAAACTGCGTCATTGAAATATTTGGGGGGGTTAAAAATCTATATAAATATGTTTGAGGGGGTGTAAAAATTAATCGAAAAGTTTTTTTTTTCATAGAAGAACACCTACGGATAGACAATTGAGGGGGGTGCGTCATGGACATGAAGGGGTGGGCACCACTGTATTAATAAAGAGTTTCTTTTGTCTACTATCCCTGCGATTAGAAGGGCCTTATCTAAAAGATATTTCATTTGCACATGAGAAAAGAAGAAAATTTATTTTCTAAGAATAAAACAAATATTTTCAATGTGAAGCTAACATTAAATTTCGAAGAGGAGATAAACAGAATATTTTGTTACCATTTACATAAGTTTTCAGACATTTCACTATACTCTGAAATGGGAAGAAATCAAACTGGGAAACATTTTACTAAAGAGACTTCGACAGAAAGTGCAACATGTAAAAATAAAATAAAGAACAAATGTAACAAACGTGTTATGGAAACATTTAAAAGCACAGCAACCTACTATATATGTGAATCCTAAAAAAAAGTTTTAACGAATTTTAGACATTCAATTTTATTATCACAATTTCAGGTGTAAGTTTGGATACGAATCAAGATCTGAGATTCGAATTTCGGATCCAGATCCGAGATCCGGATCTCACTGAATCCGGGATATCCGGATCCGAAAATTTTTGGCAATCCCTAATATATATATGTGTGTGTGTGTGTGTGTATACGTTTTCATCAAGATTGCATGAATTCTTTCCTTGCCTCTAATTATTTTCAAATGCAAAAGATAGTTTTAATTTGACAAATAGAAATGATAGTTTTAATTTAATTTGATAAATTATACTCATGATTCTGTGGAACTTTCTTGTTAAAAATGTGAAAAAAGAGGTGTGAACTTACCTTGTTTGTTGGGCTATGAATTTCCAAGGATAATGAAAAAGTATTACTTCTGAAACGAAACATACCAAATGTTAATAAATATATATATAATCATCTTTATCCTTATGAACAATTAATAGTTATGAATTAGAATGATTAGGAAGTCCTAAAGAAAATATACCACTTAAAAAAAATAACGGAAATAATCCTAAAGAAAATATATATTTAATTCCCGATTCCCTTTTAGGCTAGTTTAAATCAATTAGTTTAAATAATGTATTTTGTAAATCTTTTATCTATTCTGTGCAATTTGTTACTTGTTTCATGTCTCTAGACCTACAATTGAATGAGTTACAAACAATTAAAAATAACTCCATAATTATTGCCTTTCGCGCAGTAAGTTGCTTGGCCTTCAAGAGGGTTTCATGACGGAACGGGCATGTATTCTTATAGCATCATTAACACAGCCATGATTCCTGGATTTTGCATGATTAAGGGAAACTAAACTGTAAGACCTAACTTTATCTAAGATAGGCGTTAAGGCTGTGTTCTTTGAGCCATCGGACAGAGTCAGGCATCGTGTGACTTTTACCTAGAAACTTACTCATTTCATTCACAGTCAGTTTCCTCAGACGTTTCTCAGCCGTCACAAGTTTCTATTCTGTCTGAAACGTATTTTGCTCTTAATTTCTTTACCTTACTCTACCTTTCAGTTTAGTTAGTAAAATGAAATTCTTCAATTTTTTGACAAAGTACTGTGATATGTTTCATCTTGTATAGTTTGCCCTTGAACTGAATTGTTGAAGGATGTACCACATGACAATGTTATTCTTTTGATTTCACCAATCACTTTAAAGAAAGTTGGGACAAAACATAATCATAAACATTGTGCAAAAGAATATCAGTATGCTGAAATCATACTCACTTAGGTGTTTTTTTTCTGCATGCGATTATACAAAATCCTACTTCTGATTCCACTCTACAATTGCGTGATAGGCTTTTATAACACTTCTTAGTTGAGTTACATATGTGCTACAGAACCTGGCTCCTTCCATAATACTCAGATATTTAAAATAAATCCATTTAACTGGTGCCACATTGTAAATGATCCTCATCTTTGAATGAATCATACACAAAGGGCCTATTCTTCTATAGTTCTGAGATTGAAACTATGTTATCATAACAAGATTTAAGATGTTTTAAAGTTATAAGAGCATATAAAGTTTATTATAAGAGCATACAAAGTTTAAATTTTCTGGTGAAATATTATTTGGAAAAACGGTAGTTGAATGTATCAGAATGAAACCTTTGTTCCGTTTGTTGTGATCATATGATGTAAAACTACCTGAAATACTAATTTTTCCAAGAGGAAGAATAAGGTTAATATGAGAAGGCATCCAATTTGACACTCTGTCATTTGCATTTTCCCCATATGGATACTATTTCAATTAAAATGATATGTTGGAAAGCAAGTGCGAGTCAAGAATATGTTCAAACATTCTTTTCAAACGTCTCAGCCGTTTTCCCGTAATGATGTAACATATAGGGTTACTACTAACAATGTACCAACAACATAAATTTTTCTAGTGAAGAACAAATAATATTTATTTAGTTGGTAAAAAGAATCGGAAACAATCTAAATCATATAGATACTATACCATAACAAATCATATGCCCTATTTAAATATTAGCAACCTAAGTACAGGCATGTACTGTATGGGGCGGAAACGTGGACATTACGTAAAGGTGATGAAAATCGACTGGAAGCCTTCGAAATGTGGGTGTGGAGAAGAATGGAAAGAATTCGTTGGGTCGAGCGGAAAACCAATGAGAGAGTGTTAGAAATGGTGGGTAAGAAAAGAACACTTTTAGATATTATTAGGAAGAGGAAGAGAAACTGGTTGGGACATTGCCTAAGAAGAGATTGTATCATGAGGGGCGTCCTAGAGGGTATGGTGGCGGGAAAGAGAGGGAGGGGGAGAAGGAGACTACAATTAATGGAGATATTAAAACAGAAAGATCATACGCGAAGACGAAGAAGTTGGCGGAGGACCGTCGAGCATGGAAGCTTCTTAGCTGCGGCAAGTGATCTGCCAATAAAGGCAGAATACCAATGATGATGATGAAGTACAGACATTCTATTTTGGGGGACATTGCTAAACTACCTGCTTGCCTGCCGTTGTTGTGAGGTTTCATCATATTTTAACGATTATATAAAGGTAACCAAGAAAGTTCTGTTGTTTTTTTGAGGAGGTCTGTGTTCCATTGGCCCTTATACCGTGAGTTTAATGCAAATGGAGATAAGGCGAAGGTCAGTTGTTGGCGTGGGTATATCCAACATATTACCTGATTGCGGCAGTTCAGTTACATCGTAAACTTGCGTAAGGACAGAGTGAATATATGGGCGTGTATGCTGTATGAGTTCAAACTGGGGTTAAACGCCGCTACGGCGGGGCGGAAGATATGCCGGGCCTTTGATAATTTTATTTTGACTACGCGGACAGTGCAGTGGAGATTTAACAAGGACGATGACAAAAGACTCGAAGATCCACGTGCCAGAAGATCAACATACTGTATGTACAAAATGAAAATCTTCAGGAAGCCACTGAGGCCAACTGCTTCCTGACATGTGAGGAGCTGGGACTACAATTCAGTGTGACTGGGGAAGCCATTCAGCAGCACCTCCATCAACTTAGGAAACACTACAAGTTGGGTCTATGGGTCCCACATGATTTGACTCAGGACCAGAAGGCAACGCGAGCAGACACCTCTGTTTCTTTGCTGTCTCGTCGGAGGAAGGAGTCATTTCTGGACAGTGTGCTGGCACGTGATGAGTAGTGGGTTCTGTACAAAGCTCCACGGCGCCGTCATCATTAATTAGCATCCCATAAACTGGTCCCAAAACAGCCGAAACCAGCACATGGACTAGAGGAAGATCCTCCTGTGTGTTTGGTGAACTGCTCGCGGCACCGTGCATCTGGAACTACTATCAGCTGGTCAGAGCATCAATGCAACTGTGTACTGTCAGCAGTTGAGCCCTGTTCAAGAAACATTCAAAACTCTGGAGCCAGCACTTCTGAATCGCAAAGGGGTCATTCTGTTACAGGACAACAGTAAGCCCCACGTGGCTAGGCTGGCCTGGGACACCATTCTACGTCTTGGATGGGGAATACTATTGTATCTGCTATATTTCCTAGACATTGCAGATTATAACCTGTTCCATTACTTGGACAAGCACTTTAGAGGATGCCGGTTCAAATCCCAAGTAGAGGCGCAAAATGCACTTGATACCTTCTTCTCTTCACGGCAGACCAAGAATCCATCGCCTTTCAGAACGTTGGCAGAAGGTCATTGATGCTGATAGGGTCTATTTTTGATTCTTCTGGGTCTTAGGTGACATATCGATGTTCGAAAGTGGTGGGTGAAAAAACGACATAACTTTCTTGGTTACCTTTATGTAATAATAAGGAAACTGAATTCCAATGAATAATAATAATATTACCAATTTCATCAGTAAACATAAAACTAGGACAGTTTAAAGTCGGCACTAACCTCGTCTGGACGCGATACGTTCTCTTCGAAATCCGGACTGTGCCAACAGAATCAGAACTAACTGTAATGCTAAACAGACAACATTAATTTTATGATAACAGCTTACATGCTAACAACGTGATCGACAAAATTTGGATAGCTAAAACAGCCCGTTTAGAGCAAAATAAGACATTTTTACTTATAGAACTTTTCAAAGTGTATACATGTTAATAATAGTCGTATTTCCTCCAAACAAGACAAGGCAGGTTACAGTTTAGACACGAAATACGACATTCGGTACAATGTTCCTTCTAGTGTCTTCTCAAAAGAAGTTTGTAATTTGATTCGTTATAAGAGAGAGAAAAGATGAAACAGTGAGTATTCTTAAAAAATGAATTATTTGAAACTTAAAAAAAATAAAGAGGTAACCTGAAGATACACAATCAAAGAAAGTAAGTGTCTCAATACGTTGTATCCTTAGAGTGTGTGAGAAATTTTAGAATGAAGAGAAGTACAAAGAAAAATCTAGTAAGTTATCATCTGCAGACATCGATGCTCCTAATCTTCTAGTTTTTCATCGTTTTCTTTCTACTCTTCTTCCCTTTCTCTCAATCTTGCAGCAGTTTTTCTCATTTTTTCTCATTACCCGATGAAGACTGCGGAAGGAACACAAAAAGTTCTCTTTCTTGTTGAATTCGTAGAAAAACAATCTAATTGTTACCTAGCTTCAAAGGAATGAGAAATGAGTAGACAATGGATATCACTTTTCTAAAAAAGAAAAGGTATATACACGAGCAAAATGTATAAATTTCATTTAGTTGCAACTTTTGATACTCTCCTTTGATCTTTGATACTCAAATAATACATTACAAAGTGAATACTGCTGTACACAGTAAACTAATTTAATAAACGAAAGTGTCTACGCATCTACATAATGTGTAAAGGAAAAATCTAAAACGAAAATAATACATTTGAAAGGAAAACATGAATCACAAATATAATTTGTATTTTCCTCCATACTGATATAAGATTTTTTTGACAAAGATGGCTAATGAATGCCATACATTGCAGGCGCTCTCACAGCAAAAGTAAATTAGTTTGTATAGTAGTAGAGTGGGGTCACTTGGGGCTGTTTTTTTTCCTACTGCGCATGCGCAAACCCTTGACGCTGATTGGCTGGCGCAGGTCACGTGACCCCGCCCCCTTGGCCACGCCCTTGACGCTGATTGGTCGGTGCAGGCCACGCCCACGGCCACGCCCCTTGACGCTGATTGGCTGGCCACGCCCCTTGACGCTGATTGGTCGGCTCCGGCCACGCCCCCTTAACGCCGATTGGTCACGCTCTTTTATGACCTCCTATCTACCGCGCTGACTGGCTGGCAGCGGACCCCGCCCCGTTCACGCCGATTGGCTGGCGCGGGACCCCCGCCGATTGGCTGGCGTCGGACCTCGCCCCCTTGACGCTGATTAGTCGGCCACGCGCACGGTCCGCGCAGATCGGCTGGCACCGGATCACCCTCCACGCACATGCCACATAAGATCCGTTCCCTTTTATGAGCACTTTTAACATAGCAGAAATTACACAGAGACTACGAACACATAACATAGCACATACAACATAAGAGTCGTTCCCTTTTATGAGCACTTTTTTCAACATAGCAGAGAATGGAGACCAATTTTTGACCTACTGCGCATATGCGCAAAACTGTTCCGATTCCGCCGGAGCAGAACTGTCGTTCTATTTATCAATGGTACCAGAACACACACACACACACAACAGACCGCAGATTGTTCCAGTTTAGGAGCAGACTACGGCTATGCGCAGAAACATAAAATAAGACATAACACCCCCGTTCTCTTTTACGAGCACTTTATAGCAACATAATAGAGCAGAGAATAAAAAAATAACAACACACACACACACACAGCAGACCGCAGACTGTTCCTGTTCAGGAGCAGATTACGGCTATGCGCAGAAACATAAAATAAGACATAACACCCCGTTCTCTTTTACGAGCACTTTATAGCAACATAATAGAGCAGACCGCAGATTGTTCCAGTTCAGGAGCAGACTACGGCTATGCGCAGAAACATAAAATAAGACATAGCACCCCCGTTCTCTTTTACGAGCACTTTATAGCAACATAATAGAGCAGAGAATAAAAAAATAACAACACACACACACACACTTGATTGCTTAAGTGCAGTAAAATTAAATTTCCAATTAATTACACATTGCACGCATGCGCAGAAAAATTACACTAGACTACAGACTGTCCCAGTTGCAGTTGTGGTCCCTGTTCAATAGAGCAGACTACGTGCAACAAGCAGGTCATAAAAGACTATGACCTATTTTTCATCCCCTAAATAACATAGTATACACCCACACTTGGTTGCGTATGCCAAATCCGATTTAGTACAAATAACACGCATGCGCAGAAACATTTACATTTCCGATTCGACCATGCTGGTAAAGAATACCACATTTATTTCTACCAGGGTCTTATAGTTTATGTGGCATACGCCCTTTCTACGACAATTTTAACCGATTTGGATGAAACTCGGTATATGAGGGTTTTCGAACATGCTGATTACGAATATCATAATTATTTTTACCTGGGTATTATGGTTCATGTGGGATACGTCCTTTCTATGATAATTTTAACCGATTTGGATGAAACTCTGCATATGGGGGTTTTCGAACATGCTGAGTACGAACATCATACTTATTTTTTAACTGGGTCCTATAGTTTTTTTGTGGCATACGCCCTTACTATGACAATTTTATCCAATTTGGATGAAACTCGGCATATGGGTGTTTTCGGACATGCTGATTACCAATACCACACCTACTTTTACCTGGGTCTTATAGTTTATGAGGGATAAGTCGTTTGTATGACACTTAAAACCTAATAACTCAAAAACGGATCCACATATTGAGGTCGTGTTTCCAAGTCTGGTAATTGGTCATCAGGTACTACAAGATCCAAAACAATGACCATCGAGGTCAAAGGTCAACATACTTAAAACCTAATCACTCGAAAACGGTGCCACATATTGAGATGGTGTTTCCACATTTAGTAATTGGTCATCAGGTACTACAAGATCCAAAACATTGACCATCGAGGTCAAAGGTCAACCTACTTAAAACCTAATCACTCGAAAACGGATCCATATATTGAGATGGTGTTTCCAAGTCTGGTAATTGGTCATCAGATACTACAAGTTCCAAAATAATGACCATTGAGGTCAAAGGTCAACATACTTAAAACCTAATCACTCGAAAACGGTGCCACATATTGAGATGGTGTTTCCACATTTAGTAATTGGTCATCAGGTACTACAAGATCCAAAACATTGACCATCGAGGTCAAAGGTCAACCTACTTAAAACATAATAACTCGAAAACGGATCCATATATTGAGATGGTGTTTCCAAGTCTGCTAATTGGTCATCAGGTACTACAAGTTCCAAAATAATGACCATTGAGGTCAAAGGTCAACATACTTAAAACCTAATAACTCGACAACTGAGACACATATTGAGATAATGTTTCCACAATTAGTAATCGGTCACCAACTACTACAAGTTCCAAAATAATGACCATCGAGGTCAAAGGTCAACACACTTAAAACCTAATAACACGAAAACTGAGCCATATATTCAGGTGCAGTCTCCACATTTAGTAATCGGTCATCAACTACTACAAGTTCCAAAATAATGATCATCGAGGTCAAAGGTGAACATACTTAAAACCTAATAACACGAAAACTGAGCCATATTTTCAGGTGCTGTCTCCACATTTAGTAATCGGTCACCAAAGACCACATGTCTCAAAAGTATCAACCATCAAGGTCAAAGGTCAAACTCGAAAACGGAGCCAAATATTGAGGTGGTGTTTCCACATTTAGTAGTAGTTCATCAATCACTGCAAGTTCCAATATAATGACCATCGAGAGCTCGTAAACGGAGTAACGGATAAATTTTGTACAAAGCAGAAAAAGTGAAGGAGGAATAAATTTGAGTGGCCTATTGAATTTTGCACCAACGAGCAATCTAATCTGTAACTAGCTAAGAATTTCTGTACCTGTTTGGGTTATTCCAAATAAACGAAAAAAATAATTCGGATGGACTAACGAAAAAGAAAGCAAATATATGCCATTTTAACTAGCTGAGAATTATAGGTCTTCTTGTACTAATTAAATAAACGATGGAATATTGAACCAATGAGAAATGTCATTTTTCTAGACCATGTTCTAATATTTAAACAAACAAAGGGGTGAATTTGAGTGACCTATTCAATTTTTGCACCAACGAGAAATAACTGCGTATTTTAAATAAACAAACAATCGGATAAATTTAATCGGCTCAGAAGTGTACTATTTAAACAAACGAAGGTCTCTTGAGTGAGATTTCCAATTTTGTAGCAAGAAGGACTATTTTCTAACTAACTCAGAATTTCATTTCATAGTGTAATACTCAAATTTGGATGGAGTGTTTAGTTTTGTTCGAACCAGAAAATTTGATTGGATTATTTCCTTATGTACCAACTGGAAAAAAGTGAAGGAATAAATTTGGGTAGAATATCTAGTTTTGTACCTAACAAAATAAGAAAAAGAAGTGAAGAACGAATAAAATTTGGATGGACTATTTTCTTATGTACCAACAAAAAAAATGGAGCACCAGCGACAAAAAAGAAACCGAAGGAGGAATAAATTTGGGTGACCTAATCAGTTTTGTACTAAGCAGAAAATTTGTTGGCTTTTTTAGAAAGACCATTTTATCTTTTTGTGCTCTACAAATAAACGGAGGAAAAGCAAAGAGAGACCATTTTATGTGCCTTTTGTGACGAAGAAACAAATTTGAAGGAGGTTCATTTTAACTAATCCTGCTGCGAGTAGATCAATTAGTACATAGTAAAAAAATAAAACAATGTGGTATTATTGCGACTTTCATTTTCGAATACATACGAATTAGGCCACTATGGCAAAAAATTCTACTCTCTCCTTATGCTTTAGAAACCCGCTAGTAGGGCGTCGATTCAGTAATCCATATTGGAGTATATCTTTTATACAACAAACAAGCTTCTTAGTCCCACTCCAGAAATTAGAAAACAAATTCTTTCTTCTACGCTCTTCGGCACGCATTTTAGACCAAGGGCAGCAAGACACTATATTAAATAACACTTCTGCTGGATAGAAATTCGATTCTCTCGATCTTCTGCTTTATTTGGAAATTATCCACATCTTAGAATTTATCAGGTTACATCTAGTAAAAGAAAACGAATAGATAATTTTGAGACAGTTCCATATGGGTAAATACAGTATTAGTAAAAACGATAGTTTTTAATTAAGTAGAGATAAGGAGAGAGTGAAAAAAATGGAAAATTAAATTTTAAATCATTATTATTATTATTATTTTAGAGGTGAAAAGGAAGAATAAATGAATTTGAGTGGCATATGTACGGAATTTAGTTTTGTACCGGGCAAAAAAAATTTGAATGGAATATTTTATTTTGTACCAGCTGGGAATTTAGTGTTGTACCATTGTATCAATTTAAGTATTTTTGTACTATTTAGTACCACCGAGAAGGTGTAGAATATTTAGTTTTGTTGGCTTCTTTATTTTGTATTAAGGACTAAAACCTTTAACACATACTTGGTTGTGTGCATTACAATGGCCGAAGTTTTTCATTTCCCTGTGGTACAACGTAATGGTCGCCCCGCTTATTCTAGGTCTACAGTTAGATATTTTCGATTGGATAATGGTATAAAGCCACGTTTTGTTGAGCACAATGCCCACTATAACGATGTGGTAGACAATTATTTGATGGATAGATATTTGTTTAATAGTCGCTATAACAAATGGTATATGGTTGAATTTGTTAAGCATTTATCGCAGGTAGATATTAAGATAGACTTTTTGTCGTTGGTTACTCGTTTAACCGCACACAGTTCTCTTTTCCAATCAGCTACCTTTTTTGCCGTGAAAACTAAGGGTAATAGTTATACTGTGACAGCTTTCTTTCGCTATGGGGGAACGCAGGACACTTTGGATGAGTTATTAAAGTTTTGGAATCATGTGTGCGAGTTCAGGCCAAGTATCCAGATTGCAGATTTACTTGGTTGCTTTACACGCTGTGGTAAAACTGGCCTTTTTGCGGTATCTCCTGATACCTATCTGTTGGACCTCGCGGTATTTGGAAACTTGGTGAAAAAGAATAACAAATGGTTTTTCTCACAATAAAGCTATACATACAGAATAATCCATTATGGCAAAAAAAATACTACTTTCTCCTTATGCTTAGTTGGAGTAGACTTCGATACATTGTGTAAGAATTTCCAAATAATAGCGGTATTGCACTGTACTTATAATAGTCTGTAATAGTGCAGTTTATTGTAGTCTACCAGCAATAATGATCTCTAAGAGAGTTATTAGGTAAAGATAACAATTACACCGCCATTCTGCGAACAAATTTATAAGACCATATTCTGCTACTCAAACAAACGAAGGAATAAGCTCAGAATTTCTATACGTTTTGTGCTATTCAAATAAACCTATTCACTTTTATACCACCTTTTGTACCAACCACAAAAAAAGGGAGGAAGGTCCATTATAACGAGCTCACTATTTTTATACCATTTTGTATTACTCTATTTCATTTTTGTAACAATCAAAAGAAAACAGCTCAGAATTTTATACCTTTGTGTCATCCAGAGAACAATTTAAATTGACTCTCACTGATAATTCAGTTGCCGGTAATTCAGCATTTTAGCTCTAACTATTATTTACATGTGCTAGTCCAATGTTTGTAATATTACAATACTACAAATTGATCCATTTATAAAATAATATAGTTAACAGGTCAAGTTTTTCTATTCTTACACAATCAAATACATATGCTACAGTGGGCTCAATGTTCATTTACAGAATTAAATAATTGTTTATCTTTTTCTAAAAACATTTCTACTATTTTGTTGATATAATAATCACACCCTGTAATGTATTCATATACCAGATTAAATTTTTTCTCGAAAGTATAAGTGTTCTTAATATAACAACTTTTAAAATGCTTTTTTATATAAAGTTTATAGATTTTCTCTCTCATTTCACGTTTAATTAAGAGCGTCCACACCTTTTGCAATAATTCGTAATCATACTGCAACAAACAGTTGTGATCGTTTTCATTCTCATTATGTTTAGAACATGCTTCACATAATAACACTGAATTTGGTGTATACTCATTAAATAATTGTATAACACACGTATGACTAATACTTTCACTAGTACACTCGCACTCATTAGCTTCCAGTTCAAAACAGGTAATATTTGAAACACTGTCACCATCACTTTCCGGGAGTATTTCATCATTATATCTATTATAGCGTCTAAAATAATACACTTCTTCTATTTCTTGTGTTGGATATATGATTCTCACTTTATCACATAATTCATCTGACAAATCGGGGTCAGACGGCTGGATTAACAGTATAGGTTTTTCGTTTTCACGCTGAATTTCTTTTTCTCTAGGTGAAACATAAACAATTTCCATGCTAGTCATATTTCTGCTCTTCAGCAAAAACAAATCAAGTGTGACACATCTACTTATATACCTACAATAAAAGCATTCTATGCATTCTCCGTGTTTAATAATATGTTTCAAGGCAATGCAAAATAATTCGTTAATATAACGCCGTGATGTATGTTCTATTATTTCCAAATATACTCCATAATCATATATTCCATTATAATAAAATACATAAATGCAAAAATATATATTTGTCTTTTTGGACTTAGACGAGGAAAGAAAGTTTAAAAAATAATTGAATCGTTGAGCAATAGGCACTACCTTAGCAATACAAATGTTAGGTAACGCATTCGTAACGTTGCTTAATTATCTGCAGCACTCTTTATAGATGGTGTGGAACATGGAACATTAAAAACTTTTCTTACTTTGATATGATTTCTTCTGTTGTGATCGAAAATGGCCAAGTATGATGTCATGATTTGTCGTCCTTCATCAGTTTTCTTTAGTACGCTAATTGCTATGGATTAAGTTATAATTGAATTATGACGCAATTTAGTTAGTGACCGGGAAACTTTGGACTTTAGCGTCGCCGTTAGTATTTTGTAAACCTAATTCGCTAAACACACGTCAATTCCCATATAGTGAAGGGAGAGTCAATTTAAATTGTTCTCTGGATGACACAAAGGTATAAAATTCTGAGCTGTTTTCTTTTGATTCTTACAAAAATGAAATAGAGTAATACAAAATGGTATAAAAATAGTGAGCTCGTTATAATGGACCTTCCTCCCTTTTTTTGTGGTTGGTACAAAACTAAAAGGTGGTATAAAAGTGAATAGGTTTATTTGAATAGCACAAAACGTATAGAAATTCTGAGCTTATTCCTTCGTTTGTTTGAGTAGCAGAATATGGTCTTATAAATTTGTTCGCAGAATGGCGGTGTAATTGTTATCTTTACCTAATAACTCTCTTAGAGATCATTATTGCTGGTAGACTACAATAAACTGCACTATTACAGACTATTATAAGTACAGTGCAATACCGCTATTATTTGGAAATTCTTACACAATGTATCGAAGTCTACTCCAACTAAGCGTAAGGAGAAAGTAGTATTTTTTTTGCCATAATGGATTATTCTGTATGTATAGCTTTATTGTGAGAAAAACCATTTGTTATTCTTTTTCACCAAGTTTCCAAATACCGCGAGGTCCAACAGATAGGTATCAGGAGATACCGCAAAAAGGCCAGTTTTACCACAGCGTGTAAAGCAACCAAGTAAATCTGCAATCTGGATACTTGGCCTGAACTCGCACACATGATTCCAAAACTTTAATAACTCATCCAAAGTGTCCTGCGTTCCCCCATAGCGAAAGAAAGCTGTCACAGTATAACTATTACCCTTAGTTTTCACGGCAAAAAAGGTAGCTGATTGGAAAAGAGAACTGTGTGCGGTTAAACGAGTAACCAACGACAAAAAGTCTATCTTAATATCTACCTGCGATAAATGCTTAACAAATTCAACCATATACCATTTGTTATAGCGACTATTAAACAAATATCTATCCATCAAATAATTGTCTACCACATCGTTATAGTGGGCATTGTGCTCAACAAAACGTGGCTTTATACCATTATCCAATCGAAAATATCTAACTGTAGACCTAGAATAAGCGGGGCGACCATTACGTTGTACCACAGGGAAATGAAAAACTTCGGCCATTGTAATGCACACAACCAAGTATGTGTTAAAGGTTTTAGTCCTTAATACAAAATAAAGAAGCCAACAAAACTAAATATTCTACACCTTCTCGGTGGTACTAAATAGTACAAAAATACTTAAATTGATACAATGGTACAACACTAAATTCCCAGCTGGTACAAAATAAAATATTCCATTCAAATTTTTTTTGCCCGGTACAAAACTAAATTCCGTACATATGCCACTCAAATTCATTTATTCTTCCTTTTCACCTCTAAAATAATAATAATAATAATGATTTAAAATTTAATTTTCCATTTTTTTTCACTCTCTCCTTATTTCTACTTAATTAAAAACTATCGTTTTTACTAATACTGTATTTACCCATATGGAACTGTCTCAAAATTATCTATTCGTTTTCTTTTACTAGATGTAACCTGATAAATTCTAAGATGTGGATAATTTCCAAATAAAGCAGAAGATCGAGAGAATCGAATTTCTATCCAGCAGAAGTGTTATTTAATATAGTGTCTTGCTGCCCTTGGTCTAAAATGCGTGCCGAAGAGCGTAGAAGAAAGAATTTGTTTTCTAATTTCTGGAGTGGGACTAAGAAGCTTGTTTGTTGTATAAAAGATATACTCCAATATGGATTACTGAATCGACGCCCTACTAGCGGGTTTCTAAAGCATAAGGAGAGAGTAGAATTTTTTGCCATAGTGGCCTAATTCGTATGTATTCGAAAATGAAAGTCGCAATAATACCACATTGTTTTATTTTTTTACTATGTACTAATTGATCTACTCGCAGCAGGATTAGTTAAAATGAACCTCCTTCAAATTTGTTTCTTCGTCACAAAAGGCACATAAAATGGTCTCTCTTTGCTTTTCCTCCGTTTATTTGTAGAGCACAAAAAGATAAAATGGTCTTTCTAAAAAAGCCAACAAATTTTCTGCTTAGTACAAAACTGATTAGGTCACCCAAATTTATTCCTCCTTCGGTTTCTTTTTTGTCGCTGGTGCTCCATTTTTTTTGTTGGTACATAAGAAAATAGTCCATCCAAATTTTATTCGTTCTTCACTTCTTTTTTTTATTTTGTTAGGTACAAAACTAGATATTCTACCCAAATTTATTCCTTCACTTTTTTCCAGTTGGTACATAAGGAAATAATCCAATCAAATTTTCTGGTTCGAACAAAACTAAACACTCCATCCAAATTTGAGTATTACACTATGAAATGAAATTCTGAGTTAGTTAGAAAATAGTCCTTCTTGCTACAAAATTGGAAATCTCACTCAAGAGACCTTCGTTTGTTTAAATAGTACACTTCTGAGCCGATTAAATTTATCCGATTGTTTGTTTATTTAAAATACGCAGTTATTTCTCGTTGGTGCAAAAATTGAATAGGTCACTCAAATTCACCCCTTTGTTTGTTTAAATATTAGAACATGGTCTAGAAAAATGACATTTCTCATTGGTTCAATATTCCATCGTTTATTTAATTAGTACAAGAAGACCTATAATTCTCAGCTAGTTAAAATGGCATATATTTGCTTTCTTTTTCGTTAGTCCATCCGAATTATTTTTTTCGTTTATTTGGAATAACCCAAACAGGTACAGAAATTCTTAGCTAGTTACAGATTAGATTGCTCGTTGGTGCAAAATTCAATAGGCCACTCAAATTTATTCCTCCTTCACTTTTTCTGCTTTGTACAAAATTTATCCGTTACTCCGTTTACGAGCTCTCGATGGTCATTATATTGGAACTTGCAGTGATTGATGAACTACTACTAAATGTGGAAACACCACCTCAATATTTGGCTCCGTTTTCGAGTTTGACCTTTGACCTTGATGGTTGATACTTTTGAGACATGTGGTCTTTGGTGACCGATTACTAAATGTGGAGACAGCACCTGAAAATATGGCTCAGTTTTCGTGTTATTAGGTTTTAAGTATGTTCACCTTTGACCTCGATGATCATTATTTTGGAACTTGTAGTAGTTGATGACCGATTACTAAATGTGGAGACTGCACCTGAATATATGGCTCAGTTTTCGTGTTATTAGGTTTTAAGTGTGTTGACCTTTGACCTCGATGGTCATTATTTTGGAACTTGTAGTAGTTGGTGACCGATTACTAATTGTGGAAACATTATCTCAATATGTGTCTCAGTTGTTGAGTTATTAGGTTTTAAGTATGTTGACCTTTGACCTCAATGGTCATTATTTTGGAACTTGTAGTACCTGATGACCAATTAGCAGACTTGGAAACACCATCTCAATATATGGATCCGTTTTCGAGTTATTATGTTTTAAGTAGGTTGACCTTTGACCTCGATGGTCAATGTTTTGGATCTTGTAGTACCTGATGACCAATTACTAAATGTGGAAACACCATCTCAATATGTGGCACCGTTTTCGAGTGATTAGGTTTTAAGTATGTTGACCTTTGACCTCAATGGTCATTATTTTGGAACTTGTAGTACCTGATGACCAATTACCAGACTTGGAAACACCATCTGAATATATGGATCCGTTTTCGAGTGATTAGGTTTTAAGTAGGTTGACCTTTGACCTCGATGGTCAATGTTTTGGATCTTGTAGTACCTGATGACCAATTACTAAATGTGGAAACACCATCTCAATATGTGGCACCGTTTTCGAGTGATTAGGTTTTAAGTATGTTGACCTTTGACCTCGATGGTCATTGTTTTGGATCTTGTAGTACCTGATGACCAATTACCAGACTTGGAAACACGACCTCAATATGTGGATCCGTTTTTGAGTTATTAGGTTTTAAGTGTCATACAAACGACTTATCCCTCATAAACTATAAGACCCAGGTAAAAGTAGGTGTGGTATTGGTAATCAGCATGTCCGAAAACACCCATATGCCGAGTTTCATCCAAATTGGATAAAATTGTCATAGTAAGGGCGTATGCCACAAAAAACTATAGGACCCAGTTAAAAAATAAGTATGATGTTCGTACTCAGCATGTTCGAAAACCCCCATATGCAGAGTTTCATCCAAATCGGTTAAAATTATCATAGAAAGGACGTATCCCACATGAACCATAAGACCCAGGTAAAAATAAGTATGATATTCGTAATCAGCATGTTCGAAAACCCTCATATACCGAGTTTCATCCAAATCGGTTAAAATTGTCGTAGAAAGGGCGTATGCCACATAAACTATAAGACCCTGGTAGAAATAAATGTGGTATTCTTTACCAGCATGGTCGAATCGGAAATGTAAATGTTTCTGCGCATGCGTGTTATTTGTACTAAATCGGATTTGGCATACGCAACCAAGTGTGGGTGTATACTATGTTATTTAGGGGATGAAAAATAGGTCATAGTCTTTTATGACCTGCTTGTTGCACGTAGTCTGCTCTATTGAACAGGGACCACAACTGCAACTGGGACAGTCTGTAGTCTAGTGTAATTTTTCTGCGCATGCGTGCAATGTGTAATTAATTGGAAATTTAATTTTACTGCACTTAAGCAATCAAGTGTGTGTGTGTGTGTTGTTATTTTTTTATTCTCTGCTGTATTATGTTGCTATAAAGTGCTCGTAAAAGAGAACGGGGGTGCTATGTCTTATTTTATGTTTCTGCGCATAGCCGTAGTCTGCTCCTGAACTGGAACAATCTGCGGTCTGCTCTATTATGTTGCTATAAAGTGCTCGTAAAAGAGAACGGGGTGTTATGTCTTATTTTATGTTTCTGCGCATAGCCGTAATCTGCTCCTGAACAGGAACAGTCTGCGGTCTGCTGTGTGTGTGTGTGTGTGTTGTTATTTTTTTATTCTCTGCTCTATTATGTTGCTATAAAGTGCTCGTAAAAGAGAACGGGGGTGTTATGTCTTATTTTATGTTTCTGCGCATAGCCGTAGTCTGCTCCTAAACTGGAACAATCTGCGGTCTGTTGTGTGTGTGTGTGTGTTCTGGTACCATTGATAAATAGAACGACAGTTCTGCTCCGGCGGAATCGGAACAGTTTTGCGCATATGCGCAGTAGGTCAAAAATTGGTCTCCATTCTCTGCTATGTTGAAAAAAGTGCTCATAAAAGGGAACGACTCTTATGTTGTATGTGCTATGTTATGTGTTCGTAGTCTCTGTGTAATTTCTGCTATGTTAAAAGTGCTCATAAAAGGGAACGGATCTTATGTGGCATGTGCGTGGAGGGTGATCCGGTGCCAGCCGATCTGCGCGGACCGTGCGCGTGGCCGACTAATCAGCGTCAAGGGGGCGAGGTCCGACGCCAGCCAATCGGCGGGGGTCCCGCGCCAGCTTGGGTCTTCAAATGTTTCTTTCATCTTTGTCGATTCTCAGCTTAATCTTTTAACTCCCAATATTTTCTTCTAATTTTCAAGTCATCGATCAGTTGTGTTCTTCTCCCTACTCCTCGTTTTCCTTCCATCTTCCTTCTATGGCGGTATGAACAAGACAATTTCTTCGCAAGATCTGTCCGATTCAATTGGCCTTTTTACGAAGGATGGTGGCTAGAAGCGTCATCATCTCTCCTATTCGTTTTAAAAGGTCTTAGTTTGTTATTCTTTCTGTCCATTTTATTTTTTCTGTCTTCCTCCAACACCACATTTTGAAGCTTTCTAAAAATATTTCTTCTCTAACTTCCGTAATGTCCAAGTCTCTGAACCATACAGTCCAATGCTCCAGATATAGCACTTGACCAATTTCTTTCTTAGTTCAATATTAAGGCTGCTAGTTAAGAGTGACCTTTTCTTGTTGAATGCTTCTTTAGCTATGGCCGACCTCTTCAAGTCTTTTTTGTTCTACTCGAGAGAAGAAGATTCTGAGATATGGACATCTTATTACAATAATTGTAGTTTCCATCCCTTTTTCTTTCCTTTTAGGTAAATTTAAAAAAAAGAACGCTTACACACATGTCATATTATTTAAAATGAAAAGTTCATATAACAAATTTCATATCTCTAATCTTAAGAGATTCGCAGTTATGGACATTTTAAGATAATGATTGGCAGCCTGTTTTCCGCCTCCCCAGTCGAATATACAAGAATTCTTCCTTACTAGGACCTTACATTACACATCCTATACCCTGTCCAAATTTTAAGTTTATAGCTTAAGCGGTTTGGCCTCAGCGTTGATCAGTCTGTCAATCAGAGCTTCTTTTATATATATATATATATATATATATATATATATATATATATATATATATATATATATATATATATATATATATATATATATATATATTTAACTAACTAACTCTATGACCTATGGAACCCGGAGGTTCAATGCCGCGTTCACAAAAGCTCTCCACTGACTTCTATCCTTAGCCAATTGGATCCAGTTTCTACTTTGTATTCCTATCTCTGCGAGATCCATCTTAATATTGTCCTCCCATCTGCGCCTAGGTCTTCCTAATGGTCGCTTTTCGATTGGTCTTCGAGTGAAAACTTTGAGAGCGTTTCTACTTTCTTTCATTCTAGCTACATGACCTGCCCACCTAAGCCTCCTAGACTTGACGACCCTAACAATGTTGGGTAAACCATATAAATTATGTAGTTCCTCGTTATGAAGTTTCCGCTATTCCCCATTCCCGTTCCTCTTGGGTACGAATATTCAGGATATTGTTTTCAAATACTTTCAGTCTATGTTCTTCCCTCAGAGTAAGCGACCATGTTTCGCAACCATACAGAACAACAGGGATGATTATCGTTTTGTATATTTAACTTTCAAATTCGTCGACAGAATTCGCGACGACAAGAGATTTTGAACCGAATAGTAACACGAATTCCCTGCTTTTAGTCGACATTTAATTTCTTCGTGAATATGATTTTTGTCTGTTAATATTGATCCTAGATATTTGAAACTATCCACTTTATCAAAAGTATTATTTAATATTTTAACGCATCCATAGTTTTCTGTATTACGGTCCCGACGCACTTCCATGTATTTAGTTTTCTCTGAATTTACTTCTAAACCCATGTCCCTGCATGTGTTTAATAAGATCTCTGCATTTCTTTCTATTGTTCTCCTATCATCCCCTATTAATCCACAAACACCCAAGACCAGTTAGGTCACAAAAATTTGCATACACTAGCAACTGCCTGAACAATACCGTGCTACATCGAAAACCTGAGAAGAAAACTGAACGAAACTCTTACAACAAGAGAACGGGTAGTGTGCCTGAAGTGGAACAACGGGGTTTTGACTAAATGAATGATATAGCCCATGTAACGTAGTGAAACATAAAGTGGGTCACTGGTGGCACAAGGAGCGTTTGTGGGTTAAATTTACATCATCAGCATATGCCATAACCTGGTGAATACCATTCAACTTTAGCCCCTGGTTTCTATCTTTGATTTTCCTTATAGCGTATTCCAGAATGAAGTTAAATAATAATGGCGACAACGCATCTCCTTGTTTCAGGCCATTTTCGACGTGAAAGCTCGTGGACAAAAATTTTCCTACCCGAACTTTACTTTTTTTATATATATAGAGAGAGACATATAACCATTATTTCAAACAAAAATATCAATATTGGTTAACCACTGACATGCACTACACTACTATTTATTAAGATCTCAATTCACAGAACAACTCTATGCAAGATAAACAAGATATCTCTTGTTTCATCTATCGCTGGAACTTCAGACGTACTCCATTGAAACATTTTTCTGTTGATATATGGATTGTGTGTTGTTTCAATTTTTGAGAACAAGACATGGGATACATTCCTGTGCTAGTATTTCTTTTCAGATTTAATTTGGTTTCGAAAGTATTTGAGGTCCGAACGTTAGACGAAACACCTTTTATAAACATAAACTTTCAGATAGCTATGGGTGAAATTTTAAAAGTACATGAATATACAAGGTGTACAACTTTGCTTCCGCCGTTTTTTCCCCAAAATATGACGCTTTAATGAAACAAATTGCTTACCCAGGCATTATTCAAAGTATTGTCCATCGCTGGCCACTACTTTCTCCCATCTTTTGGGCAGCGTACGAATGCCGCGTCGAAAAAATGTTTCATCTTTGGAGGCGATCCACGAATCGATCCACTTTTTGACTTCTTCAAAAGATCGGAAGTGTTGGTCAGCCAGGTCATGCGCCATTGATCGAAACAGGTGATAATCAGAGTGCGTGAAGTCTTAGGAGTACGGAGGGTGGGGTGGAACTTTCCATCTTAACGTTTCCAAATACGTTTTGACCACTTTTGCAACGTGGGATCGAGCGTTGTCGTGCTGCACAATCACTTTGTCGTGCCACTCGCTGTATTGCGGCCGTTTGTCCTTTAATGCTCGGTTTAAACGCATTAATTGCGTTCAATAACGATCACCTGTGATTGTTTCACTTGGTTTTAACAGCTCATAGTACACGACGCCAAGCTAGTCCCACCAAATGCAGAGCATGATCTTGGAGCCATGGATATTCTGTTTGGCCGTCGACGTGGAAGCATGGCCGGGATATCCCCATGATTTTTTGTGTTTAGGGTTATCGTAATAAACCCATTTTTCGTCCCCGGTCACAATTCGATTCAGAAATCCCTTCCGTTTTTGCCTCTGAAGCAACTGTTCACAAACACACAAACACCTTCAACGTCTCTTGGTTTCAACTCATCTTGGACCCAAGTTCCTTCTTTCTGAATCATACCCATGGCTTTGAGCCGTTTTGAAATGGCTTGCTGTGTCACCCCCAATGATCATGCCAATTCTTCTTGAGTTTGACGCGAGTCTTCACTCAGCAATGTCTCCAATTCTGCATCTTCGAAAACTTTCTGTCTTCCACCACTATGCCGGTCTTCGACGTTAAAGTCACCGTTCTCTCACTAATAGCGTCCTCACCATAAGTACTCGAGAGCATTCGATGAGATTTAACCGCAGTTTTCTTCATATTAAAACAAAAAAGTAGAACCTCCCGCAAATGGCGAGAATTTGGCTCGTAAACTGACATTTTCAATCAAGAACAACTTTGCGATGCACACACAAATCGACTAATGCTTGAATGGGGTTATTTTGACAGAGGTCCAAGCTAACTGCCTGACATCTGCGATCAGTTTATTTCGACCGCTACTTACCGTTGGAGCCACCTATCGGAAAACGGCGGAAGCAAAGTTGTACACCTTATATATATTTTTATAACAATACAGTTTCCAACTATCAACTAAGCAATGGCTAAATGGGTGCCTTCATTAATCACGTATTATCATTACTTTGTTCTTCATTTCTTGGTTAATAAACATTTACACAGTTCTGATAAACTAAACGTTTGGTAGCTTCAATTTCTAGATTTGAGTTTGTTAATATTTTTCATGTAATCCTACTTTTCTAAAAGTGTTCCGGGTTTCAGAAAGTACAGACTTACGTGAGTCACAACTAGTTGGCCAATGTTTTTCTGTCAATATGTTCTTTAAAATATTGGACTGACGTCACTAGCAAAGGAGATGTACGTTATCCCGCATGAGTGGTGTTTCCTATGCTACCTAGGTCGTTGACAAGCGATAAAAAAAAAAAAAAAACTTTGTATCGTCTTTTGAGCGTAAAAAAGCAACTTTCTCGTTCATAACTTTCTATTAACCTACGCATTCTTCAGAGTGGAATGAGAAAAGAGTGAATTTTCATCCTTTATAGAGAAAAAATTCTCCATCCTTTAAAGAGAAAGACATTTTTCACAATTTTTTCAAATGACATTAATTGTAAACTAGTCATAATTGCAGCGGCGCAAATTTGTCTTCAACATTGGAGAGAACGGATAAGACGTCCCATACTTTTCAAGTGATGTTCAAAATATTTATGAACTTGAAAAACAGTGCAGCGTATGTGGGAAGCAGAGTTGTCTTCAACATTGGAGAGGACGGGTAAGACCGTTATCATATATTTTTTTAAGCGATGTTCAAAATATTTATGAAGTTGTAAAACAGTGTTGTGGAGGATCTGGGAGAAGAGTTGTCTTCAACATTGGGAGGTGGAAAGATTTGAGGCTTATTCTGAAGGAAGGGGGAGATGAGGCTCATATTAAGGTAGATGAATCTCATTTCTGAGGTGAAACTGTTGTATTATATATCAGGCGATGTAGATGACGTAGCAGTCGGACACAAATCAACACACTTCCCCCCCTAAAAAATTCAAATCGGATTATTGGTGGGACAGCCCCCCTCATTCCCTCGGGATTTGCGCCAGTGCATAATTGTCATTAACATTACTTTAACAGGCGAATCTTACCCTGTAGATCTTTTGTCGAAAACTTAGACATTTCTTCCGCTATTTTCTTTCTCATACTTTTTGCTGTTAGCATAACAGTTATTTATTTGTGATGCATTCACCTTGGTCTTTGTCAAGATCCTTTTCCTTCCTTTATATCACAACCAACATCCTAAAATCTATTTGAAATATATGTCAATGCAAAGTTCCGCTGCTCTAACAAATACCTACTATATTATATCAATTAGTTTTGAGCTGTTGGTATATTATTGGTTACTATTCTTAATTCGTAATTAGGAAGTTCTCAATTGGAATCTGGTGACCGAATGTGTTTTGACTGATCTTTCTCAACAGTTTTACCCTCGGTCCAACCATGATCAAACTCCGAATTCCATACTGAGAACTTTTTGAACCTTACAAAGTAGGTTGAGGCCTATTTTCTTCCATTTTCCGTAGGCTTTTCTGTAGTACGTTTTATAGCGAACACCACGTGCGGAACCGTTGTAACAAACAGTCCTGCGGATTGCACCTGCTGCGCTCCTACCCTGACACGGTTAAATAGCTTTATTGGTGTGAGTGGCCAACTAGCACATGTTGCACTGCTTTTTCAGCAGACTAATTTATAACACATTCAAACCCGTATTTATACCTGTAAGAGAAGTCTTTGCAAAGTGAGTCTGTTCTCATGAATGCAACTCCTAATAACTTCTAAGACACTGGGAGTGAATTTTGTGATGAAATAATTGCATATAATAGGATAGCACATCAAGTTTCCAACTGTTTCTGCTTGTATGCCTTCCCTCCATCGCTGAGGCTCTTGCTCTCTTTAGACATACCTCCGTGCAATGCGCGCCTGCCCTCTTTGCTCTGACTGTTATATACAGGGTTTGTCCGGGAAGTAATAGGACTGATTTTATTCCGCCATGACTGTACTTCGGAGCGTGCGCGCACCGACTGGATCCGGTAGAGGGCGTTCCTAGCTAACGAACGACCGGCTGGTCAGTTGTCTCCGAGCACACAGAGAGTCAGGACAGGCTTTTTCGCGCCACGTGTTTCTGTGAGTGGTGCAAGCCGAAAATGCAGCGTTCGTTAGAGTAGAGGTACGCGATTAAATTCTGTGTTAAACTCGGTATATCTGCGACAGAGACGTTTGATATGATCAAGCAGGCTTACCCAGATGATGCTTTAGCAAGAAGTGGTGTGTTTCGGTGGCACAAGGCCTTTTCGGAGGGCCGGGATGAAAGAAAACGTAAAAAAAAAGTAGTAGTAAACGAAGAAAAGAGCAATGTAGAGGAGTCGCTAAAATTAATTCTCTTTAACGAGGACGATTACGCAACATCACCTACTGATTGAAATCCAGATTATTCTCCAATAAAGTAAATTTCAATAAACTTTCTTATTATTGTTCGTCCCATAATGCATACTCATCTCATTGTTAATTAAACTCGGTATATCTGCGACAGAGACGTTTGATATGATCAAGCAGGCTTACCCAGATGATGCTTTAGCAAGAAGTGGTGTGTTTCGGTGGCACAAGGCCTTTTCGGAGGGCCGGGATGAAAGAAAACGTAAAAAAAAAGTAGTAGTAAACGAAGAAAAGAGCAATGTAGAGGAGTCGCTAAAATTAATTCTCTTTAACGAGGACGATTACGCAACATCACCTACTGATTGAAATCCAGATTATTCTCCAATAAAGTAAATTTCAATAAACTTTCTTATTATTGTTCGTCCCATAATGCATACTCATCTCATTGTTAATTATCCCATATCGGACTCCCGAAGAAAACTCATCGAAACAACTTATTGACCGTGCCAATAGCGACTACTCTCAGTCATGACTCCGTTTTCTTTCATTCAGAAATAGAAAAGAAAGAGAAGAAAGTAGAAGGGTAAAAGAAGGAGGTAGAAAAAGAAGAAAGAAAAGAAATAGGGTATTGTAATAAGAAACAGATTACTGGATAATTCCGGAAATATAGTAAGAATTCGAGAAAGTCCTTGAAAGATGAATCATTCTAAATGTTATTAACGACTAATCAATTTTGGAATGCTTCGGAATAGACACATGTTCCCTCATACCACCCAGACCTAGCTCCAGGCACCACGATCGTGGGGTGGCCCAGACCTAGACCTGGAAATGAGAAAAGTGAAATCATTCTTTGTACTGTTATTCCAACCGGTGATTGATAACCATCCAGCATCTGAACTCTGTTCTCTAGGATCGACCACACATATGAATTAGCCAAGAAAGAAAGAAAAAAAAATCAAACTTATAAACTCAATATAAATTTATGTATCGCATCAATAGCAGTCTCAACTTCCTGGAAGAAAGATGTCGTATTTAGGCTTATCCTGCTATTTCCGTTTCACTCCTAGAGCCGATTTAAACCATTAGTAGCGGTCCTTCATGACCTAGGTTATTTACCTTAACACATATATTAAAATATGACACATATATTACAGATGTTAATATGACAAATGATATCACTAAAATTACTTAAATTAAATCTATCATGCATTCACACGCTCACTCACTCAGGACAGTGTATATATGTTTAAAGGAAACCAACTAACTACAAGGGTACAAATAGTTTATTACATTCATAGTGAAAAAAAAAGAAAAATAATTACAAAGAAAATCTTAAAAGCACAAGTTCTTGGTTATATATTAATAAAATACATAGAGTTATATTTTAGTAAATTTTTATATATTCAATCATCTTGACAAATGGAAAAAGAAAAAAAATAATTACATGTATTATATCTTAGGCATGCTAAAGCAAAATTATGATTTGCGACATACACTGCGCCGTTTATACCCATCTAGGGATTTCGAAAAAAAATCACTTTCGCCAGAGGATGTTTCTCCTCTCAGACAGTCCATTTCCAAACTTATTAATTGAATAATTTCAAGTTATTTGTTCAACACTGGGACACGTCCTGAGACCTTTCCTTAGGATCACTTTCGTATATATGTATACATGGTTCGGATTTAAAACGATCTTCCACAGGTGTACGGAGTGTGATGGTTTAAATTGAGGATAAAAAAAAACTGGTCAAGTCACAGGATACATATGCAGGTGAGAAGGATTCAAGGTGCACTTTCCACAATGGTTTTAGGTTGGTAGTTCAGGGATAATATTCATCATGATGTGGGTTACGTTTAGACCTGCCGTTACTTTTTAATACATGCCATTAAATAATTACATAGGTTATCATTTACATCTATTCAGAAGAAAAGGAAAATTACTTGAGTGCACGGCGGTATTCTTGACAAAATCTACATTCTTATATTTGTCGGAAAACTTACTGGTAAACTATAGCAACCAATACACGTTTGGGGGGGGGACAGACACGAGCGCTCTTACATATATTCATATAATACATTTAATATCATACTTTTACTTTAAAATCATATTCACATACTAAGTACATATACATTTCGACGTATTCATTTCTCTATATATATATATTTATTATAAATGCGCACACATTTAAATTAATCACCCCAACAATAATTTTTGAAAAGGTTGCAAACATTGTCCAAGAAAACAAATGACTTCCGACATTACATATGAAAAAAAAATGATTTTACCTGATACCGCGCATCTATAAATTTTAACTTTCATATATTCAATTAGTGCTTAAATAATTTAAAAAAAACTTTGTGAGGCAGGCACGTAACATAGAACATTACTAAAGATATAACTAGATAACCTAAAATACAATTTCTGGGCCCAGATCAACTACAAGATAATCGAAAACCAAAACAGAAAAGGAAAGTGACCAATGGATTAAAAAAAAACTTAAGGGGACGACGGTGAAAGAACGTAATTGAAGTGTCGTCAAATATGAAGTCTTTGTTCATTCCGGCGATAGGTCAAAATGTGATGGAGGACCCAATCACTATCTACTTTATCCATGAATCGTGTCTTGCAACGTCTCAGCTGGTAATTTCAGTTCAGAGTTGTACGTTAAATAAATCGTAAGCGACAAGTTCAAAATCGGGGGGGGGGGGGCGGAAGGTTGAAATTTAAAAAAAATCTCGAAGTAAGAAGGAAGAGACAAGAGAGAGAAAGCGGCGCCAACGAAAGGAGAAAGATTAAAGTACTACTCACTACACAGAAGAGTGATCGAATTTAAATATATAACAACTCATAGCCAAAAATATTCACATATGCCGAAAGAGGGTGGTTTACTTAAATACGTAAACTAGGAGGGAGGTCCTGCTGCCAAGGATGCAAGTTCTGTGTCCATCAGATCCCAATCCCACAAGAATTTGCTTGTAAGATTGAAATCCGATCCCCGTATCCGGCCCAGACCAGCAGGATAAAAGGAGAGGGGGAAGGGACCAGGTAACTGCGTCCCCAATTTTGAAATCTCTAAGTAAGGAAAAAAACATTCGACCCCTCAGAAGAACTAAGAAGGTTCAAGGACAGTAAAGAAACTAGAGTAAAAGTAATAACTAAGATATCCCTAATTAGTGATTTGCCAAAATAAAAAAAAATTAAATAAACTGAATTTTGGATCGGTGATTTCTATTGCCAAACTTCACCGATAGCTCCCCTTCGCAGAATGCGCTAAATTCTGAGGCATCGATTAATTTCCATCACTATCTAGTTTGGAAACTAAGAAAAGAAAACGAAAATACTCAAGGGGGGAGAGGTCGATGCCCGGGTACGGGATAATAAATTTCAATAATTAATTGTTTTGATTCTGTAACCCTATCAGAGCTGTCGCCTCCATGAACATTGTAAGCTAGCCCGAGTAGGTGACGTGAAGAAAAAAAAATCTCACGGAGCAGGATATTCTATTTTAAAACCAACCAGAAAATATAATTCACTACAGCCCCGTTGTATAACTACTACTGTCTTTTCATAATTTATTATTCAATATGTCTAGTCAGCGATTATATGATGCTACCCATTCTATCAGATGGTGTTACTATGGTTGATTATTACTATAACCCATTAAACTACAACGTATTACCATAGTCCGACTATATATCGCCCTCCGGTCCGCGTGATATTATGGTGCAGGGGTCAGAACCCGAGATGTTTGTAGCTACACGTATCTATTCAATATATATATATATATATCCACACGTGGCGAAGTATTCACTGGGCTACTATATATATTTAACTATATGGGTGTCCTATCTTCTATATTCATTTACTACGATATTCATATACTTTCATATTCATATTCATATTAATATTCATATCATCATTCTTTTCATTTACTACGACGCTATATTTTACAAACACCCTGTCTCCTCTATCTACGCCCAGCCTATATACACATTTCATCATAACACTTTAAAATCTATAGTCACCACAAACATTTCCCATTCCGATCACCGCACGACAACCCCACTCGAACTCAAGACTCTTTCACCACACACACAATACTATGTAATACCTGGTAGCTTTATTAAGAACGAAAAAAAATCCTACGTATGTTCACTGAAAATAGAATTATCTGCGATAATATTTAATGTTTACGAAATTCTGACAACAATGAAATTATTCTGCAACCACAAAGAAAGAAATGAACATTTAATATAATTTCAAAGCGAAGAACTAGCATCATATCGCCCGACTTCTGTTAAAAAATTACGTATTGTTTATTTACTTAAATATTTCGGTTTCTAGACTAAGCAGAATGTTGTAATTTTCAGGATATATTAATTTTGGGTCACTTGACCTAACTGTACATCCATATGGGCTGTGAATTATACCTTCTAGGTTTTATTTCGAAAAGAAAGGTCAATTTCATGGAAACTAAATCACTAAGAACATCGACATACGAATGGCGGTTAGTACTGACTTTTGACACCAGGGGCTAGCGACGATATAATCAACCCTTGAACAACTGAATGTGACCTTGTACACGGAATTATTGTACTATATTACGTTCACTTTTAAATATTGTGTATGAGTTCACTTAATGACGGAATAATAAAAAAATTATCGGATAGCAAATACTACACTGTCCATATTTAATTATCTCACACACTCTTTCATCACTTAACTACCACTACCACTGATACTACATTACAAATATACACATACTACTTAAACTACAAGACACATCATGCCAATACACACCAATCATCACTATCATTAATACATGTTATACTAATAAATATACACAGACAACATTCAGATTTTACCATTTTAAATCGGCTCGAAAGGAAAGGGAAAGAAAGGAACAGGGCCAACTGGCCCTTGTATTTACTAAATCACATTCTTAAAATCAACCTGTTTAATCAATGCCCCGAGGGGACATATCGAAGTGTTGACTAACAATAGGACCCCTGCCCTGAAGGGGCAGGAACCCGGAACAAACTACATATTCAACTCATCCCGCTGGAAGCCGTACTCCCAATTTGGGAGTCAGATAGGAGCCCTTACTGTAAATTTACACGTGCATTATTCTACCTATCTTAACTACAACGAAAATAAATACCGCCATATATGTAAAAAAAAAAAAATCACTCGCTACCTACATAAACAAATCTATATATGGACAGGTCTTATAACCCTCAATTAGCAGGAAAATTGGAAGGTGAAAATATCAGGGGAAACACTGATCTTCAGAACCGGTTTTAGGAAAAGAAAAACGAAAATCACACTACTTCTGAATCCTGTCCATAGCGATCGGTAGATGAAATCATGGCGTCACTATATTGCACTTACTATTTCAGCTTTTTAGTCCAGTTTTGTTCTGAAAATTTAATAGTTCTATGGCTCCTTGAGACCTCCAGCGATTTTACACGTTAATAAAATCCAAATGTTACCTTTATTTGCAGCTTTTCTAGCTTCTTTTTGACTTTCTGAGCTGGGAAGATCTTAATCCGGCGTCTTCAGTGAAATTCTTGTAGGGAATGGGTATAATCGCGCCCTAATATCATAGCGTGGGTTTATCCTCCAATCAAAACAAAGCATTTTTGGCGGTGGGGCTTTGAAACGAATAAAATTTGGTAAAATCTGGATTAAACTAGATTTTAGAAGGACCTAGGTATCTAAAAGAGAGGTGAAGGGTGGTCCTGAAAATTCTGTCGAATTTTAGATTGGTTATTTAATCTGAAAAGTTCCGTCCAATAGTGGACCTATGTTTTCAGATAGCACTGACACCGTAAGAATTGTAATAATTCATTTACACATCCATATACAAGACTTATAACTAATTTAAAATATAAATAAAGGTATTGACTCCCAAAACTATAATTCCTAATAAATTTTTTTACAGTTTTCCATGTTAACTTGAAATAGAATAACAAACAAAATTACGAATTATATGAACAGCCAGAAATTTTTTGTTAAACGTCAAGTACAGTCGGTGCAAAAAATTTCGGGCACCCTCCTATTAAAACATCATCACATTAGACTGTAATGGCATATTACAGGGAAGAGGTCGCCGAAGACCGTGCTGGAAGACCTTCGACTTCGACAAACACCGACAATGTGACTCGTGTGCGAGAAGTTTTGAACTCAGACCGTCGACTAAGTATTCATTTAATTGTCCAGATGTTAAATTTACCAAAAACTGTGGTTCATGAAATTGTGAAGGAGCATTTGAACATGAGCAAGGTGTGCGCGAAGATTGTCCCAAAAGTGCTCACTGACGACCAGAAATTGCGGCGAGTGGAATTGTGCCAAGAAAATTTGAACATGTGTGAAAGTGACCCCCAATATTTCAATAACGTAATCACAGGTGACGAATCATGGATCTTTGACTATGATCCCGAAACAAAGAGGCAATCTTTCGAGTGGCACACGTCGGCGTCTCCTCGCCCAAAAAAGGGAAGAATGAGCAAATCCAAAGTGAAAACGATGCTCATTTTCTTTTTTGACATCAAAGGCATCGTCCACCATGAACTTGTTCCTCCTGGACAAACCGTCAACGCCAAGTTTTACGTGGAAGTGCTCAAGAGACTCAAACGAAGGGTCAATCGGGTCCGACCAGACATCGGAGCCGACTGGAAGCTGCACCACGACAACGCCCCGGCTCACACCGCCTTTCTTGTGAACAGCTGGCTGACCAAGGCCGGCATCTCAACGCTTCCGCAGCCACCCTACAGCCCAGATGTGGCCCCCCGGACTTCTTTTAGTTTCCTCGCCTGAAACGTCCGATGAAAGGCAAGCATTTTGAGACGACAGAGGAGATCCAAGCAGCTTGCACCGCGGCTCTGAGGTATTCCGGAGAATGACTTCCGTGACGCCTTCAATGCTTGGAAATCGCGCTGGCAGCGCTGCATCGACGCAGAAGGAGCCTATTTTGGAATTGTAACGATTGGCTCAATATTTTTTTTAATCGACTCAGCCTATTACTTTCCGACAAGCCCTGTACACTTGTAGTGATCACCTAGCACACGTCAGTTAGTTGTTTCTGCATAGTATTTTTTATGGCATATGTCACCATTCTGTATATGTATCTATATTGTATAAGCCCCCCTAAAGTAATTCTGCACCCAGGATATCAACTACAACATAAGAAACAGTATTTAAAAACCACCCTAAGTGTACACTTCGTCAACAAAGAACTAAATAATGTACAGGTTTACTTCTACCAAACCACTAGAAATAATTGTTGAAAAAATATAATTCTTTCACTAATTTCCTTCTTAATATCCTTTAAAAGATTTACGCTGCACGACATGAAAATATCTCACTAAACATAGATATAATTCGAGTCACCAGAAGTAATTGTTGAAAAATTAAAGTATTTTTACGATTTGCGTATGTATAAGGCGGATGGCATAAATCGTTTCATGACTTCGGAAACGAGTACCTTGTTTTGGTCTAAACTATCATAAGGGCAGAAGGAAACTGGCTCTGCCGGGCTTCTAACACCTTTCGGTCGCTCAGCTATATTTTGTTAAGTAAGTATCTTATATGTGCAACATTGCGGGAGACACTAAATATCAGCCAATACAGCTTTCGGATATAACCTATGGCTAGTGATGGGCAAATTCCCGGGAAGATATTTTTTTGGAAATATTCCACAAAATGCGAATTTTCCGGAAATTTATGTACAATCACAAACAAAATTGCATTCGATTACTATATTATGACTTCAAAGTTAAATTCGTTCTTTATCACAGAATATTATTAATGTGGTCTCCAGAGAATTCTTTAATATTGCAAGGATCCCCACATCACAACAGACGCACGTGTCAACTCAACACGCGCTATTATTTATAAACAACATAGGAGACAGCAAGCCAACGCGGAAGGACACCAATGAACGCCGAAAGCAGACGGACCTCACGAAAGGATCCGAGGAGGACAAATAAAAGGAGGAACACCGAGGGACCCAGCATCAGTCGTCCAACTGATTAAATCACCTACACCGCCCTGAGGTCGCACTGGACTAGGGGTACACCCATCCTTCCCGAGGTCGCACTGGACTAGGGATCCTCTCAACAACAAAGCCTTGCGAAGCTGCCTTGAGCTGAGGGGGCTATCCTTCCAAACTCACCGAACCGGCAGGTGCCTTGGAGACTGCTTTGAGAGAAGGGGCACCGTGCAAAACACCTATACTCCTCTACTTGGACATTAACGAGGAAACAGCATTATTCTCTTTGTAATCAAAAACGTTTTGTATTTATCAAATTTTATAATAAAATTAGTGAAGGGATAAATCTCGGACCATTATTGACTCTACCAAAATCATTGCAATATGTATATTCTGAACGGTATTATGTTATTTTATTATATTTAAAGAGTAGGTATAAATATATATATTTATTTACAATATGTTCTATGCAAGTAAATATGTGATAAAATGGTATAGTAAGTATGGCATACTTTTATACCGCTAAACAGTTTAAATTTATATGTAAGTGATTTCCTAAACTTGGCTGTAGTACTGATATTATAAACATACTAAATTTTTAAATGTTATAAACAAATTAGGTTGGGTATCTGCCAGAAGACACATGTCTCAACATTTTATCAACATTTGTACATACATATTTATGTTCATAATATTTCCAAGATACTGACTTATCTTTATAACTTTGCACACACTACCTTTCTTCTTATCTATTTCTCAAAATTTCATGCGTTAATTTACATGTAATAAAAGTCCGAGTACCTCTTCAGAAAATCGAGTCAAAGACAGGAGACAGACCGTCGTCTATTACTAAAGGTGGGTCAGGGTGTATTAATAGAACTTGATCTCTATTTCTACACATTTTCTACATTACTTTACAAACTGGTTGCTTTTCATCATTTATAAATTAGTACTTTGCTACTTTTTAGTGCAAATGGAAATGAAACTTAAAAAAATCATATTATCAGTTATAAAAATTACAGTCAACGAATTTTATTTTTTTAACCTTCAAATTATTTAAAACCTAGAAGTGAATCATAATAAATGAAAAGAAAGTAATTAGTCATATGGTTCTTATAATTTGGAAGATAAAGTAAAGAAATTGAAATAAATACTCTCCCGGGAATTTAAATGAAAGCAAAATACCAAAGAATATTCCCATCTTTATTTTCCTTCACATCGGGAATATTCCCACTTCTCATCACTACCTATGATATAAAAACTACAGCGCAAAAAAACACAAAACAAACCTGTGCTAGATGGCCCACGAATGCCATCTAACAGAGTTAGCATAGGGCGAGGCTAGTGGGCCCACGAGGTAGTGCGTGGATGCGTATGAAGCCAGCATGTACGTCAGCGATGCTGGATATACGCGTAAGAGAGGGTCGTAAGAAGTTGTTTTGGCAATGATACGAGAATTTCAGTAGCAGTTGCCATGGTTTCGTACCAATGACGCTCCACTTGTAAATATAAAATGCAGCTTCTGTACACTGTGGAGAAATACACCACCACGCCGGTGGTAAATAGCATCTAACAGAGTCATCTTTAGTACGCACTCACTTAGTATATAAGTCGTAAGTCTCTTGCTATGACTTTACACTAGTAACATTTGTAAACCTAAAATAAAGCTTATTACTTCGTATTTAATTTTGTCGCTTGCAGAAATTTGCCCCTTATAAACATATTTTTCATGTAAAGTAGTGAATTTTACCAGGAAATCTCCCAAAATGTGGTATGCCAAAGCTACAGCAGCACCGTAAATATATAACACTGGAAAAAGTGCATCTGAAAAGATAGGGGACGCATGAAATCACGCCGTCCCCTGTACCTATCTTTGCCCGTTGAAAATTTTTAGGACATTACTCGAAGAGACGGCTCTACCAACTGTTGATATTTCTTACATGTTCAGGTCAGGTTACAGCTTTGATTTTTGTTTTAGCAGAGTATATACTAAATGAGGAACTGGATTACTACTTGGATATTGACTTCAGGAGGGCTCAGTATAAATACAGGGTGGACGTATGACATAAAAACTAGTGCATAACACACGAACCAACTTGTGCTAGGCGGCCATTATGGTGGAGGGTGGGGTCACATAAGCTTAAAGCGAAATCCAAACTGCTTCACGGCTTACACCCAAGAGAAATTGTCCTCCTTTTGGACTTGGAATAGCAGAATGGAAGTTTCACCCACTGCACTCCAATACCAACAGTATATTCGCTTATTCGGAAATCAAGACTGTTCCGTTTCATTATAAAGTTGTGTGGTTAGGTCATTACATTTCTTAAATCGGAAAATTCCCGCCTTAGCCACCAGGAAAATCATGTTATTACTTTAAATGCAAAAGCAATAATTGGAGAATCCCATTATTGATCTGCATGTAAAGTTTTACGGTCAATGTACCATAATTATTACGCTAAAACTGAAGTATTAAATTACAAATTTAGTCTGTACATATCTTTCAACAAAATTAAAACAGAGTTCAATCCAAGCTAATGTTGGAAGCTACGTAGGCAGTCGAGAAACTTTGCCAATTTCTATCAATATATTTAAGGAAGCATGGCTTCTTTATAAAACAGGTATTCAGGGAAGCAGAAATATACAATTTGGTTTTGTTTCGTGTATTTAGACTTAACATCCTTACGTAATACCGATCAGAGGGGGCATGAAGTGACACCTTAGTGTATATAGTTACATTTGTAAATGTAAAGTTTGTGTATGTATTACTGGTTCATAGAAAAAATGATGCCATATTTGCCGTTGCGTGAGTACGTATAAGTTATATTTCTTCCTGTGGAGTTACGAAAGCTGCAGAAATTGCGCTTTAATTGCCATGGAAAATGGCCCGAAAATTGCCTATTGGAACGCAACAATTCCAGTGTACTTTCATTTCTTCTTACAAAAGCTCGATATGTTAGCCTCTTTGAAACTAATTGAGAGAACATTTCGTTAAAAGAAAATCAACAAGTTATTCTTTAATTGTACGAAAATCGACCGTTACTAAAATGTCATTATTCATTACTATGATTAATATTATATTTTCTATTTATTTGTTTTACAAATTTGTTATTAAATAATCCGATCACACGATTTTCCAGACAGATTTTTAAGATGTTCATGAGCAAGGAATCAAATATGTTCTTATACCTTCGTTATTTAAGACTGCAAAGGGCTAGTGCCTACTTGCATTGCTCTTGTCAATTTACTTAATAAATTATGAAATACGATGTAAGGTATTTTAACTGAAAAAGATAGTATCATGTTAGTTATATAACCTTTTGTCAAACAAAGTGTTAGAAATAACTATGAAAACTGACATTTATATGGTCTATAAATATTCAGATCATGTTTTGCCGACCCCCCAACTTTTAACGCCCAATCACCGCCAGTGATTCCGAGGTTATCAAGAAGAAAACTTTCGTTTAAAGTGACATTAGAACCACTTCTTGGTTTATACTTTAAATAAGGGTTGTGGTTCGACCGAGAATTGAACATGGGAGTGGGACGCCTTGATTAACAGGTGAAAAGGAAATAAAACTAAATGCAGATGGTTTGATATGTGAAAACGTCACCATGAAGTTGACACGATTTAAAGCATTTTTATTTCTTTCTTTCCTTCTTTTGGTTTAAACCAGCCCACCCTGCCAGGAGCACAGTAGGGGTGGAGCGAGCATCAGCGAGAAGGTGCATCCGTAGAGGGTATATGCATAAACGAGGATAGTGAAAGAACACATCTAGACATACAATACTTTCACTATTATTCAAAAGTCATTTCAATAGGGTGCAGTTCCTAAGTTAGTAGTCCGTTTCTAGCAAAATTTTCCAGGAAGAAATAATGACAATTTGCTCGTTTGTGTGCTTGATAGTGTATAAGAAGATCGATAATTGTGTTATTTGTTATGCAGTAGCGGTTATAAACGTGGAACTATTTGGCAAGCGGAGGGAACTTCTTAACGCAAGGTTACCGGATGATTGCATTGTTGGAAAGTAACAAGCGTGTGTATTGTCAACATGGATGTAAGTATACAAAGACGTTGCAAAGGATGTGAATTAACAGTGATATAATTTGTAAAACAATGCGTTAATAATGATAAAGACAGAAAACAACGTGCCCTGCGGGTCTCTAACCCGCCTTCACTCGCTGACGCTCGATCGGAAATACTATGTAAATTAAATATTAAATTTTGGTGCTGAAGGGAACCAACCTAGCTACTAAACTATATGGCGGAACCTGTGTTCTAGAACCTTCCCAACCTAACCTAACCTTTCTCCCACCTTGCAAGGTAACAAAAGCAAACGGAAAGTCAGTAAACAAAGTAGAAATTGAAAAATTTTAAAAGCTTTTATTATGCTTTCGGTGGAAAACGACGATGAGCATCTTCGGAATAAATGCCTTTCAATATGCCGTGCACTGACAGTAATTACTTACATTTACACTCTCATTTCTTTACAAAAAAATGTTTCACATCGTATTTTAACTATAAATTTTCTATTTGGTAGAACCGTCTGCTCAAGTGAACTCATTTTTAGGAAATGGAGGGACGCCATAAATACTTTTTGGAAGCGAGGGAAGATGTCTCCCTCGTTCTTCCTTATAGCAGATTCTCAACCTGTAAGCAGTAAGTACGCCAGAAACTTTTACTTCGAGGGTGTTCAAAATAAAAGGGGTGTGCTCTGAGAATAGTGATATATATTTTAAAACAAACTCAAAGAAAACAGTATATTTTGTTATGCAACTATTAGCAAGAGTAACTGGTTTAATGTTCCCCCCTCCCTCTCAGCTTTCATCTAAGGAGCTCAATCTGCTTTAAAAAAATATCCGCTCAATGAATTTACGTGAAGAAAATATACTTTACAAAAATTAAGCTAGCGACAAATGCGTTCCTGCATAACACTAGACTCAGTCTAAAATATATATAATTCTTACCTCGATCGATCTCTTCATTTCTAAAAACGTTTTTCCTACACCCTTCTAACTTCCATCCGTTCATACACCACTTGCAGAGTAGCACTTACCAACTGATTCTGGTATAGGCTTATTATTATATTGTCACATTTTTCCTTATTGAGGAGGAGGTAGGTGAATGACTGCTCAAGACGTTGCCAACGTCAGTCATCGCATCTGTCCATCAATCTCTTTTCCCGGAAACGACCGCGGAGCACAGGAGGGTTGGTATGAGCGGGTCTGTTTTGTCAATTGTTTTGATCGAAACACCGCCCGAAACAATGAGGTCATTTGGTTCTCGAAGCCGTACATTAGAACGAGGTCGCTTCGTATTTTGAAGTGAAATAAATAAATGAGAATGTTGCCTTCTTTTCTAAACGCTAAGCCTTTTTTTAACTTGATGTCACAATTAGCCTATATGATACTGATTGATACAATAATATTTGGGAGAGTGTTCCGTTTCCATCCGGGGGTGTGTAAATAAATTTGGGGAGTGTTGGAGAGGTGTAGATTACTCCCTCCCTGCAAGTAGTCTACGTCTATTAATATTATTAGGGATAACAGAGATAAGAACCCTAGGGTATATATTTGATTTTCCTCTTCTGAAATAACATTCAACATTTCTTCTTATATTTCACAGTTCTATCCTTACTTAAGCTAAGATAGCACACTGTGTTTTTTAAGGGCAGATAAAATTTAAAATTATCGACTGCGCCACTAGATGATAAAAATTTTCAGTGCTTGAACTGATAAAGGTACAGATGGTGATCAGAAAAATGGAAACACCTGACCGAAATTGCAACTTACCAGATTAATATGGTGTCGGGCCACCTTTCGCCTTCCGAAAAGCCTTGATGCGACGTGGGATGGAGGCATAGAGGTCGTGAATGGTAGCAAGTGGAATTTTACACCATTCCTCGTGCAGGGCATCGGCCAGTTCTGTGAGAGAGGATGGAGGTGGAAATCGTCGCCGGAGTCGTGTTTCCAAGACGGACCACAGATGTTCAATTATGTTGAGATCTGGGGATTGGGCGGGCCAGGGGAGGTGTTGAACTTCATCCCGATGTTCCTCAAACCAAGCTGCAACAACGCCAGCAGTGTGAATGGGTGCATTATTGTCCTGGAAGATGGCGTCATTGTCCGGGAATAATATCCGGATCATAGGATGCAAGTGGTCTCCTAAAATTGCGACATAATCGTTGGCAGTGATTCGTCCGTTAAGTGTGACCACAGGACCCAATGAAAACCATGATATTGCGGCCCACAGCATCACCGAGCCGCCGCCATGTTTCACAGTTGGGCGGAGACACTGCAGATCATAAGCTTCTTCGGGCGTTCTCCACACATAAACACGGCCCGTGGTTGGGAATAGGGTGAAGGATGACTCATCCGACCATATCACACGTTTCCAGTCCTCAACGGTCCAAGTTGCATGGTCGCGGCACCATTTGCGGCGTGCGAAAGCGTTATGGTCCCTGATGAGCGGTTTGGCCCGTGCAACACGACCCCGTAAGTTCATGTCATGTAATTTGCGGCGGACTATGATTGTCGAAACAGGGTGGGGGAGGTGCTGATTGAGTTCCTCCGTCAGTTGCTCCGCAGTGGCACGACGGTTCTGCGTGATAATGCGCTTTAATACCCGGCGTGACCTGTCACTAATGATTTTCTTCCGCCCACTGTTCCGCTTCCCCGATGTGGTTTTCCCGTGTGTTGTGTAGGCCGCCATCACCTTCGACACTGTCCCACGCGACACACTAACACAGTAGCCACTGCCGTCACGCTCACTCCACATAACCGCGCACCAACAATTTGCCCTGTTTGAAAATCAGAGAGGTCTCCCATTTTACACTACCTCCGTCTGCTGGAGCCACTGGCCACTTCTGTTCCACTGCGCCAGACGTAGTATGGAGACCGACCTAACACACCAGCACCAGCGGTCCGGCGCTGCGGGCGCCACGACAGCACTGCCAACCCATACATCTGACGTGTTGCCAACTACAGGTGTTTCCATTTTTCTGATCACCATCTGTATGTATTACGTCGTCTTAGAACTGTCATAATTGATACTCATATTATTCCACAAGCACAAGCATATGAACCTGTATAGTAGATTGGGGTGAATAGGGCCACTTTCAAGAAAATTACCTTGTACTGCTACAATTGGTGCTTTATTAAAGAACTTTTTACAGATTTATAATATACCATATCTCTACTATAAAGTTCACAAAAAATCATTTTCTTCAAAAATTGTATAATACTATAAAAATGTATATATATATATATATATATATATATATATATATATATATATATATATATATATATATATATATATATATATATATATATATATATATATACTCGCCTCGAATGGCCCTATTCATCCTAACATATCTGGGTGAATAGGGACGTTCGTAAGGTGAATAGGGCCACATGTATTAAGTGGATTAAAACCACACACAATTGTAAAGTCGTACTAAAACATAGAATAGAATTCGTATACATAATATTTTAGAATAATAGAAGGTGTAAACGGTAGATTTACGTGCTTGTAAAGTCATATATTTATATTTGACGTTTCTTACTCTGCAGACCTTGAGTTGTTAGCGTTAATTTCTGCTTCCTTATTAGATATTTCAATTGTGCAACAGGACAAAAAAATTATACTGTTTCTTGTACGTCATCTGTGTTTAACGCTCATAATTTCCCATCTGAAATAAGAAAGAGAGACAAAAAATATCGAATTCTTATATCACTACTATGTATAAGACGAGAGATAGGATGAATGGGTGGGGTGTGGTTGATGCATACATTCGTACAAAATTTAAGTGGGAAAAAATCTTCGAGTTTTACTTCCCAAGGTTATGCAGGGTAGGCTAAAGGAGACGGGAATGATGCGAATGAATTAAATGTTGGAATGAAAAAAGTAGGAGTAAAGAGGAAAACTCCGATAAAACCCATCTACACGGTGTTTGTCCACCACTTGGCGCGAGCTGGGATTCAACCAGGGACCCCGCACACTGGAGGTGAACGTTCTGCCACTGAGCCATCGCAGCTCCCTAATCAAAAAGTATGGCCCTGTTCACCGTAACTAGATATGGTCCTATTCACCCTAATTGGTAATATATAGAAAAATGGGTTGGCAACCCTGTTTAGGTTCTTCCACGATTATCATGCTAGTCATAATATCTTGAGTGAACCTTGTTGAAGATAAGAAAATCAAACTTCTGCACTTCCAACAAAACTACATAGCGTAACAAGAAATAATACAGGACAGAAGTATTAAAAATACGCTATTTTTCTTAACACTTGCATTCAATTGATGATGAAAGTTGCTCTATAATACAATCAGCGTCCAGCATTCACTCAATCTAACTGCACGATGAACTTGTAGAGACTCACAGTGAAGACACGGCGTGGCATCCGCTTCGCTGCTTCTGTTCTATAAACAAGTAAGGTGAATAACGTAACGAGTGGCCCTATTCATCCGGTGGCCCTATTCCACCGAAACTACCCTAACATATGATCATATTAAATAATAAACCTAGTTTAAATAATATTTTTCATTTTAGTATTTACATTTGGACTGCTTCTCGCTTTCTACATACTTAAATCCATGTTGACAATGTGCTTTCTGCTTAATACGCCATTTTTCAAAACTTGTTGCACTCACTGTTGCCAGGTGACGTTTTTTTTACCATTTTTAATGTCCCACTATCATCTACGTTCAGAAACATAGCAGTATGTTACGAAATCTTCAGATTGTACTGTCAACCATGAATTCCCATGGTGCAAATTTTTGTTGAAAAAAATAGGGCGTGTATGAAAACTCTGTATATGGTATGTTTAGTAAATACAGAGTTTTTATACATGCCCGTATAAAATGGTGTAAAATTACAATTTCTTCAATAAAAATAGAACTTCGTGTAAGTTTACTGCAACTTAGTAAGAGAAAATCAAATTTTGTAAATTAACATAAATAAGTGTACAAACTGAAGGGTAAAACGAAATTACCCCCACATTTTTGTAGATTAAACTACAGAACTATTTTTGAGTGTATATGGACAGTAAGCAACATACGCATGCGGATGTAATATACGGAAGACTATTAGATGTCAGATATCATGTAGCAGCATGATGTAACATCTAAGCGGGAAAAAGACAGCACGAATGTGGGTATCATACAGATGACATATGCTCTGTAAGATTTCTGTATAAACATGATTCCGTATATTTGTACAACTTACTGCTGTCCGGAAAATGGATTTTTCTCTGTGTGATTCTCCCAACTCTTAGACGCACGGTCATAAAATCTGATGTTGATGGATATCTGCAAGAATAGGAATATCGCATTAACTTATACAACTTTCGTAAATTCCACCTCAAACGGAACGAAGGAAAAATTACAATTATCAGTTGTTTAGAACAATTTAACATAATGCAGAAATTTGATTATGAATGAGATGCAGGGCATAAGATTATGAACTGGTCAATTCTTAAAACGAATTCAATAAAAATCAGTTTAGACTTTAGAAGTGGAGTGGTGTCATTTCTTTAACACGTTACGTGGACCATTGGAGTGGTCTAAGAAAATATCGTCGTAGGTCCGATCGGACCTATAGGGTCTAATTTCTAATTCGTCCAGTTGTCGTTAGAGTACTTGTATTTTAAAGTGCTACCACTAGTGTTAATGAATTGTAGTGTTTCTATCACACACAATATAGGAGATATTTATGCTATAGGTTTTGTTGTTAGATGTTGCTGATTAACGCCGCTATAGGCGCTGAGTATCAATTAACAAGTATTTGCTGTTTCTGTAGGACAAACGTGTTGCTTTTTGAACGACTTATTCTAATTTATTTTGACAAGATGCCAGTATTGTGAAATCCCCGTCAATTTGCTGAATTTTTAGAAAGGTTAGATCACTATACTGTTATTACAAATAAGATGTTTCTTCGTTTTTCATTGTACAAAGAAACTACTTATTAGCACTAAATGCAACAAGAACTCATCCACACTTCTCACACAAAGCTAGCTTATAATAATGAACAAATTACTATTAAACAGAGTAGCCAGTTCAACTGTAATTTATTTCCTTGCCCTTAAGAGGCCCTATCACTGCGAAATTAAAATACCGCTAATTTTACAGTAATTGTGTGATATCTTCCAATAGATAAAAGATAATCAAAAAGTGTAACAAGACCTCCCTAGACAATATTATGTTATGTGAGATACCGTTATCACGGCTCACTTATCTGCTTTCTTATTTCCAACCACTTTGAAAATCGGCATTTATTTTCGCGTTTCTAAATAACTGCAAACGGAAAGCTACTAGGTGACTCGTGATAACGGTAACTCATGCAAAATAACATTGTCTAGGGAGGTCTTGCTCCACTTTTCAATTATATTTTATCTATTTGAAGATATCACGTAATTACTGCAAAATTAGCGGTATTTTAATTTCGCAGTGATAGAGCCTCTTAAACAAAAAATACACGAGTAGGTCCGATCTGACCTCCAACTTTTATGCGCGCGGATTCAATACATCGAATTAGATTATATTTCAGCATTAACATTATGTTTAAGAAATATGAACAAAAGAAAAATAATGTAAGTAAGTACGTTTGACACTCTACCGGTGAACAACAAAATTCAATCTTGGCAGTTAACGTGTTAAACCACCAGACACAGCAGTGTTAATGTCGACAGTGTTCTTGTTTCAGAGAATATGAACATGTGATTCATTCGCATTAATACAATATACTCAACACAAATGATACTAAAATAATTATTGCAGTGAAAGATCGATAAATTAAGAAACTTTTCGGGGTGATTTCCATAAAATTGGATGAATTTACCGTCGTCTTTGGGTTGGAGAAGGCGACTTCACTAGGCGTAGAGGATCTTGAAAAATTCATTGGGTTAAAAATAACTACTGAGCTAAATGCTTCCAGTACTTTTTTATATTTCACTTCCAAAGCTTACAGTGACTTCAGTGAATTCACGTAATATAAAACTAATTGTTCTGAGAAATATATTTTTCTCTTCTCAATTTGTAAATAGTGTATGTTTATTTAACTTGTTTACTTAGTATCCGTATAGTAGTTTGAAAAAAAGTTTCCTTCTGCACAAAAATAAATTTAGCAAATTGATGTTATTCGTTCTCCTAGAATGATGATGCTTAAAGTTTTCCTAGAATCGAAACTCTCTCAATCTGAAGTATAATAATAATAATAATAATGAACATGAAATAATTTTATAGACAAATTCCAGTTCATGGTTACAGTGTTAATTGACTATTTTCGTTTCTCTTAACTGTTTTCGAACCAGAGGCAGTAGTGGCTTAGTGCTAAAGTACTAACATCTGGTGTGTGAAATCTCTGGCTCGATTCCAGCTTGCGCCAAGTACGATTTATGTGGACAAGCTCCATAAGAGCGGAGTTCGCCCATTTCCACCCATTTTCGTAAATCCACCATTCCATTCATTATCATCATCATCGTCTTCTTTAACCTACAGGATATAATCATGAGGTGTAAAACATTACCAAGTTCATTTCGACAAAGCATTTAGTACTGAGCTTATTTTCAGCGGAAAAATTCAGTTTTCACAGCGTTACTTTCTAATGTTTCTGTCTGCTTCCCTAATTGGTCTAGACATGTAAAACAAAAGGAAATGTATTCAGGATGAAAGAGCATCAATGACTTACCCATTGAAAGAAGCACTGACTCAGGAAGGAAGGATCGGAAAATTATCAATATCCTAAAGAACGAGCATTCTCATTTCCTCCCTTTCAATCTTCTTGCTCTCCTTTTACCCACACCCCGTAAAAGCAGGAACGTTTCGGGAATCTGATAGATGTATTAGGTTGTTCGAAACGAAGTGTTCCTCCCAGAACGTACATCTACAATTCTGGAAAATAAGTTTTTCTGAAGCATGGATTTAAGAGAGAAAACAAACAAACAAAGCAGTATATATATATCTGCACTTTTATTTTAGACTAGTTATAAGCGCCTGCCGTTGTCGCGTCCAAATTCAGAACCTGGATATAAAATGAGTAAGCACCCGTTCTTACCGACCCTTAACTCAGATCTTCGATTAAAAAGAAAGGAAAATATGTTTCTATTTCATTCCGCGATGTTTATCCGCTGTTGGTATGTGAGCCTACAAGACCATGACGTAATGGAAGTTGCATACACACAAGACGTTCTTAGAAAAGGCGACAAATTTGCATAACTTATTGCATACATGCTGACTCACTCCAAATCCGACGTCGTGAGACGAAAATCGAAAAAGAGGGCTTATACGGATTTCTTCTTTTTCACCTCAATCACAGGTTGGTAAGCAACATGGAAATTTTAAAACTTTTCTCTCCTTTGAGAGAGCTGTTTTATTCTTTGATAAGGGCTTTTCTTTGTAACTGCATCTAGATATTCTGTCCTTGGTCTTTCTCCTCCTGATTTTCCTTCTGCCTTTCCCTCTATCAACACGGTGAACTAGTCGGAGTGCCGAATAAGATGGCCAAGCGATGCTGTTTCTTCTTTTTCCTATTATTTTCATGATCTGTCGTCCTTCATTAGCTTCCTTTAATACGTCTTCGTTCCTTTTCCTTTCAGTCCATTCTGCACCAACACCACATTTCAAATGTTTCCAGCTTGGATATTTCAGCTTTTCTCAGTGTCCATGTCTCCGATTCGTAAAGCGCCACGGCTCAGATAAGCTACTTTGATGACCTCTTCAATATAGATGTTTAATATCCATCTTGAACCATCACTTGCATGGTAAGGAATATATTACTGTTACTATATCCACTATATACAAGAAATGGATTCTACTATTATAGAAATGGATGGGTATCCCCGCAATAGGTATATTAAAATTCCCGCACAAGCTTATTACAAACCAGAAATTGTAAGGAGAACGCTGGCAAAAGGTTGTGATAAAATGGGGGTCGTGATAGGAATTAGGTTGAGAACCACCTCTAGATAATATTAATGCACGTATGAACACTGTTTATGTGGTGAATAAGGTTAACAAGAGACACCTATTATTGAAAAGCACATATATTTCCTGTTGACTGAAAGTTATGTGAAGGAAAAGTTCCCGACTTAATCAATAAATGAAGAGAAGCTCGTTTGTTCGTCTCATTTAATTTTTCTCCCCTGTTGATGCTTTTACCGATTTCAGATAACAAGTTAAAAAAACTAGCGCAATAGAAATTGAGATCTAGCTTTGGAATTTTTTTTTTTTTAAATCCCTTCTTCCATTAACTAGTTATTTTCCTCCTTTTCATTTTCCTCTTTGACTTTCCGGCTTTTATTTTCCACGAAACCTTAGACTCATGTAATCAACTGAAGCCTGTACATGGACAACTCGGCAGTTTTGAAAGAAAATACAACAGGGAATGTCTATATAAGGAAAGAAGAAAGCGCGGAAAATGATGTATTACTCTCTTTGCTTTTTTGTTTCTTGTATTGTAGTTCAGGCTCTAACGTATAAGGAAAGTACGCGTACTATACTAACAGGCTAGAAAGTGTCATTAAATAGTATTGAATAGCAGACGTTGGGCTATAACAGAAAATTTAGATTCTATTGCTTCTTATTGCCGGATAAGTCTAATATATGCCTATGTTTACATTTAATTTTCAAGCAGTTTTTCCAGTTCATTTTTTTTCTTTTTTGAAGAGAAGGATGAAAGTTTTTGTTTTCATAAAACAATGCGAAATTGGTATCACTGGTTAAATTTTCAAGTACTAAAACTTATCATCTGGAGTTTTTTCTTTTCTTTTCTTTTCTTTTCTTTTTTCTTTTTTTTTGTCAGTGGCAATCAAAATAGTTTGGAATTATTCATCTTAACGCAAACTTCAGAGCCAAGTCCTTTAGCACGTCTTCAGACCACACAGAGAAAAAAAGTATGTGGCATACGTACAAACGTAGGTTACATGTGTAAATCCTGTAGATTTTGGAATTAACATACAGCAAACTTATTGAAAAAGTATATTTTATACGTATTTTTCATATAAATGTTCTGAATAACCGTACTTTCCGTACGAACGAAAGAACTGTATATAGACGGATCAAGGTCCCACATACAGATGGACGTATGTAGCATATAGCTGACGTATCTATCATACGTATACGTGCGTACCATACGGAGGACTGTTAGATGTAACATCTAAGTGGGGAAAAGGACAATGCTTATGTAGTATATGGATAGCATATGCTCCGTACTGATTTCTATAGTAAATATGAGGATTCCGTATATTTGTACAATAAATAACAAATTATCCCCGAATAACAGATTTTTCTCAATGAACTCGGAACAATATATTTGGTTAACACGCAACACATATGCAAATTTGCAAATTGTACAGTAGTACATTCTGATATGATAGTAGTAAAGTATATATTGGGTATCATTCAAACATGTTTACTATAAAGGAAAACACACTAAAGTATATTATGTAAATAGTCTTAACATCATTCACTAATCAAATCTCGATATTAATAAAACCTGCATTGAATAATTAGATAATGATTTAAATAACGAACTTCGAACGGAAGAACTGACGTGCTATTATGGTAATCTAACTGATTGTAACGAACTCCACTACTACAGTGCAACCAATGAGCTTCTTAAGAAAAATTATAACTTCGGGGATATATAGGATATACAGGAATTATATAGAGAGACATAAGCCACTTCAATCTATACGAAAAGGTTTCTTTGAAGTAAAGTGTTATTCTAATTTGAACTTGGACCTGCAGTTTAACATGTTAGCCGCTTCATCGAAGATTGATGGAATGGTATTTACTTATTGTCACTTCAATTTAATACAAATGTGAACATTTGAAGGAAAAAATATATTTACGTAACAATGTAGACAGGGTAGAAACAGAACTAAAATTGATGCTTTATGAAACAGGAAAATACATTAAAGAATAATAATACAAAATATAATTTCGTCGTCTTGCAATCAATGAAGCAGGACTTTTCTCCAAGCTAAGGTTACCATCTCTTCTAAATTACTCTTGACATTCTGAATTTTAAGAAAATGTTGAAAATCCTGAATCAGAACTAAGAGGGACGTATTATAGAGTGTATAACAAAATACTTTGGATTGAGTAATAATTACCTGTACCTTGGGCAGAAAGTGCTCATACATGTGCACTATACTTAGTAGAATGTTAATATCATATTAACAAAAGAAGAATGTTTTTAAGATATGTAAAGTATTATTATGGGATAGTTGTTGCTATGTACATGTTTATGGAGACCGAGTCAGCAAGTTTGTGTGCTAGACAGTGTTAAGGAAAATATATTATAAAGTATATCAACTAATAAACCATTTTTAGCACTGTTTATCGACGTTATCATTTTTATATAAATGGTGAGAACGATAGTATATAATTATTAAAGACTACTACCACTCGAGATTTGTATATCATATTTCGACGAACCAGGTTGACGACTACCCTCGGTAAGTCGTTATAAAAATTTTGGTTTACCTCACCCGGGAAATACTGTAAATTCTCATCCCGAAGCATAGTAGGAGTGAATTTACTTTTGCAATTTAGTTAATGAATACTAATTTGACCGTATTGAGAAGTGGTAGAATAATTGTAAGAAAAATGGACAATGAAACAATGGAAAAGGAATCCCATAATAGTGACAATGGTGAACATAATGTAGCACCAGAAATGACATCATCAGAAGATCGAATCTTGCTAGTCTTGCAGCAGCAATTGATGCAGATGTCTACTGAATTAAAGCAGACGATGAAGCATAACTCTGAAGAAACTAACAAGCAATATGAAGAATTAAAGCAGACGATGAAGCATAACTCTGAAGAAACTAACAAGCAATATGAAGAATTAAAGCAGACGATGAAGCATAACTCTGAAGAAACTAACAAGCAATATGAAGAATTAAGTAGACGAATGGAACAGAAGTTCGACGAATCTAACAAGCAATATGAAGAATTAAGTAGACGGATAGAACAGAAATCAGACGAAACGAAACAGACAATTGTCCAGGTGGTGAATGATGTCTCCTCACAGTTTGAGGAAAAGTTAGAAAGAGTATCCGAGGATTGTCAGGAGAAGCACAATCACCAAAGCCAAGAAATCAGTGATATAAAAAAGGATTTAGAAGTAACAGAATCTTCCGTTCAATAACAAAAGATCCAGGTCATCAGTAATGCTAACAACATACGTGCAAATACCCAATTGATAGCCACGTTACAGGAAGAAATTAGAGTGCTACAGGTTAAGGACAACACTTACCGCAATAACCTGTGTGATGATCGCTTGGAGTTTCCCCACTCACCAGTGATGAACTCACCTTCGCCGGGGTCTGATGAGGATATTATATTGGAAGAAAGTTATCCGAAGAGTACAGATGGGCGAAACATAGATGGTGTAACGACACATCACGTAATGGATAGGAACTATCACTCAACAAGTACACGGAATGATAAAAGGAAGGTAAAATTAAGTGTTAAGATGAGTGAAATACGAGCTATGAGTAAATTCAGTGGTAAGTGTAACGAGAATGCTACTTCTTTCTTAGAAAAATTCCAGGACGAGTGCAATATTATGTGTATAGATAGATCACAATATATGAAATTAATCCCTCATGTATTACTCCCACCTTGTTCATTATGGTTTAAAGCAGTACGTGATCACATCAGTACATATGAGGAATTCAAAGCGGCACTGATCGCAAATTATGAAAATGACTTTTTGCTGACCAATAGAGATGCCACCATTAGAAATCAACACTTCAATCCTCGATTGCATAAATCTGTTGTAGAGTTTGTTGTAAATACATACAACGAATTAAAGGTCGTTAATCCATTGCAATCGGAATCGAGAATAATAGCATCGATTCGAAATTTGCTTCCATTTAAGTTACAACAGATCTTATTTTCCACCCAGTGTATGAGTTTCAACCATTTATTAATGCTTGTCCAATGCTATGAAACTCAATACCATGCTATGAATCAACAAGCAGGAATGGGTAAAAATAAGAATAATTCAGATCATTTTGTGCCTGTTCGGAATTTGAATATCCGAAGTGTGAATAATACGGAACATAACCTAAGCCGAGTAAATTCTAGCAATCAAAATGAGCAAAATAGGCAAAGTTATGTAGGGAATCCGCCTAACCTAATTAATCGTAGCAATCCATATGTTAGACCATATAATCAAAATAGGTTTAAAAATAGACCGAATGTATGGCGAAATTTCAGGAATACAGCGAACTACGTGGATAGACGTAATTGGAGGTCAAGAGATGGCACTTCATATCAAAATCAGAATCACGACGTAATACATGTACAAAATAGTACAGAACCTAATCATGATTGTGCAGTACAATGTACTTTATTAGATTCATATGCAAGTATGAATGTAACCTGATTACCGTTAATGAAATTAGGTTAAATTCATATCAGTTATAGATTCTTGTGAATTTTTATTTTTAAGTTTATGTGTTAATACCTATAATGAAAACGATTCTTATAAATACTTGAAGTGCTTAAATAGAGTTTTAGGTAGACTGAAAAGCTAATTTTCAAATGATTTTTATTCTTTCTTGTTAATGTGAAAAATCATAATTCGATTTATAATTGATTAAAAGCAAAGATGATTTATATTAGATTGATTTGTGTTGAAAACTTAATTGTCAAAGATTATGTTAAGAATAAGATCCATTCTATAAAACTAATTATTCAACGACTATCTTGAATGAGATTCTTCTATGTTTTGATACCTTAGGAATCCAATGTTTATTTTAAAACATCTAACTTATTTATTATATAATGCGCCCTGACTATTTGTAACTCATGTTTGTCCTTTACGATTTTTGAATTCGCACCCTTCAACGATTAATTAAATGAGCGACGATATTTTTAATAAGAAAATATAATAATAATATAGTGAATAATAATGAAATAAATATAATTATTGTAATAAAAGATAAGTATTGATGAAGTGTAAGATTTGTTAAAAATATATTATGTGAAATGTAATGAAGAGATATACGAGTTGCGATCAAAATGTGATGGACATATGCAATGTAAGAACACTATTGTAAACGGACCAGTGGTTCTTGAAGATAAAAGCCAAGCTTACTCATGACTTTTATATTCAGTCCAATTGTCGGGCGACATTTTATATAACAAAATACTTTGGATTGAGTAATAATTACCTGTACCTTGGGCAGAAAGTGCTCATACATGTGCACTATACTTAGTAGAATGATAATATCATATTAACAAAAGAAGAATGTTTTTAAGATATGTAAAGTATTATTATGGGATAGTTGTTGCTATGTACATGTTTATGGAGACCGAGTCAGCAAGTTTGTGTGCTAGACAGTGTTAAGGAAAATATATTATAAAGTATATCAACTAATAAACCATTTTTAGCACTGTTTATCGACGTTATCATTTTTATATAAATGGTGAGAACGATAGTATATAATTATTAAAGACTACTACCACTCGAGATTTGTATATCATATTTCGACGAACCAGGTTGACGACTACCCTCGGTAAGTCGTTATAAGTGAAACGCCAAATTGTCCAAAAAGTTTACAAAATATGAAACAGAAAGTGACAATTTTAAATTTCCACTCATTGTATGTATATTTGATTTATCGTGATGCTGATTACAAACTTTTTCCATGTTTGCAGCAGCAAAATCACTGTCAATGATATTATTATTTAACAGATTTGATGATTCATAACTTTCCGTTGAACTAACCGCCAACAAGCTGATGATATGAGAATTCTGTTTTCAAGTGTTTGTAGTTTAAAGTTACATTGCAACTTTTACTCATGAATATACTCGTAGGAATTCCTTTTACATTGTTCCTAATAAAATGGTTCCACCTACAAATTTTCGTATGTTGAACTAGTAATCTACATACATTCGATAAGTATGTCCCACTTTAGGTTTACTAGAGGTGGAAACACTACTCCGAGCAGATGCAATACCCAGCTAAATCCCTTAGGTTCCGCAAATCGATAGTTGATCCCTGTTCAATGGGCAAGTTCAGTAAATTAACTCTTCCTCTGTTCATCCAAATTCGTAAGTAAATAGTAGAATAGAAGTATCGAGAAAAATCGTTCAGTGTTTGGGGTAGTAAGTGGCCACGACAAAGCTATTTCAAAACATTTTGAAGTATTTAGAGCACAAGTGCCTATTTGACGCTGAACAAATAAATTACCAACTTATACCAATGAGGAATGGTTTGTGTCATTCAACGTGAAACTGAGTAGTGCATACCTTTGATAAAATCGAAGCTATAGGAGATGAAACTTGGACTAAGCTTGTGAAACTCTTGAATAGTTTATACTTCTTTTCCATTCAATGAGTCAATATTTTAGCAAAAGTTCCCACATCTCTTTTCACTTTGAGTAGTCATTTTCTGAAAATCGGTTCTATAGTTGAACCACAATTATATCAATGTCTTTCTAATAAACATAAACATGTTTTTAAATCTTCTTCATGTGAAGGAGAAAAATTTGTGTATGTTGAATCACCGTCTAATATTTCTAGAATCTTCCTTTTACGGTACCGGTATAAAGATGAAGCATAAACTTAATCCTTAAAAACATTTGAACTTAATCATTTTGCACAATTGCTTTGTTTCCTGACTCTTTTATTTAAAGTTTTCTTAATTTCCCTCTGAGGACAGACAGTGCAATAAACTTATTACTTTTGAAAACAAAGATAATATGAACAATGTTTTACTTCGAAGTTCTTTGGAAAGTAAGTCTGTAACACTGAGAACACTATATAAACAATTAAGAAATATAAGAATTCGAAATTTGTGACATTATTTAGTAATTCATTTGCTTAACTTGACACTTTGATATTTGATGTATCTGGTGATAGAATTATAAGATCTCAATAATTCCTATTAGTTATTCCATTTCTGCTTCCATTGTTTGTTGACGAACAGTCCTCCGTTTTTGCAGAAACTGGTCAGATTTCTGAAAAGAGACTCATTACAATTTTCATCCTTGTTCTATTTGCAGACCTTTGCAAAAGTAGAGTATCTTTCAGCAGATGCATATATAGTGTTGAACATAAGGCTTGTTGTCTGAAGGATGTTCCCAAATTGCTTGACTTCTCCACAAAAATGCGTAGCCGCTAAGCCCAAATGATGAGCATGGCAATTAGTGTACAAAACTCTTTGTTCATTTTCTTTAAATTTTGTTGCAAGGTCCTTCAAGTTTCCATGTGTATTGGCAGCTCTATCCAGGACCACCTCTACCATATATGCAACACGTGCATTTTTCACAGGGTGGCAAGTTTCAAGGGACAGTAAAATCTGCCATAACTATATTATAAAAATAAATATTTCTTGTTCGAAACAGACTTCATGATGATGGTAGTTAAATTAACTAATCTAACTTTTTATTTGAATACTATATTCGTAAATCTTGTTTAGTCGCAGTAGTTTAAGGTCGCATGACCAATGCTAAAGCAAATAGTCAAACAAATCCCAGCATGAATTGCTTGATTGTTGTCAAATACAAGAACTCAATTCTCGAACAGTAGCAAACATCTGTTTCATTTAGTTGGTTATCACAGTTTTGATATTAAAACTAGTCTTGTCTTTGTCACAAATAAGTTCCTTATCATTGGAGGTGGAAACAAGTTCTTTAAAAAACTTTTAACCGATGTAGAAGGAAAACCAAGAAATCAAGATAAAAGAGCTAGTTGCATTGGCAATACAAACATACAGTAGCGTACGCAGGAATTTATTCATAAATTCTGCAATGTTATGGATACTAGTCACCACATTTTCGTTTTTAATTTACACTTTTATGTTCAACTAAGTAAAGTGAACGAAAATATATTAAAGATATGCCACCTTACATACCTAATCACCATCTGATAATTAATCCGTATATTAACCCTTTCGAGATTTATTGTATATATATATATATATATATATATATATATATATATATATATATATATATATATATATATATATTATGACGTGTGTATTGTTTTAACACTTTCATTTAAAAACTATCTTTAAACATCTATTAGTATCACTGCTGGAGTTTTTTATTGTTCAGTCGTAACTGCATTGCGAAACAGGTTACATGTGTTTTGAGAATAAGCTTGTCGTACTAGTAGGAGTCATGACGCCACCTGTTTGACCTTCAAGAGTACAACGCAAAAGGGTTATTTTGTTCTCTTGCAAATTCTGTTTAAAAGATCTTATAGAATCCAATAGAAATACTCCATAATTTCCCATCGAAAATGTTGACGTTAACAATTTCCTCTTGATAACCATCATATTTCTGTATGTAGAATTAGTGAAGTATGGGCCGATCCTTTTTCCTGACAAAACAAAACGTTAGAAAAGCCAAGAATTTAGGGGTTCCGATTTGGTGGTTACATTTTTTTTTTTTTTTTTTTTACTTTGTCAATCACAATTTTCAGAGAAGAGGGTGGGCTCTTAGGATTCGGACAATGGCTTCGTGGCGAATGAGGCAATGACCACATCGTATGGTAGGATTTGCTTTTAGCTACAAATCCTTTCCTCTGCGTGTCATAGAAGCAGCCCCGTTTGTACAATTAAAAAAGCACTAAGGCAATCCTTCCATTTTAATTCATTTTGGAGTATATATTCATTAGTTACACATATTTCTTGACCAGTTGCTCGTTTAAGAAGTTCTTTGCAAAAATAATAAATAAATAAATAAATAAAAGTATATACAAATAGTGGAGAAGGGGACAATGGCGGTCGATGGGAAATGGCAGTCATTACATTTTCTCAAATACGGTTTGGTGTGGAGGATCCACGATAAGTGCTGCACTCTACTGTATATATGTCATTTCTTTGTTGATATGTGAAGAAACAGGGGATGAATGTTTCTTATAAGGAATAGGAAGCTGAGGGAAGCTGAGGTAAGTATAATTTATACGTGAAAATTAAGAATTTGTGCCAAGGTTAGATTCGTTACGTATAATCTTGAATTAATTTTGTTTTTGTTATTTCGCTCCAGTGTTTGTTTCTAAATAAAGAAGTTTAACATCTTCTATCATATCGTTTGGGGCAATGGCACTCAACTGACCGGACTTTCTCACACATGATCGGCTTCTCCCATATTGGAATATTTATCATTTCCCTTTTTATTTGATACAGCTGTGGAGAATTTTACTAACACAAACAATAACTTGTATCTTCCCAAATGATCCGAAACTATAAAAGGATTAATATGAAAGCGTCATGGACGCAAAAGGACTTGGAATATGCACTAGAAAACACAAAAGAGGAATATAGCTTTGTGCTGCTCCCAAAGGTACAGGAATTTCTTTCAGCACCTTGCAAGAGATGTAAAAAGGAAAAAAAGAATAAAAGAACACGAGTAGCAGCCTTTCCTCCACAAAGTGTCAAAGAATAAATGCAAGAAAGAAACACTCTGAAGTATTGATAAAAACACCCACGAAAGAAGTTTTGAAATTTCAAGAAGAGAACAAGGAAAACGCGCAGTGACCAACGAGAGGAGAAATCATCCTAATGATCAAGAAATGCGTGTGTCGAAAAGAGGGAAAAGTTATCGTACGAATTTAGCTGAAAAGTTTGATAAAACCACCAACAAGGAAACAGATCTTTAATCTACTCTTAGTACTTTAGGAGAAAATAATGTTGCTTGACCTCCTGCAAACAGGAACTGTGTAATTTGTGGAGAATATGTAAGGATGACGAATTGTTGTATCGCTGTAGACAATGTGGTTATTCGGTTCATAAGGAATGCAGTAGGAGTGATTCTTCTGCAAATTGAATTTGTGATTTGTATTTTTAAAAAGTAGCTAATAAGAATGAGGAAGGAAGAAATAGATTAGTTTAAGTAAAACTTATGAGCCTTTTAAATATAAAACTATAGAAATCATAAGCTGGCTAATCGATACGAGGTGGCTAATACGGCTACGTTAGTCTATTGTACTTCATTACTCATTACTATACAATTACTGTATATTCGATGTTTGAAGTAAAAATTTAGCTATATGAGAACAAAATAACATAAGGTTTGTTTCTTCAGGCTAGTGAAAAATTGACAGTTATTTTTAAACATATTCTTACCTGTCAAAAATTATGTACAGTAAAGTCCCAATTATCCGCGAGTGACCCAATTGTTTTTAAACCCTGTTGCAGTAGCTTTCAATTATTTTTCATAAGTAGTCGCTGCCGACTGACACTTCATATGCAAACAAGTACTGTATTTTCTGTTATAAAAATAAATTGCACTGTAAAAATATATTTCCAATGCACATTTCGAGGTGCAACTCTACTCTGATAAGAAGAAATCGATTTTTATAAGTAAAAAATATAGGAATTGGGAAGAGTGATTCGTGTAGTAGTAAATTAAATACGTAGTTCACTGCGGAGTGGAAGCCATGGGAGACCTCTGGAGGTTAATTACGAACCTCAAATAAATATATAAATAAATAAATAATCCAAGCCAACAACCGGGAAACTACAATAGATCTTACAGTACGAAGGTCGAAAATTACTGACATGTTTATTGTGCATGGTAATCCTATAAGCCTTCTTAAAATTTGTGGTGATTTAGACATAGAGCAAAGGTTTCTGCTGTACTCTACATATTTCAAAACTTTTTATGTTTCTTGTATATACAATAAAACGTAGTTTTTATGCTGAAATTTTTTCGTGTTTGCACCTCATTTCTAGTCTATTTTTCGGCTTATTGGCGATTTTAGCTATCCGATGGCTGCCCTTGTCACCCAATTCTGCGGATAATTGAGACTTTAATTACCTTGTAATACTTGTGCTTTCTGTATGTATCAATACTGAAAAGAATGAATGTTTTATCCGCAATTATTTGTTAAGTCAAAAAAGACAAACATAAGAAAAATAATACTCAATACAAAGTTGGCAAACTTTTAAATTTTTTGTCTTATTTTCCTACGCAGTTGACTGACAGCCATTCCCCATACGTGTGTAAAATTCCGGTCAACAGCATATCTCAACTTCTTTAATCGTGGACATCGGAGTGTTGTAGGTATGAGCTTGTAACTATGCACTGTTGTAGTCAAAAGATTACTATAACAGTTAGTCACCAGAAAGATAATGTTTATGCTCATTATTGGGGAGTAAATTTAAATTTCCCTTAGGTGACCGCCATTCCCCCATCTCCCCTAATAATAATAATAATAATAATAATAATAATAATAATAATAATAATAATAATAATAATAATAATAATAATAATAATAATAAGTAATTAGAATAACTAATCGATGTAGTGCATGTAAACAAAAAAAGCTGTGCGTGACGGTTAATATTGCTGGCCTCATTGACCTAAATGAGAATTGATTGCTGATCACTTTCTCCCTAATAACGTCGTAACCTTTTGGGAACCTTTGATACAGATCTGTACCATCGCGTCGACCTTCGGAATTTGCTTTATAAATTTCTAGTAAAGTTTTCCACACTGGCTTTTTGCATTCACTCAAGCGAGGCGGCATCAAACAATATGTTTCATGGGCATTTTGTAGTCACACGTGCGATGCCTGGGGGCAGTGACGTCACAAACATGGACGAAGGAAAAAGAAAGAGTAAATTTTAGAGTTTTTTTTTTTAAAAAAAGAATCCTGATGCATCGCTATCAATCGTACTAGACCAACAGCTAGAACACATTTTATTTACCCCTGTTTACCATAAACGTCATTATACACTTAAGATTACCCATAACCTACAGTCTTCAGAAAGACATTTCTTAACGTTGGTGAGTTGTGAGAACAGAGTAATGACGTCATTAACATGGCTGCCGCCGGAATTCATAGCACCATTTTTAACTGAGAATAATTTTCCACTCAATGAGGGTATAAGCTTCGTTCGTGTATCAAATTGAAGGTAATATACGTGTCTAAAATTTGATGTTATTCCCGTTCATTTACATTGCCACCATCTTTAAATATGGCGCATGATTTGCTCAAAATTTAATTTCATTCGCGTTATTATAAATATTTTTTAACAAATAGCTATAAAACCATTATAAATATGAAACAACGATGTGAACCAAACGTGATAGAGCAGAATTTGAGCTTACCAACGATATCCAGTTCATTACTATATCTTAAAAATTAAATGAGTAATTCGGTTTTATGTATCATATGGTGTATTCTTGGGCTCAATATTATGCAAAGCAAAACGCGTAGACCACTTTTATTCATCCCAAGTTTACCATAAACTCCGTCAAGTACTTAAGATTTCACATAGTCTATAGTCTTGAGAAAGTTTCTCTCAAGGTTGATGAGTGGTGGGGATCCGAGTAATGACGTCATCACTATGGCTGCCGAGGCAACGTGTAATACTTTACAATACTTTACTTAAACAAGTGTAATTCTACAACGAAGCATAGTAGGGAATTGTTCTTTTTTTCTAAATGCTCGTAATGAAGTACCCTTTGTTTTGTGTAATACCAATATATTTCATAGCTCCAATAGTCTTCCTGATATTTAGCCTGAAAGTTACAGTTTACGATTTTTTTGTGACATACTAAATGTTTTGAACCCAACAACTTTTAAAATGTTAGGGAAATATAATTTGTGAAAACACAAAAAGTTTCCTAATATTGTGGAGAATTAAATATGACTTTAGGATGGACAAAGCGATAGTAATTGCAGTTATAGCCTTTTTCTCGAAGTCAAGAACTTCTTAATCAATACACTGTGCAGGGATGAGTTAACATGTAGGTTATGGATAATCTTAAGCACATAACAAAGTTTATTGGAAACTTGGGGTAAATAAAATGTGTTCTCTCCCTTGGTCTATGAGTGAAGAGTGATCTCTTTAATTTACTAAAGTGACGCTTCGTTGTGGAATTATACTTGTTTAAGTAAAGTATTGTAAAGTATTACACGTTGGCTCGGCAGCCATAGTGATGACGTCATTACTCGGATCCCCACCACTCATCAACCTTGAGAGAAACTTTCTCAAGAATATAGACCATGTCAAATCTTAAGCACTTGACGGAATTTATGATAAACTTGGGATGAATAAAAGTGGTCTATGGCGTTTTGCTTTGCATAATATTGAGCCCAAGAATACAACACCATATGATACATAAAACCGAATTACTCATTTAATTTTTAAAATATAGTAATGAACTGGATATTGTTGGAAAGCTCAAATTCGGCTCTACCACGTTTGGTTCACATCGTTTTACCATATCTATAATGGTTTCATAGTTATTTGCCAATAAATGTATACAATAACGCGAATGAAACTAAATTTTGAGCAAATCATGCGCCATATGTAAAGATCGCGGCAATGAAAATAAAAGACAATGGCATCAAATTTTAGACACATATATTGTCTTCAATTTGATACACGAATGAAGTTTCTACCTTCATTGAGCGGAAAGTTATGCTCAGTTAAAAATGGTGCTATGAATTCCGGCAGCAGCCATGTTAATGACGTCATTAATCTGTTCTCACCACTCACCAACGTTAAGAAAAGCCTTTCTGAGGACTTTAGGTTACGTATATTGTTAAGCACATACCAAACCTTATAGTGAACTTGGGGTAAATAAAAGTGTGCTATCTCTTGGTCTATAGGATCATGGTCAGTACCTTGTTGTGTTCGAAATAAAGGAATGTTTCCAACTGTATCAGTCAAATTTCCCTATTATGTATCAGGAGCATGAATATCCTGCCCAAATTGGAAAACGGGAACTTTTTAGTAGTTTTTTTCTTTTTCGGGAATTCTTCCCCTCAGGTACACGATAGGGAGTGGTACTGTTTAAAGTCTAGCATTATTCCAAACAAAACGAGGTACGAATCATGATCCTAGGGTAAATAGAGGTTTTTCAAAAGAATACTGAATATTTCTCCTATTAAACTAACTAACTAACTCTATGGCTTATGAACCCGGAGGTTCAGTGCCGCGTTCACAAAAGCTCTCCACTGACTTCTATTCTTAGCTAATTGCATCCAGTTTCTACTTTGTATTCCTATCTCTGCGAGATCCATCTTAATATTGTCCTCCCATCTGCGCCTAGGTCTTCCTAATGGTCGTTTTCCTATGGGTCTACCAGTCAAGACTTTGAAAGCGTTTCTACCTTCTTCCATTCTAGCTACATGACCTGCCCACCTAAGCCTCCTAGACTTGACGACCCTAACAATGTTGGGTAAACCGTATAATCTATGTAGTTCCTCGTTATGAAGCTTCCGCCATTCCCCATTCTCGTTTCTCTTGGGTCCGAATATTCTTCTCAGGATCCTGTTCTCAAATACTTTCAGTCTATGTTCTTCCCTCAGAGTAAGCGACCATGTTTCACAACCATACAGAACAACAGGCATGATTATCGTTTTATATATTTTAAGCTTCAAATTCCTCGACAGGATTCGCGACGACAAGAGATTTTGAACCGAATAGTAACACGAATTCCCTGCTTTTAGTCGACATTTAATTTCTTCGTGAATATGATTTTCGTCTGTTAATATTGATCCTAAATATTTGAAAGTATCCACTTTATCAAAAGCATTATTTAATATTTTAACGCCTCCACAATTTGCCGTATTACGGTCCCGACGCACTTCCATGTATTTAGTTTTCTCTGCATTTACTTCTAAACCCATGTCCCTGCAAGCGTTTAATAAGATCTCTGCATTTATTTCTACTGTTCTCCTATCATCCCCTATTAAATTTACATATATTACATATATTTCTCCTATTACGCATTTTTAGTCAATGTGTTTAGTAAAGTAACTACAGCATTATCTCTATTTGTCCTAGGATCATGGTTCGTAACTCATTTTGTTTGTAATGATGCAACGTTTCCAATGGTATCACTATCGTTGCGCTGTTATGTACCTGAGGAGATAAATTCCGAAAAAGGGAATTTTTGAAAACTTGAATTTACCGCTACTTCTTTATACAATTTTGGCGGGAATTCCTACTGTCAGGTACATGATAGGGACATGCAAGTGATACTATTGGAAACGCTGCTTTATGACGAACAAGTAGGTACAAACCATAATCCTAGAATAAATAGTCTTGGTGCTAGAGCTGATTTACTAAATTTCATTTCCCATTTTTGGGTAATAATTATTAAAGTATTGTTCTTGAATAAGCTCTAGAGTCAAGGGTGTTCACTGTAGGATCATGGTTCGTATCTCATTTTGTTTGTAACGAAGCAACGTTTTAAACTGTACCACCCAGATGGCACTAACATGTACCTTGGGTAAAAATTCCCGAAAAGTGTTTTTTCCCTGATAAAAAAAATCGTTTTCCCAGTTTGAGCGAATTTTTCACTTCTGGTACATAATAAGGAAATTTGAATGGTACAGTTGGAAACATTGCTTTATTATAAACACAATGAGGTACGAACTATGATCCTACGATAAAGAGCCTTGACACTAGAGCTTATTAAATAGCAATGGATTAGTAGTTACTAGGAAAAAATGGTGGGGAAAAATAGTAAATGAATTTTAGCACCAGATTTTTACCCCAGGATCACGGTTCATACCTCGTTTTGTTCGGAATGAAGAATTTTTTTTTGGTAACATTCGCATGTCCGTGTCGTGTACCGGAGGGAAGAATATATATAACGCTTTTGTTAATGTAATAATGAGCTTAATTTTCAGAATATTGAGACCAAACTTGACACAAACATTAATTGTTGAAATATCTTGAATAAGTTCGTTATCCAGAATAATCAGATGAAAATTTTCAAAATGGCGGCCCTTCAAATTCTTAGAATGTTCCAAGGGAACTAAATTTCACCCTTAAATGGGTATTCACAATGTTTGAGTGACTTTTCCTCTTTTACTAAAATATTTGTGTGCAGGTATTTATCATCTTTGATTGGAATATTGGACCCGATTAATCACCTAAACAAGGTTCACGCCCTTTCGCTACGGTCAGGCTTTATTTTGCAGGGGGGATATTTTCTATTGGAACTAGACGATTGTTAATGATTATATGAAGTTACACATTAAAAGTGAAGTAACTTGCGAAACATGTTATTTGAGAGAACAATAAAATAAATGTGCTTTCCCCTAACACAGAGAAATGTAAATCATGTATTTCGCGTTCAGGAGTGTGAATGGCGAAGAATGTTATTTGATTTGCTTTTTAGCAGCACATTGCATTGCAAATAGTGGTAGGCAACATTAGTGGTAAGTAAAATAATAATAATAATAATAATAATAATAATTATTATTATTATTATTATTATTATTATATTACGAAAAGGTGTTGTTTGTGGCAACGCAATATTTTCCTCAATTCTTCATCAAACGTAATGATTGAAACGCCATATTTCCCTTACAGGTAAAATATTAACAATTTATATCGAGAGAACGGGAAATGATAGTGATGGGAGCAACGTTGGGCAGCATGCACTCATAGTAGTCAGAAAAATAAGCGATTTCAATGCAAAATGAACGAAGGGGCAATGTCATGGGAAGTCATGGGGCCACGGCACAGCTCCCTTTAGGCAAAATGTCGAATCTATATATTAGATTCGAACTTATATCTAGAGAACAGGAGGTGATAATTGGATGGGCCAATGTTGGACACCGTGGACCCATAAGGCGCATCGAAAAAAATGTGATGGGGCGCCAGCCAGTCTTACTTATTTACACATGATAATATAAAATTATATTGTGCCAAATGTACGCACGAGTTAGCTAGCAATATTTAATACTATATTGTTATGATCAACAGCGTCTTTTCATTACGTGTGGATGTTTGATATGAAACCAAAGAAATCACTCATCATTCGTAGAAAGAATAAGAATAGTTACTTTAACTGTGAAGGACGGCGAAAAATACGAAAAGAGTGACTACCTGTAGCGAAAAGAAAAATACTTTCTCTCAAATGGATAAAAATCGAGCCAAGACAGAATCGAACTCGGTTTTGTTTGGAAACGGGGACCATATTGCCACTTTTCAGAATAACCGTATATATTTTGGAAAAGTTATAAACGATATGTAATGTCTTCGTTTTAGATTAAGGTATTATGAGTATGCTGTTTCACCTCAGAATGGAATTATAATTCCCCATGTTGTTTCTCTATGTATTTTATGTGAAAACACGTTAATGAGCAAAAGAAAATATAACTGATTTTCGGTTCGGATTGGTTTGGGTTAACAGCTTGAAAATGTAATCTTTACGTTTAATATTCCACAATTATGCCTGTTAGGTTGAGGAAGACTATGATTGAAGCAAGTGAATTATAATATACGAATTGGCGGAATGAGAAAATGGGAGTGTCCCGAGAAAAACCACGAGCACGATGTTGCCCGTCTCAAGCTTACTTCCCCTAGGGACGAACCAGGTCCCCATCCATAAGATAGTTTAGTAGGCAGGGTCTCAGTTTGGATTCCCGGTGGGAGGGCCTTTAAAATATTAAATGTCCTCGATGTATCTGTTTTCGTGTCTCTGTCGCTCAAGGTTACTGGAAATAACTGTAAAACGAGAATAATCGAATATAATAGCGATAAGTGACGGTGATACTTTCGGTGAATCAGAAAGAAGAGTGGTCTGAGGCTCTAGGTTAAGGATTTGAATTACTCTCAAGTCCACTTCCTCCTTCATGTTCTTGCGTGTTTGTAAGTCTTTTTAATTTAAGCTTGGATTCTCTGGACTATAGTATTTTATCATGACCGAAACCAGTGTTTTATCGTTAATAAAATATTGGAATCCTAAACGTGTGCAATTTGTTACATTGACTAGTGTTTCTTGACTCTTACTTAACACAGCAGTCTTAAGGCAGTGGCTTGAGCATTCGTTTCGTGAGTTAGCGGTCCGCGGAACGATTCCCTGTGAGAAAATTAGGGAAAAAGGTTATAATTTACAATGTGGATATTTCTGACGTACAGTATATTAACATGAAAAATAGTCAATTTCTCTGGTTCTTACAAGTTACATTTGAAACGACTTCCTTCACAGGGGAAATACTGACAACATAACGTAACAGTGTACAATCTCGATTCATACTCTGTGGAACCTTAGCGTGTTTAGCAAACAATTCATGAATACATATAGTATGAGTCGTAAATGTGTCAGAAACATTATTGTTTCATTGTGGAATTGTTTTTAAGTTCTTCCACTCTTACTAGAAATAATAATAATAATATTTTCGTTTGCAATTTCCAATACGCTCCATGTATCTGTTAAACCAAAATTTGTAAATAGGAACTATTATTTTTTATAGTTGTATGCATATTTTGATAAAACATCAATATAACGCGTACATAATCCAAAGTCTTTTACCTAATGAAAGGGCGTTACAATGTATCGTGATGACAAATTCTACTTAGTTTCTGTTAAGGCATCCGAAGTTTCGATTGTCGCATTGTCCAGGTGCTAACACCTTTCTCCCCTTCTTTTCCTTCCAAAGTATCTCTTAAAAGGAAATTCATCCTTATAAAGCGTCCAAAAATTTCTTTTCATTTTTTTAACTTCAATATGCTTATTTTCGTTTTTATAGGACGTAATATTGAGGTCTCAAATATTCAGGAATAATAATAATAATAATAATAATAATAATAATAATAATAATAATAATAATAATAATAATAATAATAATAATAATAATATAATATAGAAGATAACTTCCGTATGTTTCACAATTGTGGGATTGGGGAGAAGTGTCAGGAACAGAAGGACATACCCTCTTCATGTGTCCCTTCAGCTAGTTAAATGTTAAACAGAATGGTTCCAGGGAAATTTCATGTAGAAAGTAGAGCTATTGAATTCACAAGAGCCTTAACAAAATTTGTTTTTATTTAATGGTTATGCCGACTAAGCTACAGAAGACGTCGATGATGAGAATGAAAGAAATTTTGGAATAAAGAAAGTGGGAGATAGAAGAACCCGGAGAAAACTTACACACACGGTGTTTGTCCAGCACAATGCCTACTAGGCAGAAGCTGGTTGGAACAGGGTGACCATTCAATTCACAACACTTCAATAATAATAATAATAATAATAATAATAATAATAATAATAATAATAAAAAAAAAGTTTTAAAGTTGCCCAAAATTTGGCAAAACTTACTTAAAATAGAGATTTCGGTGAAGGAATTCCGTACATTCAAGACACACCTCTGCAACTACCCAAGTTTTAAACTAAAGCGTTCCACGAAAGTTTCATGTAGAAATAGAAAGTATCCTACTGTATTTTTTAATGCAAATAACTGTAAGAAATCTAACTGAATATCACGCAACGGGAAGGCACATAACAAATTAAGTTTTGGGATATGAAGAGTTAATTATAAAGGCTTTGCCACAAAAATACCTACACAGCCCATAATTCAATGAGCTCTGAAATACAAAGGAAGAAAAAGCCTATAAGATTCAGTTTACAGAGCAATTGTTACTTAAAGAATGGACACACACTATTTTGAGAATCGAGACGAAACGAGAAATGCTAACGATACTTTTCGCCTTGTCTCGATTCTCATCTCCAAAGCGAGACGATAATTTAAGTTAGCCTCGTCCCGTCTCGAATGTACAATGTTAATTATCATGTTATTTTGTTTGTTTTAGAAAGGAAATGAGAAATTCCTCTTCTCATGGGCAACATTAAACAAAACCGAAATATAATTTCCAAGTTTCACGTTTCTGCTTGTAATGGTATGCCATGAGCGATAATTACCTCCTAGCTTATAATCTGCTACGAAATAATAATAATAATTATTATTACTATTATTATTCATGAAGATTTGATAGTTCAAGTATTGTAACATTCGAGTATTCAAATATCTGAATATAATAAAACGTATGTCATCGCCGATCAATCGCCATGAAAAATCCTAAAGTAAAAACAGATACTCTATGTGGATTTAAACCAAGAACTTCAGGATTACTTGTCACGCGCCGTAAACGATTCGTCTTTAGTGTGGTAAAGTTAGGCTTCTTTGCCTCCGCTTACACAGTTATATGTTATATTTCTTCGATTCAAAAGTCTTTCGTATTTATGATATGATGATATAAGTGAATATTCTTGATGTATATATTCACTTATATCATTCACTTATAAAATATTAATGTATATTTTTATATGCCTTTCAGTCGTTGCTGTTCAACCTATAGTATGTATATTGCCGATATTTTTATATATTTCAAATATGTCATTAATGGCTAATATTTTTTTCCTAAATGTAATAAATTGTATTGAACAATGTAGTTAGATGGTTTCCTTTAGATTATTTTATCCTTGTTTATACGCTGTCCAGTGTGTATGTGTGTGTGACTGAGTGATAATTTTTAGCTTTAAGTCGTAACATTAACGTTAGTTTACTGTAATGGTTTTGATAATGGATGACTAAGGTCATAAAGGATAAAGTCTAAAACAAATTATAATCGGCTCTGGGAGAAAAGCCAAAATGACAGGATACGCCTAAATAAACGACCATCTTTCAGAAATATTAACATTTTCATTTATGACGAATGTATGCATTACTGGAAATATTTTTTTTCCTGACTGATTCAAATCTGTGATCGATCTCTGAATCTTGGAGTTCCGAGACTGGATACTAGTTAACCTTCGTCCTAAAATAACGAACAAAGAATAGAACTAAACTTTCTCGTCACCCGGGCTGGGTGGGGGTAACTCCTACTTGCGTAGCTGCCTGGATCCATGTCCGGGTCTTATGAGTAAACATGTGTCTCTTCCGGATCACTACAATATCAATCCTTCAGCAATAACATTATGAATAAAGACTACCTTTCAGAAATTATTCAAGCTTCTTCACTATATTCCCATAATTATCCAGTAATTCGTTCTCCTTAGATTTCCTATCTTCTTCTTCCTTTCCTTCTCCTTCCCTCTTTCTTCCTACCTTTTTCTTTCTCTTTCTCACTCTTTCTTTCTCTATTTCTACTAAAACCTGAAAAGAGGGATCGTGACTGGGAGTTGTCGCTACTCACATGGTCATTAAAATAGTTAGTCAACCCAACAACAAGCATTTGAAGTTAGAATTATAAAATCCATTTATTTTATTCATATTTAATTAAATTATATTCTATTCAAAAATTTTACGACAGTTTGAATTCAGAAAGAGGGCCAGCGACATTCCTTCTTTTCTTTCCCCTCCCACTCACGATTTTTTGGGATTTTTGTGCTCTTTTCAACACTTACGTGTCACTTGGTTTTTCTACTCCTCTTGTAATTACTACAGAGTGTCTCGCGTGTCACATTCCAACAAAAGTCTGCCAACATATTCATACTCCATTTACCACTGTAGCGTCTCTCCATGGTAGCTATTTGCTGGTGAAACCTTTCAACGTGTTCGTCAGAAACGTTCTCCAAGCTGTACATTTCAGGGAAGAAGTCTAGGTGGCAATGCAGGAAGTGTAACTTTAGGGACATATTACATCCCATGTTACGAAATGAAGTAATTAACCTGCCCAAAATGTCTTTGTAATCAGGTGACTTATGATTCCCTAGGAAGTTACTGCACACTTCTCCAAAGGCCTCCCAAGACTCACTTTCCACTTCATTAAGCTTAGAAGAAATTGTAGTATCCTTAAAAACGTCTCTGATTTGAGGTCCCCTAAAAACACCTTCTTTCACCTTGGCCTCACTGAGTCTTGGGAATAGTTTTCTAAGATGATTAAATGCTTCGCCATCCCAGTCCACGCCTTGACGAAGACCTTCATGATCCCTAATTTGATATGAAGGGGTTGTAAGAATATATTCTCCGGATCCACAAGACGTTCATTAACCACACTCATCTCCTCTGGGACCAGTTGCTTCCTTGGCTGCTATTTTGTGATGGTGTACTTATCTTTGGCTCGACTATCCCAATGACACAAGAAGAAGCAGTGCTTTGTGTAACCTTCTGGTAAACCGGTGAGGATGGCAATAACCTTAAGGTCAATTCATACAGACCACTGGAACTGTTCGTACTTTATTTTCTGCAATAGGTTTCGCATGTTCTCGTATGTTTCTTTCATATGTACAGCATGAGCAATATGGATGGCTGGCTTTTCATTGCCATTGTGTAGTAACACTGCCTTGAGACGTATCCTAGAGGAATCTACGAGTAGCCTCCAATCTTCAGTGATATAGTTCAACTTCAGTAGTCCCATAAGCGATAGAATGTCACTGCAATACACCAAATCACCATCCTTTGCAAAATTAGGAACTAGGCTCATCTCTCTTTTCCTATACATCCATATATTTACATCTTGGTTTAGTAGATTTCATTGTTGAAGTGTGATGCAAGCAACAGGGCCTTAGACTTGGGAAGGTTTAAGTCTCTGATCAGATGATTCAGCTCTTCCTGACTTATCACATGTGGTTCATTAGCGTCAGGCATTGGAGCGTAATTGGGATCTGACTGTGTACTCAAAGATTGTGCAACATCCTCACAAGCAGCATCGGATGAAACACTGCACAGGGTGTATGAGTCTGGTGGTATGGGTACAGGCAGACAAACATCATGTTTCACAGGTCTCCTCGCGGAATCCAAGTTAGGATACTGTATTTTATACTTCATGCTTTTTTGAGAAACATTTTATATTAATCAAGCAGAAGTAACAGTCTGAAACATGATCACGGAGCTCGCGCCAAATCATAGGTACGGCAAACAGCATTGACTTATGTATACCTTTCAACCATCCCGTGAGAGTACGCGCACACGAGTTACAACTTTGTTTCGGAGCCCAAACGCGATCCTGGTCGTCGATTTTACACCTGAAGTACAGATGGTAGGCTGTCTTCAGGAATAGTGACAATGGCCTACATTATCCCTTGAAAATCACTTCCCCACATATGTAACAGAATGAATCTGTGGAATTGTTGCAAGTTCTCGGCATGTTCTTTTAACACAAACGTCAATATTTCACGCAGAAATATTTTTCACTTACGGCATACACAGACACAGCGTATACATACCTTTTAACACGATCAACCCGAAACTGAAATATTAGTTTCACGCGACAACGTGGAGTATGTCTTGGCGCCTTTTTTCAACAATCTGTCTGTCGTCTAGACAAAAGGGAGCCAACGAATGATCGCAAGTTGATTACGAAACCTTTCTCCGTCAATAACACCTAGGTTTTAATATATGCAGTGTGGAACGACAATAAATCTTTGCAAACCAAGGGGAAGGGGTACGTTTCCGGGGATCGTGAGCTAGAGAAAAGAATGTTCCTGGGATATAGCCTAGTAAAGTTCTTGGATTAAGATAAAAATTCAGAATTATGCACTCCAAACACGGAAAACACATATTAAATACAAAAAATAGATTTTTCTGTAAATTAAGGAAACAGCCTGAACCTGAACCTTGTTTAGGTGATTAATCGGGTCCAATATTTGAATCAAAGATGATAAGTCCCTGCACACAAATATTTCAGTAAAAGAGGAAATGTCATTCAAACATTGTGAATACTCATTTATGGGCGAAATTTGGTTCTCTTGGAACATTCTAAGAGTTTCAGGGGCCGCCATTTTGAACATTTTCATCTGATTATTCTGGATAACGAACTTATTCAAGATATTTCAACAAGTAATGTTTGTGCCAAGATTGGTCTCATTCTCTGAAAATTACGCTGGTTATGGCATTCATTAAAGAGTTATATATATATATATATATATATATATATATATATATATATATATATATATATAGATAGATAGATAGATAGATAGATAGATAGATAGATAGAAAGACACACACACACACAAAGAGAAATTTTCGAACTGAAAGTACTTGTCTCAGAGGGTAACGATCGGCAAAAGTGCCTCGCACTCTTCTCCCTTCTCGCACCCGTGCTGTGTCACTGCTAAACCAGGCTTCTTTGCAAAACGTTGACCAGCCTAATCTAAGCACAAGCCTCCCAGTACTCAACGTAGAAATTGTAGTCGAGAGGTTTAATGCATGTAGTGATTGTATTTTTAATGACCATGAGTATGTTTTCGAACTCTTCCACTTACATTTTCTTTTACGTTTTACAGCTACGTCGGAACGTTCAATTTTTATTCTTTAGTAATTGCAAATGGCGTTTACTTTCAAAATAAGAGGAATTTTGGTGGCATTTGTTCGCATATTCTTCTCTTTCGAAATGAAGACAAGAATAAAAGCAATACGAAAAAACAAAAAGTATTATCAGTATTGAACATTACCAGTAATAATTGCTACGAAAGACTAAATACGACCTATTTTACCATCTCTCATGTGCTGTATGCATTATTAACAAAAATTTTAAAAAGTCTCCTTGCACGGAATTCGAACTGACGTCCTTTGCATTTGTAAGCTAACAACTTAACCACTACACCAAGATCAGTGCTTGATAAACGTTTAGTTGTCTGCGTATTTGCTGCTATTTGTATTTTATGTTCCCAATTAGACAATTTTTACTCTTTTTTCTCCGTTCAGCAGTTGTTTCTGGTTTTCTCTTTCGGTGTCGTCCTTTATTTACACTATGCACTATTCGTATTCACAGCTTGTGCCCCTCTGCAATGTCTTATTCAGATTAGTGTTTTCTTCTTGTCCCTCAGTAAACATTCGATTGATTTAATTCTCATATTCTCCATGGCTGGAGCGCAGGAATGCCAGACTCAAAAAACAGGTGCACATTTACTTTCCTGACAGACTGTACATGCATCGAGATGAACGGCAACGGACACACATATAATATATAGCACTTTTATTCGTATGTAAGAGCTATGAAGCATGTAAATCCATTGTAATCTCGAATTCAGTTTTTTGTAGATCAGCATACATTTTTTTTCTCTCCTACCATAGCTCGAAACTTAAAAAGGTTAACGCATTTCACATTTTTCCCCCTTGTAATGTCTTTGTAACTATCTAAAGAATTGGATGCTGTAAGGATTAACATAGAACTAAAGCAGAAAAAGAAAAAAAGTTCTTAGATACAAGCTATTAAACTTTTAATCTGTTTACAAAAGTTAGCAAAAGACTGATGTTGCTAAGCAAGTTAAGAGTTTCTAATGGCAATGAACTTAGCAAGAAAAAGTTAGACCAAGTTTTCTTATATAATACGCTGTACGAGCTCCAATAGAGTAAATTAACTTCTTACTTTAATAACTTTCATTTGGAATATGGAATACGTCTCAAGGTATATTTTGGTTCGTTACACTTGACACGATGATAAATAAGAATCTCGTAAAATGTTTAACATGGGAGGGGGTATTCTGAAGAGGAAAATTACTCTATATGCATAGGCTATAACAGGTGCTGCTAGAAACACAAGAGAGACTGCAATGAATTTGGTTATGTAAGGAATGGGAAACATATTTCCTTTATTCTTTTTCCCTCTTGTGGAAAGTTCTGGGGATTTGTTGGAAGTTGTGTGTTTTCTAGTAAATTGGACATCTTACGTAAGTGCTGAATTATTATAAAAAGGGTCCACATTTAAATGTGTAACTGCGCAACAAGGAAAACAAAAGGCTACGGTACAGGATATACCTGCATTGTTAGGATGGATCAAAAGAAGCTAATTTTCGAATATCAAAGCTAATAGTGTGGAAAAAGTTACTTATTCGTATCCTAATAAAGGAGAAAAATATTGAAAAAAATTCTACATTATATCTTCCGTTAACGCCAAGAGCCTAAAATTTTACAAAAAAAAAAAATGCCCAAAAATACAGATTATTGTCTTAGTACAAATAAAATTCTAGAAATACAAATTCAAATTTTAATTAAATTGTCAGATTACAAATACCATGAAATGAAGCGCTTACAGGATAAAGGTGTTATGTTACATTTTTAGAAGCGTTGAATTCTGGCGGTACATGCACGTGTTATATATTAGTCATGCCACATACATCATTTAGTGAGTCCTCGTCCCAGTGAAGAGGTTTGGAAACCATGAAGGGTATATGTTAACAGAGTTGTGAAAGTCAATTTTCTCGAAATGTACAATTTATTACATACCACCTTTACCCTCTAATCTCTTAAAGTTATTGTACTTAAGTTGTTTAATAACGATAAAAAATATTTTTAAAATTACACCAGTACATTTACAGCTCTCGCATATGGCCTAAAGTTAGTGAATTTTGGTGAATATTTGATTTTTTTGTTAGCAATATTACAAACAGACGCACTTTTATATTAAAACATACACAGCCATTTTTACTTTATTTGTTTTTTAAGAGTGATTTTCAATATGTGGCGAAACCATTAGCTTGCAGCTCTTCGGCCATTTCACAAAATTATACTTGTGCTACTACAATGACCAAGATCTCACCATGTGGAGCTGGCTGTAATTTGAGCTTCATCCATTCCTCATTCAACTTTCCAACTATTCAGGACATGTTAAATTATGTTATTTCACCATTACCAGTAGAGGGTGTCATTTCAAAATCGGATATCCATTGTAACATTATTAAAGATTAAAGATAGTAATGTTGCTCCAATATAAGCTACGTTTGTTATACTGTCTGCACACTGTTCCGACAAAATCTGTCACAAATCTGACACATGTTTTTTCACTGTTTGTGGCAGGGAAGTCTGTAAGTTCAAATTTAAGGTTTTGCTCTTCATAGCTTGATAAAATATTTTCTGTTGTCAAGTTTCCCGTCATTGGAAGGGATGTCAGTTTACAATTTGTCCAATCAATGAGCTTAATGTGGTCCTTGGCTCCAATATATATGAAGGGAAGCATAAACGTTCTACCAGATTTCCCCTTTGTCTGTTGATTCTTAGCTTTCAGCTTTTTCCTGTCACAAAACTTACGTATTGTTTTTCAGCTACTACAATCGCCAATATATTGTCTGGATGACAGAAAAACGCGTTTCTCGTACTCAACTGATGAGATCAGTCATTTCTAATAGTTGACTTATCTGCCGGGTATTACGAATGTTTGTTTCTAAAACGAGTCCTACGATAAAACTGAAGATCTACATGCTATCTACTTCAATATTTATCTATTGTTATTCAATACAGCTCCTTACTCAATACAAATGGGCACACGTCACAGCATCTGCAGAAAAAATCGCTGTTGGGTTTCCAAAAATTATTCTTTTAACGGAAGAAGAAAAGCAATTTTTTAAAAATATAGAAAATTAACTTTGGGATTGTGTCTCATCATTAGAAAAAAAAGAAGAAGAAAAATTTACAATTCGGAATGAATTTTTGAACACAGTTAACACTTGAGTGGATATGATATTATATTATATTTCCCTTTGATTGAAATATATATTCTAAGGGGAAAAGTGGTTTAAATTTTTCGTTTAGAATAACACCGTAAACGTAATCTTGCGTGTAAACAAAGCAAAGACTGACATATAAGATGTGAAACCAAAGGCCGAGTATATTAAGGAATCTAGGAGCGAAATTTCCAGTAATCTGATGGTTAATTTGGCTGTAAAAAAATCTGTTTCAATTAAACTATCAGCTATTATTATTGGCAACCAATTACATAGTCTTTATCGCCATAAAAAGCTCGGTTTCGTCTATTTTCTCTGAAACTACGCACTAGAATTTACTGTTATTTATGTCATTTTGTTAAGCCTGATATGATCTATCGACGAATATATCAACCATCCTTGAAGATTAGTTTTGTTAAATACAAAATAAAGTTTAAGAGTAAATCATAATTTTGGATTGTATCTCATTAACCATTGCACTGTCATCTTGCTAGTGTCGAAATGAAGAGCTTGATGAGCGTATGCGACAGTATCAATGTCAGATTAATAGATAGAGTAGTTTTCGTTCAGTATCAAGTTTTAGGTATAGAAAATAAGTTGTTTCTTCTGATTTTCTCGAAAACTACGCATAAGCTTTGACACAGATGTATATCATTTGTTCTACTTAGTGACATGTATCGATTTCTATCTTTGGTGACTTTTTTTATCCGTCAACCACTAATAATATTGTAGATTTTTTCGGTCTTCTACGAAATGCAAAGTTTAATAAAAATTTACTTCAATAACTTGCGTAACATGAAGTGTTAGTGGATTGCAAATTATAAAAGGTAGAAAATAGGTTATATTCCCTTTGTATTCACAATCTTTGGTAAATTTCTTTTTCCGGCAAGTTAAAATATAATAGGCCTTATGCAGAGTCGTTTTGACGTATGGTTAGGGTCATACTAAAGACCTGACTACTACAGGAAACACATGTTAGTCGAACTCTTTAGTATGGTACTAAGGATGCGCCAGAATGACTCTGCAAAGGCCCAGTATCTTTTAATTGATTGAAATTTATTTCTTTTAATGAATCTTTCAAGAATTTGAGTATTTAGAATATACGAGGCGCATGTAAAAAGGAGCCGAGCTTTTACGCGAGGTTGGCAACTGTGATGAAAAACATAATCTAGTATATTGTGCTTGCAACAGAGATGGACTCGTCCGAGTGGAGTTAAATACGTGCGAGTAGCAGTAAAACGAAGTGGCTGCCGTAATGCAAAATACCACCAAAATGAGAATTGACCAGGGGCGGATCCAGGGGGCGATCACCCCCTCCAGAAGAGGATTTTTTTCCTATTTTATATATAAATAAACCCATCCCAGAGTTTGGTGCTCTTAAAAGTAGCTCTAAGTAGCAGAACTACAACCCACTGCCCCCCAGAAGTCCGTCCTGGATCCGCCCCTGGAATTGACGTAGCCTATGTAATACGATTTCTGAACGCCAAAGGTTAGAATGCAGCTGACATCCATCCAGAATTGTGTGCCATTTAAGGACCGACAGTAATGAATGAAGGGAAAATCAGGCAATGTGCAGAGAGTTGAGGGAAGTGTGTTCAAGTACTGGTATTCATGACGATGAGCGTGGCGAAAGCCGTAGCGTTCAAATGAACGATTAATGTATTAACGACTAAGTGCAATCCAATCGCCGGTTAACAACTGAACTCGCCATAGAATTATCAGAAGTATCTGCGAAAACAGTGAAACGAATTGTGACTGCCGGCAAGCTGGCTTTTCACAAGCTGTATTCGAGGTGGCGAAGTAGGTACCGGATAGCGTTTCAGAAAACATGTGCCGGGGGTCACTCTGTAACTACGTAAAGTGCGAGTAACAAAACATTCAATTGTCACACCTGTTCAAGGTTGGCAGTTACAGACACAAGATACTACCTAATCTCTAAATAATAATAACAATAATAATAATAATAATAATAATAATAATAATAATAATAATAATAATAATAATAATAATAATAGCTTCAGAACACTTGTAAAGTAGCAATACTAAAACGATTATTTATTTTTTGTATTCTGAAACTATTTATCTTATACTGCTTGTACTATTCTAGTAGGTATTAACCTTATCTTCTCTGGGAGGCACTGCCCCCCAAAACATGCCTGAAAGAAACCTGGTGATAAAAATGAAGACAGACACTGAGAAAGAGCAAAAGATTGTGGCAGCTACCCGTGATAGTTTGGATCGCTGAGGTGAGCATGAAGGTGACCTCTTTTTACATGCAGTGATGGGAAATAAAAGTACCAGAGTGCAGCCACTGGGGAGTTAACAAAATAGTTAATGCAATGGCGGCACTCTGGTTCTCCTAAAGCGAAGAAATTTAAACAATAAGTGCCAGTTCACAAAATCATGGCAACCGTATTTTGGGACCAAAATAGTGTAATTCTTGAAACCAGAACGAACAATTATGGCAGATGTGTATTGCCAAACAAACAATAATCTACAACGTGCCATCCAAAATCTGCGGAGAGGAATCCTACACTCTAGAATTTTTCTGATCCATAACAACGCCCCCTCACACACAGATGCTTGTACTGTTGAGATAATTCAAAGATTTCGATGTGAAATATTCAATCATCTCGTTACAGCCCCGGTTTTGACTGAAGCTATTTCCTCATTTTCCTTTACTTCAAATTTGGCTTATATCGAAGCGTTTCAGTGAAGTGTAATAAATACAGTTCTGAAATAAGTGCACCCTCCCACTCTACTAGAAATGTCTGCAGATTCGTGGTGACTACATCGAAAAATAGCAAAGGTATGCACTTGTATTATATCAATCACAATAAAGAGCCTATCAGATTGTAATGATCTGAACAAACTTTGGGGGAGGTGGCTGAACTTCAGCTTAAACGTAGAAGAGACTATGCAGATTCTATATTCTAAAAGCAAATTGTCTTAAAATGGATGAAACATAGTTAAAGAAAATCACGAAAAATGAACATTGAAGTCAATGGAAAATCAATTGAAAAGAATGAAATCTTCCACATATTTCAAAAACCGTAATGAGGAGATGGCTAATTGAAAGCTTATTGCAAAGATATAATGAAGGGCTTAAAAACGGTGATAGCACGTAAGGTAAATATGGATAGAACACTGTCGAAAGTCAAGTTGTTTGAGTAAAATCAATAATAATGATAAATTATATGCATCTTCTGCGAATTACCCAGGGCGTCCCACGCGGAGGTTACGTGCTTGAAATATCTAATATCTAATATCTGGATTTGGAATCTCCAGACTCACATGCAACTCTATTCTCTGGTCAGAAGTGTTTATTATTTCTCCAGACTCGATTTAGCACGCAACGTGACTTTTGATCTGATCATGTGGCACAGTCTGGTCCTTATGACAAACCGGATAGACCCTTTCTTCTTCTATCATTTTTCTTGTTTTTTCAAATAATACCATTCTTTTTTTACAAGCGCCTCGTTCTTTTGGGTCTGGGCAATGTATTCCTTATTGTGTACGTGGTCCTACTACAGCTTCCTCACTCTCTCCACTTTAACGTCAAGGAGAATAAAGTGCAACATAATTTCAATAGAAGATAAATAGATAATAAAATTTCAGTGTGCCTGTTACCAAAAATCTTTCTTCTTAGTTTAGAAGTAGTAATGAAACGTTATTACTTGTATGACATTGTTTTGTTCTATAATCTAACTAAATATATTCAGGAAGGAAAATATAAAAGACAATAATTGTTTTATGGGGAAAATAATGTTTCGGCTTTGTAATTCAATACAAACGTTTTCTGGACGTCAAGTTTTCACTGACAAGCTGAAACGACATTTATTTATATGTCCTTCAACGTTTAATTCAGAACGGTGTCGCTTTTTATTTATTTATTTGTTTTTCTTTAACATTCTTTAAGTTGAAAACGTATTTCGTTCATCAAAATAAAGGCATTATAGTCCTTTTTTCATTTTGCTTTATGGGGATTGTATCGTAATCAGCTATCAAAGAGAGGTTTAAAATTGAAAGGAAAAGGTAAAAGAATTGAATGATTACGAGAAACAGAGACATGTAGTAAATCTCTGACGAAGATTGAATGGACGAATAACTATATTTCACAAAAGGAATTTCTTTTCACAGAAAAAGTACATGATTAATGTGATTTCAATGTATTTTTTTTTTGTTTGTTTGTTTGTTTGATAATCCTACAAAAACTATCTTCTTCCATCATGCTTCTGTCTTTCGTAAATATCTTTCTCTACTAAAAGGAGAAAGTAAATAATCATTGTTGGAAATCTTTCTGCATCTAATTCATGTCGTTTAAAAGAAAGGAGAAAAGTCTTCTGTTTTATCAGATTCATACGGAGAGCTTTCCCTAAATATTGATTTAGATCATTATCCTTAATACCCGCACAGAATATAATTTCAAAGGTATTCAAACCGCGTTTTGTAAGAGACGTTTTGATTAGCTGAATCCAAAAATGTAAATCTCGTTGGCAAAGTTGAACATGACTAAAATAGGTGATTTATAAAATCAGACAACTCGAGAAAATATTACAAAAATCGTTGAAAATTACCATTATTTACTGCTTTACCCCTTTTAGGATCTTATGGTATATACAACTTGTATTATACGGGTGTTTCATGGTACATTGCGTTATAACTACCCTATTTGAGCTTTTTCGTCTTTTTTTTTTTTTTGTTTGTTTTTTAAGTCCAGAGGCATTGTAGAACACGTTACGTATGGTTTCACACCTTCCTGCGTTGAGACATGGGAGGTGATGACGTCATAACTTTAAACAATATATTTTCTTTTATTACGCCTATGATTATTATTTTTTGGCGGACTTACTTTTGCACCTAGAAGATTGAAATTTTGCACAAACATTTAGTCCGCCGAGTAGTATTTATCAGATATTTTTCAGATTTCTGCGTTAAAACGGGGGATCCAGAGGGGCAAACTGTTGGGGAAAAGGGATATTTTAACCAAAAAATTCCTTTCTTCGGGATTTTTCCACCTCAGATACATGATGGAGACACGTGAGTGTTACCGTCTGAAAGGCAGTTCTATTCTGAAGAGAATGATGTGCGAACCATGATCCTAGGGTAATTAGAGATGTCTCAGGGAATTTTTATGAAAATGTCCTTCTGTATAGGGGAATATGGAGTACTGCCGGTATCTTTTTTTTTTGGTGGGCTTACTTTTGCACCTAGAAGATTGAAATTTTGCACAAACATTCAGTCCACCGAGTAGTATTTATCAGATATTTTCAGATCTCTGCGTTTAAAAAGGGGGCTCCAGAGAGGCAAAAAAAATCCTTTCTTCGGGATTTTCCCGCCTTAGATACATGATGGAGACATGTGAATGGTACCGTCTGAAAGGCAACCCTATTCTGAAGAGAATGATTGGCGGATTATAATCTTAGGTAAATAGGGGTGTCTCAGGAATTTTTTACCTGAGATCAGGGTCGTTTGCGGTAATTTGGGGCATTGTGGGAATTCTTGGTAAAAATTTCTCCCGCCCTTACTATTCAAGATAGAAGCTTGAAATTTTGTACACACATTAAGTCTAGCGAGTAGTATTTATTGGATTTTTTGAGATCTCTACGTTGACACAGGGCTGTTCCAGAGGGGCCCAAAATGTAAAAACAATTACCCCGTAATTTTCCCTTTGACCTCACTTTTACCCTCTCCTGGTATATGGTATGGGCATGTAAGTGGTACCATTTGAAAGCCTGTTCTATTCTGAAGAAAATGAGGTATGATCCATGATTCTAGGATAAATGGTGACGATGCAGTAGCTGCTTGACTGAAAGTCTAAAAAATACCCCTAAAACCCAAGATCCTAAAAGGGTTTACACATACGTACGAGTATGCACTCTTCTAATCATATTCCTGAACACGTTCTGGAGTGTTGTATGTAAAATGTCCCCAGTCCATTGAAAATTGGTTTGGAGATATTCCAAAGATATGTTAACAAATTGTCTAATGATCCGACTTTAGATATTCCTTTGAGAAAATGATCCGCGAAGTAAGATCAGAAGATCGGGATAGTCATATGGGTAGGAAATGATGTATCGTAGTAACACTGATTACAGATACTCAGTTTTTTATATTGGAAGTTGTGCTGTCATGTTGAAACCATATCATTTCCCTTTCTTCATCAGCCAGAGTGGGAACAAATTGCCTGAACAGTTGAAGATAACGTTTACTGTTGATCATCGTGCAGAAGAATACATTAAAAATTCTCTTTCAAGACTTAAGAGGGGATTTGATATCCTCCCAGTTTTCTTGCAATTATCATTCAGTAGTTGATTTATTCTGAGTTACCTTTCCGAGATGTATATGTGTATAGCGTGCCGCGGTGATGTCGTAACAACTTCCTTATGTACTATTTTAGAATTAAAATACTTTCCGCCAGTGAGTTTATCATACTGATGTGGTAATGCACTATAATTTCATTGTCTCAGCTATCAGCATTTGTCACCTGCAACAAAAGAAAGAAATGATTAAGTATTTTCGTTATAAGTTGAGTGAGAGTTTAATCACTGCACAACATACCTGTATATTGTAAAACTTTGTCCCATATAGGTATAGGTAGAGCATTTAATAAAAAGAGCGTCCGGAATTGACTTCCACTACCAGTTTATATTATAAAAGTTTCACTATAAAAGTATTTTTACAAAATACTGTACAAATAATCTCTCTAGTATACAAGGTTAGTTATAGGTTATCTTTGACCGTAAGGTCGCAGACAGGATCTCTACAGAGCCCCGTAGCAGGCTAAGCAGAGGGGAATTAAGAACCCAATGCTCCGTAGCAAGCAGAGGAGGTTAAATGGCCAACAGAGCCCCGTAGCAGGCTAAGCCAGGAGATAGGATAGGCGTAGTCCCGTATCAGACCAGAGGTCTGGGGTTAGGTTACTCCAAAAGTCCCGTAGCAGACTAGAGGAGGGTCACCAGAAAACTGGTACAGAATTGCCGTCGCCCAGCCAATTTATAGGGTTCCTTGGGTGACGGTGACGCTGCTACTCCGTGGGAGGGGCCAGAAGCCCGTCGTTTGCAGGTGATTGTAGATCCATCTGGTGTGGAATCCTCTTTCCAAACCACGTGGTGGTGTTTGTAAACACTGGCGTGTAGAATTGTTTATTCACTATATCACGTGGAACATTACAATACGGGTGGCAATAAAGAGGATTCTATTGGCCTTTACGATCCACATGCAGCTTGAGAAATTGACTTTGATTGCCAACATTATTACTAGAGACAATAGTACTACTCTGAAGAAAATCATATTTTTTTTTCTAAAAATGCAAATAGAGAATTACTTGATCGTACATTTCTGACTTCGAAGACATGATCAGTTATTTTCGACTTACATTGTCGAACTTTCAAAATAAATCAGGGACTTTAAGCAATATTTTACTGCTGTATTCGATATTAAGATATAGGAGTATGATTGGGCTTTAAGAACGTCCAATCTGCTAAGCTATATCTCTCACATATATACTAATTTCTTTTAGTCACTTATATAGATTAGATGCACTTTTAGAGGTCTACAAAGGTACTCGTGCTGTTGGAATTCTAATCGCAATTACATCTAAATGAAGGAAGAAATTGTCCTATCAATTCTACCTACTTGTATGTCAGCAATTTGCCCTAGAAATCACAACTAGCCTCCTCGAACAACGATTTTTTCTGTAATAATCAAACATTATCAATGGTGTATTTTATGGGCTTATGGTGAAACCCTAGAGCATTACAAAAGAAAACTATTATAATGCCGGCATGATTAATTTATATAGCAAATTTATACCTTACGATTAGTATCTTCTTGAATAGTAAACGTTTTGTTAGAACTTTACGCTCTAACATAAGACCTGTTACCAGCTTTCCATGCAAAATGTCTCGCTTTCTAAATAGATTTGTGACCTCACAATACTGCATAAACAGCATTAGAAAAGGTGATGCTGCTGGTAGTGCTGTAGCAACAATCGTACTGTTTGCTACCCATTCACTCTTGCTCCACCGTTAGGCTGGCCGCTAATTGCCAGTAGTATGGGGCAGCTAATGTGAGGCAAAGGAGATACGGAGAGACAGACTTATTTTATTAACAGCACATTGAAAGCCGTTAGTATGCAATTGAGGAAGAGAGATAGGGTATCTTTTGTGAAAGCGCACGACAAACGAAACTGCGGAAAGAACAGGAACTTGTTACTTACATGTAACACTTCCCAAGTGTAACACTCCAATTTTGATAAAATTTGGTAAGTAGATACTACACATGATATAAACGAATATGTGTTATTTTTTTCTGCAGAAAAGTGGTTCTATGGAGCAAAAGCAACCATCCAAAAGTTTGAAATTTGACGCCCGAAAGACAAGAAGAAGTGGACCGAACTGAATGAAATTATGCACAGATATTGCAGCCATAAAATGAAGTGTTATTTGCCTCTCCAAACATCCGGGGATACAAACTAACAAATATTTCCAACCTTCAATTATCTATGCATTGACAGATTTTCACTATTTTAACACTAGCCGTTTCCTACCTACATGTATAGCTTATTTTATAATAAAATTTTAGGGGAGTTACTCGCTAACAATGTTTTTCCGCATAAGCAAAATCATATCGAATTATTTTCTGTTTACTGTTGATGTGCCCAATTTGAAGCAAATCGGATGGGGACACTTGGAAACACGAATTGCCTTATTTTACATATGCAATAACTACACACAATGTAATTCACTTCTGTTCACTCCTCCCTGCGCTTGTAGGGTACAATTTACTGTTTTCGGAGGGAGCCTTGGCCCCAACATAATTTTTCTGCATAAAATAAAAGAAAACATGTATTTGTTTATTGTTTGCTTATTGTCCCCACACAAAGTTTCGTTGCATTTCTTCATGTACTTTACGCACTTCTGAGATATACTTATTCGCACTTCTGATACACTATTTCGTGGTCAAAGGTTTGGAAGTGTGTGTGCCCCACCCAACCGTTTCTTCCAGGAAAATACGAAACATGTATTCCCTCATTTTACATCTACAATATCTGTGTACAATGTCATTCACTTCGGTCCATTTCTTCTTGCCTTTCGGGAGTCAACTTTCAAAATTTTGGTGGGGGCTTTAGCCCTCTAAAACCGTTTTCCGCAGAAAATAAGAAACACGTATTCGTTTGTTTCATGTGTAGTATCTACGTGCCATTTTTTTTTAAAATCAAAATCGGAGTGTTATACTTGGGAAGTGTTACATGTTAGAAAATATACTCACTGGAAGTTTGTGCTATACTCATGTGCTGACATCGAGTTTGACAATTATTTTATACATCTGTTGATGAAAAACCTTCTAAACACACCAAGGATACTAATAGTTTTAAGTATATAAAGCTTTTGTTTCAACGACAATCAGAGGCTCTTGTATGCTAGTGCTTACATTGGGATAAAGGAAATATTTTGTAATAATCTTGATATTGGCTAGTACGGTGTACCTTATCGTAGTCTAATTTCATATATTACAAATATCGCCAATCAATAAGTCTTATCAAATAAATTAAGTTATTTCGAACGCTAAATGAGTTATATTTTTAAAAAGATTTTTAAAAAATCGGTATTGGAAGGATCATGGTGTAGCGTTCCGCGAAATAAAATGCACTGTCTGTACATGATTGATACATTGTTACAGTTTTTACTTACACTTGTTAAACAGTTAACACTGTCATTTTGGATAAATTGCAGTATTAAGTCAATTATACACTACGGTTACTTTTTTTTTTTTTTTTTTTTTTGGTGGGAAGGTGATATAAGGTTGTTCAAAGCTTTCACTATGGAACAAATATCTGAACAAATTCATTTTAAGCTTTCGTGAGGGTTTCAAAGATAAGAGATTGTTTCCCTGAGCACTAGTACAAAGTTATTAGATAAATATAGTAGGCCTACTTATCTTACTTGATACTAATGTTTTCTGCAGCAGGAGTATGATTGTAATAATTAACATTAGTTTGTTTATTAAATTAATTATTGCTTTGCGTGAGATTGGAGTATATTTGAAGAGTAAACATAGGGAAAAACAGATTTTCCCGGGACAGACCGAATCTGCGAATATAAATGACTGATGTATATTTTTTTCTATTTTGTTTCACTCCAGGCGTAACAGGAAGTGTGAATGCCTGATTATATCTGAACTAAGGTTTGATTTTTAACTGGGAAAATGTTCTGTAGGCTTTTGATTACCAAGGCCACTCAGGAAAGGAGCTCCTTCGTCGCTATGTGAATAGAGTATCCATCTGTGGAAACTCATCTTGTTTGAATTTCACGTCTCATACAGCCTCACTGGCGAAAGGGGCGCTAAACTCAAATCTAAATCCGATTCTGAAAGGTTAAGGCCGTTGGTATTGAGCCGATTATTATTATTATTATTATTATTATTATTATTATTATTATTATTATTATTATTATTATTATTATTATTATTATTATTATTATTATTATTATTATTATTTGTTTTTACAAAAATGCCAATTTTATATAGTTATCTTCAAAAATTCGTTCCTTAGTTTCTAATTAGGTTAGACATGCGAAGAAAGAAGCGGGCTGCGGAAAATACATAAAATATTCATCAGATGTATAACTTACAAAAATTCAGCTGGCCTTGACCTCAGGCGGGAAGAGAAATTGTAAATGGCTCTCAAGTTTTATTCTAATTTGTTCTGGCCCTCGGTGAATTACTCATTAGTGTATGTAAACAATACAACTAAATCTCTAGTATTCAACTGAGATGATAGCGTAAAGCAAGCTTGTCAAAGGCTGTAGCCAGGAGGCTCATCCTCCATGCGACAGCATTCAGCCGCTCTGAAACTTTCAGTTGGTAGTTGATATGTATGTATGAGTGTAAGATGAAAAATCAGCTCCACTAAATATAGTCTAGACCCTCTTGTCTGAGTTCTGGTTAAAGGTCAGCAAAGGCCTCTCTCACGTCCTGAGCGTGACAGTTTGCTGTGACGGTCCAAACAAACAACAGAGAACACGCTGCAAAACAGTGGCCACTGGTGAAATCTGTAAACTGGAACACGTTCTTTGAGGTAAAACAGCTAACGAGTTGGATTATGTTAATGATAAAAGTCCACGTTTACAAAATAATCATATAAGGGCTATCCTAAATGTTACATAAATGATAGCCATTTATCAATCTATGTCGCTATATATTGAAATACAGGGAACCAAATACGGAAACAATACAAATACATTTTTCATTATTCATTGTCCCTTCGCTTTTTTTTTTTCATTCGCTCATCCGCGTGTATTCCCAGTCGGTTACTTTGAACATTCAAAAACCGACGAGTTATCACCAATGCGAATGGTTCATATTGTATATTTTCCTTATTTGAAAAAATGAAAAATAAAGGAAAAAAAGAGGAAAGGAAAAGCAATTGGAAGGGAAGGTGCTGAAAAGGTAGCAAGGGAAATTAACAACAACTGAGCAGAAAATAGAGAAATAAAGAAAAACTAACAAAAATCTACAAAAGCTTAACTCTAAATTATGTCTTATAGTTGGTGTATATTTCTGTTTGTGTTTTGTTTGTTTTGTTTCTATGTCAATGTGTGATTGTCTCTTCGGCATCATCTTTTTTTCTTTCTTCTTATTTGTTGGGTTTTCCCTGTATATTTATGGCTTTTCCCTGTATGTTTTTTCTTTCTTTTATTTCTCTTCTGTGCGGTGTTTTTGCACTCCTTGGTTTTTCACCTGAAAAAGTTTTTCACTAACACTAACACTATAATTTCACTAATACACTATTTCCATTAATATTTTCACTTACACTTTTCACTATCACTAATACTTTGGAAGTAATACTTTCTACTAGTACTATTATTTTCACTAATGCTTCAACACTAAATTCACTAATTTATTCGACTTTCATTTCTTGGTTTTCCCCGTATGTTGTACTTAATTTCACTCAGGTTTTCTCTCCTGTATTTTAGTGTTGTGCTTACTGGTTTGTCACCTGTTTTATTTACTAAATTAATATTTTCTTTGCTTATTACTGGCCTTATCATAATTTTTTCTACCGCTTGCAAAATGTTCTTGAGTGTTCTCTTCGGTTCCTAATGGTCTGGGTCCGGGGTTCATTCGGAGCACTTAGTGTGAACCCCGGTCCGTTGTATCCCAATACCATCTTCACCAATTTTACTCAAGGCCGGAGCGGTAGCCCCCTATTTCCACTTCACTTCCCCTCCAAGGACCCGCCACCACAAGAACACTCACTCACCCACGTTTCACACTTCACATCGCACCGGAATTCCTGTCCAGCCCCTGTCCTGTCATTCCTTTTTTCTTTCACACTTTCCACTCACTCTCGTCTCCTTATGTAGGTTTGTTTCCTTATTTCAGAATACTCATTTGTAAGTTTCCTTAGTTTCTCACAACCTTGTTTATTCATTAAAATTTCCTGTAGGGGTTGTCCTATTTATTTCATTTTTGTCTTTGAATTCTTTGTCAGATATTTCTCTAATTTTCTCATTATTTCCTTTTCTTAACCAATAATTTGCTGCCCGTTGTAAAGCTACATAATTCATGAGTTTCGTTCCTAATATTATACATAATGCAGTATGGGATGTAGTTGAAAATGCTCCACTTAGCCTAATTAATAAGTTCCTTTGTGGTATATTTATTCTATTTTTGTAGGTTTTATTTTGTAAGGTTCTTTCGATCCATACACTTGAAGCATATGCCATTGCAGCTGCTAGTATTGCTTGCTGATATAGTTTGATCGTTATTAGCTTATTTCCAATATTATTTCCTCTATTTGCTATATATTTTATATGTGCATCAAAATTTACTTTATCATCTAATAATAATCCAAGATACCTAATTTTCTATTCTCTACCTATTGTTTTACCATTCAATTTAATTATTGGATTTCGTTGCAACTGTGTCCCAAAAATTAAATATTTAGTTTTAGTAGGAGAAATGTTTATTTTACTTTCCTTACTCCATTTTTCCAATTAATTATTGTAAACATATATCTAAATCCTGACATATATGAAAACTTCCTGGTACTTATATGATTAACGCATGCACCTTCGATATTGGAGACACAGGCATGATTCTCGGTGGGAGTTAATGTAGTTGCAAGAATACGTCTCATATTGTTCAGTAGTGCTGCAAGGGATGTTAAAGTCCAAAATAATCGAGAAATTTGACCTATTTTAAAGCTAACAAAGAAATTGGTTTATAACTGTCGACTCAATGTGGAATATCACTCTTGCTTCAGGGGGTAAAGTGCGGAGGAACGCGGGGAGATGCCGGTCCTCCACTTCCAAAAAATATATACGGCGTCTCCCGAGTTCCTAAAGAATTACAATGAGCAAAGATAGGCAGGGGGACGGTGTGACATCATGCCGCTACCTACCTTTTCACTTCCACTTTTACCCATTTTTTTACATTATTTAAAGAATAATGCCAATCCATTGTTACTGCCTTTGCTCCCCAAATATATTTAACATAACGCATCTCATATGGCGAAGTAATTTTAAAAGTCCCACAAATTTGTATTTAATAAGATGCGTCTTGGTACATTAGTGCATTAGCTTCTTCCCATGAAACATAAGGAAACCAAAACTGAAAATGAAAAAGTATCTAGTTTCATCCCACGGTTGTGTCCTATGAAAGCGCATGATAATAAAATAATTGGTGAATAATAAAATATTTGATAAAGTGGGGAAAACGAAACAATTCGGAAAGAATCACGAATATGATGTTACCGTCCCATATTCACATGGCTATGAATCAAATCAGTGATCTCTTTCACACGCAACAGATAAGTGTTCCACAACTTTTCTTTCAAATAGAATACCTTGTCTATTCTTATTTTGTGCTTCGTATGCTTTTCATGACTACTAGACTCGACAGTGACACGAGCACAGAAACATTCAAGCCAGTTAGTAATGTCTAAGCCTTCCACGAGAAACTAACCTCTCTGATTTCCCGAATACAGAACAACCGTTTTCCAAAGGACCATATTGTCCCCAATTGTCTTCGGTATTTCTGTTTTTGTGCCACTGTTGAGTCCGGTAAAGATTCAGAAGTGTAAGTAAGATAAGAAAGGATTGAATAAGTTTCTTTAGAAAAATACATTTTAAAACAGAAACTAGTTTTGCTTTCACTTTTAGTGCGAGAAATCTACGGTTCGATATGTGACCATGTAAGGTTTCGACGGATGACATTGTGGTCTTACGTTTTCTCACGGTTATTCCGTTTCCTTCCAAATTATGAATCTATCAATTCTTTTATAATCACCCACTTTCATTAATCTACCGTTTCTTAGCCTAAAGAAAATAAACGAGGGACACAAAACTAGAAATTTTATTTTCCATTTTTGATTATTGTTTTAATCTCTTTGATTGAAAAAAGAAAGAAAAGAAAGCTAATATCCAAACGTATTTCTCAAGCAAATTATTTTATACAAATATAATTTTTTAACTTTTACAATTAGTTGGACATATTTTTGAAGTTTTCTGCTAAAAGTACAGTAGAATGATAATCAACTGCAAATGAAAATGACGTTTCACCACTCTCCATGACATCTTCATTTTCCACGTTGTATTACATTTTTATTACCTCGAGTTTCTTTGTTAGCTTTAAAATGGGTTAGGCTCATTGATTGATTTGAAATTCACTATACCTTCTAGCATCGAGAACTTCCTTATATGAGATGTTGAATCCAAATTACATAAACTCCCACCGATTTCATATGTTTATTTCAAGGATGTTATAAAATAGAGGATCTGCCCATACAACAAAATCGTGAAGCCATACGTCACAGCTTCGCCACACCTACTCTCCCCACTCCGAACCACGAAGATCGCAATGTTCCGAGCTAACAATCATGGCGGAAACGAGAGTAGCCAATCAGACGTGCCGACTCAGATGATACTCGGTTGTCTTTTGACTTCATTGAGTTCATATGTTGAAGATACGTATGTTGAAGATACGTTGAAGATCCCCTATTTTATAACATCCTTGGTTTATTTTGTATCCTGAACTTTCACGATAAATGAACTCGTTATCGTGTAACGATATTTCAATACGCGAAACGATATAAATAAACTTGTTATTTCAAATAACTTGCATTTTGTATATTCCACAAACCCATCCATTGCTTTCCCGCTCATCCCTCTCTATTCTGCTCGGACAGAGACACAGAAAATGGTAACATTCCGTATGAGAGGCCATCTCTGTTAAACTACCAGCTCTCGCTTAAATGTGAGGCGCGAGGTTTGATTCCATTGTTTACAGTTTTGTTTGTGCACCATTCCACGGCTTGTATAGGCTGTTCTGCTGTCAATTAGCTGCCCGCCTTTACTTACTAATGGGCTCCTAGGTAACGCTAGTTGCCGCTGGAGTAATCTTTTTTATGAGCATTAGCAATAGAGTAAATGGAAGTTATAGTAATAATGATACAGCAACTATCTTGGGCATAATTGGAAATTGTTTCGAACATCTTTATTAGCTAATAGTTTTTTTTTTCAGCGCTCTTCATTGATCATGCTACTCTTGATTGGAAAATGGATTGGCATTACTCGTAAATTTCTATTTACTCTAGTCAGCGATTTAATTTAGTTACCTCTAGCGGGAGCATGGAAGAGTTAAGATCAAAGAAAACAAACAATGTGTATTGCTGTTTTTATTTTTGCTATGGAATAGAGAGGTTAGAGAAGCAAACAAGGACTGTGGAAATAATTTTCATATAACAAAAATTGAGAAATCCTTTACTGAATGTTACAAATTGATAAAAATGTAATATATATATATATATATATATATATATATATATATATATATATATATATATATATATATATATATATATATATATATATATATATCAGTTGTGTTGTCATCAAGATTTTCCCAGGAAGGGGAAATGCTCCCCCCCTGAAGCAACGTAATTCTACCCCGAGCAAATATCTGATAGTGCTCAACGTGAGTTACCAGTATTTGCGTACCATTTTAATCCCATGTATATTGAAATCCCCTTGAGATATTTGAAATCATTACTGATTTTGATATTGTGTAGTAATGAATAGCTCAGAAAATTTCAAGAGGAATCTCTATTGACATTACAAAACTTTATTACTATAAACTTATGTTTTTACCCTCATTCATAGGAGAAATTAGAAATTGTAAAAATGAAAACAAAACCTGTTAATTTAAATTTATCTATTTTGGTAAAAGAAAAACAGCATTACGTATATGGTCATTTGGGGCAATACCGACACCCTAAGAACATTTGCTCTACTACAAGATTGTAACGAATTATAGCCCATAATTAAGAATAATGTTTCAACTACTTGACAGATACAATACATGTTACACACACACACAAAAGTTGTGGTTATGGAGAAAAATTGAAATGAACGATGAAGTGTCGGACTTCCGGGGGGAAGTCCCGACGGGGGAAGACGGACAGGTTGTTGGGGTAATGCCGACATCAACATTAATACCTTACGCACTATGATAGTGTCACTAATAATTCCACAACACACATTACTGTTCGTAAAGTAGTTCATGTGCTTTAAAAGTGCACGGGAATCTATAAGTTTAGGAATGTAGAATACCTTTATTTACAAGTACAGGAAATATTAAAAAATGTCACTGAGTTACAAACGAGGGAAAAAATAATCAAAAAATTTGTTGATTTATAAGAACTATATGAAACAAGAATTTCTTTTTTAAAAATAATCTAAATGTGAGCTCGTGCAGAGTGCACAAAAATTCTGTAGTTCATGAAAAAGTATTTGTTAATTTATGTTAATTATATGTTACCAATAGTATAATTTATAGATTAAAATATTAGTGTTAGCTTCATATACAGGAAACAGCAAACATTATACTCATATTTGTCTGAGATTTCACACTATTGACTCACAAAAGAAGGAATCGCCTGGATGAAGAACACAATCCTCGTTAAACCGCTGAAAATATTTTGTACATTTAACCCAATCAGCGGAATAGTTTTTGCCGTAAAACCAATCCCGGCAGATAGCACAATAATTTTCTCATTTGTGTTACTATGTTTTGCAACATTTTTTTTTGTATCTGTACATTCTTTTATGTGTCACTACCTTATGATTTTTCTATTTTACTATGTTTCTGTGCAGATGTAAAAAATTAGTCCCTATTGTTCTTCGCTTTACATTACTACATCTTATTTTCTTGGGTGAACCCATAGCCGTCTTTTATATAGTTACCTTTTCTTCTAGTGCGTGTTCGTCCTCTTCAGCAAATGTTGTATGTTCACCAAAATGTTTCTTGCAATTAACTTGGAATAATCTGTCACGAAACGTATCCGAGGAACTTCGAAAGCTCTTGAAGCGTAGCAAGTAAAATTGCATTCTTTACGGCTTCTATAGCTACCGACATTTTGTTCAAATTTCAGGAGCATCTCATGGAATGGAAAAAGTTTGAGTTGAATTGATTTTGAGTTTAACATCCTTTTCAGCAGCTAGGCTATATGAGACGTGGGCCTAGTAATTAACGTGAAATACGAACCATATGAGCTCCCGGCATGAATCGAACCCGGGTCTCTCACACCAAAGGTATGAACGCTAACCGCTCAGCCAGGAAGGAGCTCGGAATTGAAAAAGGATGCAGACATAATATTGTCATCTATATCTTGTAGTAATGTAGTGTTTTTGATATATAATTATTAAAAGTCACAACGAAAGGTAAAAAAAAAAAAAAAAAAAAAAAAACTTCTGTGAAAAGTGCCCCAAATGTGACAATCGGAAGTCCCCTGAATGTATATGTTGTATTTAACTATATTTTATGCAAGTTAGAAACACTGCACACACTGATGAGCCTATTACCTGTGATTGGACAACTTTCAGCTATATGCTATCCACCATGAGTACTGAACAATACAACTTTTACTTCCAAATAAGAGCTTAACAAAACATACTCAAATTTTACAATGACCCTTAACTTCTCACACCTTACCTTATACACTTCGACCTTTCTGGTCAAATTATTCAACTTATTTTTAAACTTTTACAGATATACATTTCATACATCTCACTTTTTCACTTAGTACCGATTACGCCAACATCTTCACTTCCAGGTAGAATTGACAGTGTTGGAAACTTAGAAGTGTCGGTATTCCCCAACTGTCGGTCTTCCCCTGAATGACTATAGGCCTACGCGTAATTTTACGTTATCTTCATATTACCGTATAAATTTAATTAATTATGCAGTAGCACTACGTTGTATAAATTATTTTGTTGGGTTTGCTTGCTATTCAATAGTGATGTTAATGGGTGGTCTAAGGAAGGATTTTCTATAATTTGCAACTCTCTTTGCATTGGTAGCCCGGACATGATGAGTCGAAAGCTGTTTGTTATTCATACTGGTATCAGCATCCCAAATCTTGGAAACACAAGAACTGATTGAAAGTTAAATAAACAACGAAGATGTACATGTTGGTGAGCATAGTGATGTGAAAAGAATATAGAAAAACGGGAAGATTTATCGCATTGAATTAATGTAGTCTGTTTTGTTAAAAGCCAGAATTGGCTTCTCAATGTTATAAGAGAGAAACGTCTGATAATCAAAATATTTATTAATCCTTTAAGTAAATGTGAGATATTTAAATCCTTTAAGTGAATGTGACCATTTAACGGCCAATCTTGAGAGCTCTACACGTTTTTATGGTACTTCTCCTTTAATTCAGAATGACTTCATATCGGTAGTAAGTAGGTTTGTGATAACTGAAGTGTGTAAAGTACCTTTTGTGTACATTATTTTTGATGAAACTATTGACTATTCCGATCAAAGTCAATTGTAATAGTCACTGAGGATATTTAAGATAGATTTATAGAAATCGCGAATGTTAGCTCCAAGCTGTTGATTGGTTAATCACATAGAACATATATATTGCAGAATACAATCAGCCAGAAGTTAATTCTACGGTGTTGCAGTCATGGCAAGAAGCATTTATGGATTGAAAACTATTTGTTCATTATTAAGCCATGTTTTAAACTAAATTTTGCAACGAACTATTTCTACTATTCTACAATGTCGCATTTTCTTCAAAACACCATCAGCCTTAGCTGCGTATTCTCAGTATCTCCCAAAAATTAAGAAAGCTGAAATACGAAAGTGGCACCAACGACATGGAATTTTACACTAAACTTATAAGTATGCAGTGAAGGGACACGAATGACATTTCATTGTTGCACGGGGCCACGGTGGCTCAGTGGTAGAGCGTTCACCTCTCGTGCTTAGGTTCCATGGTTCGGCCAAGTGAACCTTGTGGTGGACAAACACCGTGTGCGTGGGTTTTCTCGGGGTTCCCCGGTTTCCTCCCACTTTCTTCATTCCACCATTTCATTCATCACTCATCATCACCGTCTCCTTTAGCGTAACCGGCATAACCGCGGGACGTAAAACTCAAATATTTCATTTCATTTCATTTCTCATTGTTGCACTTTATCCAGTCTTCCCGATTTCAGTTTTGGGATTTAATGTTCTAGGGAGGATATCATGCTCATCACCTTCATCCTACACTAACATCTTTAATTTTGTTGGGGGTTTTATGCAAATTCTTTTCTCTAACATGTCTGTATTATGAAACACTACCTCACTGTTTTCTTTGAAGATATCAAAAATGTTGAGCGTGAATAATTATACAATCGTGCAATCTCAAGGATATTTGTTTGTTTAGGTATCCGGTTTGCGAAATTATTTTTGCTTACTGAAATAAAAATGAAAAATCAAACACTTCAATTTAATGTCTCTCGATTATTCCCTTTAGGCTAAGGGAGGCAAATGAATGATAAAGGAAGATTTGGTAAAATAAGGATGTGAAAGAAAACAGGATTATCCCGACAAAGCCCATGAACACGATTATGTACTCTCATGTTCAAAATTATTGTTGCATGTCTTTAAATATGTTATTGTAAGAATATAATTTGATGATGAATTCGCCCGGTATTTCTTACAATGTTAGTATGTGTATAATCGGCAAACACATGTATGTGGAAAATTTCATGTCAAAAGAGCAGTAAATAAGAACAATAGAACAAAAATAAAGCTTTCTTGTCCATTTAGCAACATTTTGTTTTACTCATTCTTTTTTTTTTCGTATTTATAATTCTTTTCCTATGAAATTTCCACAAATAAACATTTCCCAATTATACACATAGGATCAGTATTAAAAGTACTTTGCAACGTCGTTATCAAATTATATTCGTACAAGAAGAAGGTTATAGATATGCGACAACCATTTTGGACATGAGTGTACATTACACACTTGGCCAAGGATCGAAGCAGGGAGCCCAGTTACCAGAGGTAAGCGCTCTACCGCTAAACCTTCGTGCCCCCTATTCGTGCTTAGTGTTACTAGGCCTGTGGCACTTTCTATTTTACTGGTCTCCAATATGTTGCTATATTTTGCAAGTCCGCTAGTTTCGAAAGATTAAAATCCACTTTTCTGTAGTGCTGTTTAAAGCAAAAGCGTGGACTGCTAACAAGAGCTGTGCATTTTAAAAGTGCTAAAAACTCAGTTCAGGCACTCCGGAATAATACACCGAATGGATGTATTTCGGACAATGCATTAAAATTAAGATAAATGATCTACCGTTTATTATAACCACAATATTACAGCGTAGTAAATCATTTATATAAGAGTATAAACGAAATATTTTCTGATTATGCAAAGCTTCAATTCACACATCTTCTGGATTCTTTGAAATATTTACTTTGCAAAGTGAATTTCCCAAACGAAACATTGAAGGAATCGTAGCCAAACCAATCATTTTGATCACGTTTAATAACTGAAAAACGTTTAATAACTGAAGTAATGATTTATCCAGACAAACCAATTCGTGGAATATTATCAGCAGTATACCACAACAAATTAAGATCAAGTAATCTCTGAAGATCTTAAGTTAGCTATATTTATTATGACAATACCAGCTATCTCAGTATTCGTAGAATGAATCTCTCTCTCTTTTTTTTTTTTTTCGCTGAAAAGAACAAATTCTTATTGTCGGTCAATTAGACACAAGAATGTTTATCTAGGTTAGCGCCAAGATCGATTGAAAAATTTCTCCAGAAACTTCGGAAGCAGATCAATCATAATTCAACGATGAAGTCATCAAGGTGTTTTCGTCCGAAACAAGACATCTAGAATTCACACATAAGTACTTAAGTAATTATTTATGCTAAAAATTGTTTAACATGTTTCCTGTAGTAATTTGTCAAGGAACCCAGTGAGAGAAGAAACACGGAATATTGTGTATGACCTAAAGTTAGAATCTGATTATGACGATAAGTTTGATGATTTCGAACTCTATTCTGACTCAAGCTTGGATAATTCATAGTTGGCGTATTAAATACTTCTATTAGCCCTTGAACAGTTTTTAACTGTAGACCACACGACCGGCATTTTGGAAAAGAAAAATATCCAACTAAAGAAAGGCACATCCTATCATAATTTGTAACCTGATCAAGAGCAGTGAAAAGACAAAGAAAAGTCCAAGTCATGAGAGGAATAAATAAACATGGACTGAGATGTTGCATCCTGCTAACATTGTTTCAAACTATACTACCCTACAAAAATCAAACTACCTAAAAGTGGTTTCCATAGTCTACATTTTCCTTGTTGTTTCTCATATATTTTTCTTAAAGTAAAAACCATTTATTTGATACAAAGTTAGTAGCAATTTCACCCAGTATTAACCAATTATTTTATATTTTCCACATTTTGATTGTGCTTTTATTACGTAAGCTTAAGAACATTTATTTGACTAAAAAAATGAAATAAAATATTTGAGTTTTACGTCGCACGGTTATGCCGGCTACGCTAAAGAAGATGGTGATGATGAAAAATGAATGAAATGGTGGAATGAAGAAAGTGGGAGGAAACGGGAGAACCTCGAGTAAACAAACGCACACAGTGTTTGTGCACCACAAGGTTTATTTGGCGCGAGCTGGGATCGAAGCAGGGATCCCAAACACCAGAGGTGAACGCTCTACCACTGAGCCCCCCGGCCCGTTTCTTTGAGTAGGGTAGCAGTTGTACTCAATAAAACGATATTTTACCACATTATGGAGATTGTACTAGAAAGTGCTACGTTAGGAAAATGTCTTATATCATACTAAATGTTTTTATCATACTAAGTGAACACAACTTAAAATCTCATATTTATGATCATACACAATTCCTGCTGATATGGAAATTTACCTTGAATAAGTACGTTCCTTTGCCGTGGAGACCCGTGTTCGATTCCAGGCGGGAGCTCATGTGGTTCTTATTCCACGTTAATCAATAAGTCCCATCTCATACAGGGTCTGTTCAGAGAGTAAGGAGACTGGCCGTCGTGCGGCGCTCTAGTCGCCAGCAGCGCGCTCCACGGTAAAGGAATTAGTAGTGGGGGGGGGGGATCTAAGCTAATCAATACACTGGACATCAGTCACGTCCGAGCTCTGATGCAGTATGGATCAGGAGTGGCGCAAAAGCTGTTTTTGAGTTCTTGTCACGACAGAAAACGTAACAAATGAAGCATTTCGTATTAAAAGTTGGCTTTCACCTGGGCAAAAATGCTTCCGAGACGCTTACCTTGGTCAAGAAGGCTTATAAATAAACGCCCTGTCAAGGGCCCAGGTTTTCCGGTGCTTCAGTAAGTTCAAGAAAGGAGGGGGAGACCATTGAAGACATGGAACGATCTGGAGCCCTCCAACGAGTAGTTTGAAAAAAAAAAAAAAAAAGTGTGGCCAAAGTGAAAAATCTCCTGAACTCCGACTGTCGTTTGAGTGTAAGGTTAATCGTCGAAGACCTCAACATGTGCACAACAACGATTCACAAAATTATTTCTGAAAGTCTGCCATGACAAAAACTTAAAAACAGCTTTTGCTCCTAGCGTGATTCTTACTGCATCAGAGGTCGTACGTGACAGATGTTTAGTGCGTTGCTTAGTATAGACCTCCCCCCTCACTACAAATTCCCTTTCCGGGAAGCGCGCTGCTGGCTACTGGAGCGCCGGGTGACGGCCAGCCTCATTACTTTCTGAACAGACCTTGTATAGCCTCGCTGCTGAAACGGACGTTAAAATAAAAATCAACTGAACTCATTACCTTGAATAATTGAGCGATTTTAAAGAAAGATACTGTTTTCCATGATAAGAAAGTTATGTTCAAAGGAATATATAAAAAAGTTATATTCAATTTATATAAAAGTAAAATAATGCTTACGTTACAAGTAGTGTGTGCTTAAAGGCCGTTCGTTAGTAAAAGACAAACAACACATCTAGTTGTGGTTAACATTGCATTTTGCTACATAAATACTAAATAGATCAATAAATGACATTTTTTTTCCTGCAGAATAATACAAAACATACGATATTCACGCAGTAATCAAATATATTAATATTTATGTGTAATAGAGTTCGGAAACTGATGTTCTTTTTACTATCTAATATGACAAGGTTTTTTTTTTTTTTTTTTTTTTTTTTTTTTAATTTAAAGCGCTAGCTGCTAGAATACTGAAATGTACACAGTTGTATAAGCTAAGGAGCACAAGTGTTGGCTGGATTAGAAGCACGCGGATCTTCCACAAGCTATTGGCATTTCGACATCAGGTCTAATGAGACAATGTTCTACTCCGATCACCAAGGGAGAATCATATACCAACCTGGCGGGACACAATATCTTTCAAGATGAAATCTTTGAATTTAACGTACTATGATTATGCCCGTAAAGCCAAGGGAATGATGATTAAAGCAACGATAGTGGGAGAATTGGTGGAATGAAGGTTGGCGGAAACGGAAGCAGCCCGAAAAAATTCACGGATACGATATTGTCCACTGCAATCTTACTTGGGCAGGGATCGAACCAGAGTTCCCACGCATGAGAGGTAGGCGCTCTACCACTTTCCTCACTTTTTTAAGAACTATTGGACACGATAGGGACAAGAACACAGAAACATCGAGGACAGTTAAAATTCCACCCTTGCTACTATAGAGGGACTCGAACCGCCAATGGATTTCTCTTTACGATCATCAGCCTAACGCCTCAGAACGCTTGGCTACACCCACCGGCTTCCACTGAGCCACCGTGTATCCCTACGATATCTTTCATATACTATCCACATCGAGTACTCTATATACGAGCTCGTGCTCGTTTTCGACACGAGCTGAAGTGCAGGAGGAGGTCGTTTCTGTTTCTGGAACTAACAATGTAGCTTACCTTGAAATGGTAAATAATATACTGTTTCCGTCCCTCCATGGAACATTTCTTGAACAAGAGAATTAATTTTTATTTTTTATCAAAACAAGAGTTCTATTCATGCCCCCAATCAATCACAAATATTGTTAAAATTCACCCAGATCAGAATATATATATATATATATATATATATATATATATATATATAATAACTTCCTTGTTCGACTGATCTTAATTAAAAAGTCATCTTTGTGGGTTACTAGTAGGAATAGAAAGGAAACCGACAAGACCACGGTGACGTTACTAAAACGTAAGACGATTACATTAGAAATTAAAATCTTTATTTCAGAATGTCGATTTTCAAGACTGCAACAGTGAAACGACAACGGAAAATACTTTTTACTTTTGCTCCCAATTAATCACCAAGAAACGTTTCGTGTTGAATTAAGTATCATATTTCATTTTCATTAAAAAAATAAGTGGTTTTGTTTTCCTTCTAATTAAGACCCGAGAGTCATTTCAGATGTATACTGCATTTTCTTTTCTAATTAACTCAAAAAAGTTTTCATAGTAGAATTGTAGTATATATATGTTACTTTTTCAAGAAATTCAATTCAATCGGCGAGTTAAAAAAAATAATATTCCAAATATAAAGGAGAATGTTCCGTAATAAGAATTTCTGATAACAGTTTCCAATCCCATTACGTTTTCGGTATTTAGGAAATTAAAGATCTTAATATACGTCACAATGTCACATGCAAACATTTTTGAATAGAAAATGGTATTTTCAGTAATCAGCTTTATTATTCGTTTTCTAGAAAGTAAAGTGGTATGAATTGTTCTCCTTTTGGCACTCACCAATCCAATTATATTATTACTATAATGATATTTATAAAGGTAACAAGAAAGTTCTGTCGCTTTTTCACCCATCACTTTCGAACATCGATATGTCACCTAAGACGTGCCTGCAAGATCAAAAATAGTCTGCATTGGCATCAACGACCTTCTGCCAACGTTCTGCAAGGCCACGTGGATTCCATCACGGTAGAATTTGGTGGGCCGTAAAGTGAAGAAGATATCAAGTGCATTCTACAAGTCTACTAAGATTTGAACCGGCATCCTCTAAGGTGATTATCCAAAGAATGGAACATGTGATATTGGGATGGTGCAATGTCCGGGGAGTAAGGCGGATGCAATAGTGTTCTTCACCCGATTCCTAAAATAGTGGCCTGAGTCATCCTAGCTACGTGGGGCTTACCGTCGTCATGTAACAGGAGGACTCCTTTGCGATTCAGAAGAGCTGGCTCCAGAGTTTTGAGTTTTTCTTGAACACGTCTTAACTGCTGACAGTACACAGTTCTATTGATGCTCTGACCAACTGTTACCAGTTCCCGATGCCCGATCCTGCGAGCAGTCCACGAAACACATAGGAGGAACTTCTTCTGGTGTAGTGCTGGTTTCGGTTGTTTTGGATCCGGTTCGTGGGATACTAACCAATGATGACAATGCCGTGGAGTTTCATATAGGACCCACTTCTCATCACACGTCAACACCCTGTCCAGAAATGGCTTCTTCCCCAGACGAGACAGCAAAGAAACACAGGTGTCTGCTCGCGTTGCATGATGGCCCGGAGTCAATTCATGTTGAGCATCTTGTAATGCTTCCCAAGTTGATGGAGGTGCTGCCGAATGGTATCTCCACTCACACTGAATTGCAGTTCCAGTTCCTCACATGCCTGGCCACTGTTCGCCTCAATTGCTGTCTGAAGATCTTCAGTTTGTACATGTGTTGGTCTTCCGGCTCGTGGTGCGTCTTCGAGTGTTTCGTCTCCGTCATTAAATTTGTTACACTACCACTGCACTGTCCGCGTAGTCACGACACCCTCACCCAAGGCCTGGCATATCTTCTTCCCCACAGCAGCGGCGTTTGACCCCAGTTCGAACTCGTAGAACATACACGCCCTTATGGCGCTCTGTGGAGGTCCCATATTGACTCTGTCCTTATGCAAGTTCACGACGTAACTGAACTGCCACTACCAGGTGGTATGTTGGATATACAGAAACCAACAATATGCTTCGCTTTATCTTTATTCGCAATCAACTCACGATATAAGGGCCAATCGAACACCGTCCTCCACACAAAGCGACAGAACCTTTATATTCTTGGTTACCTTTATATTTTCAGTTGTGAGCCTATTTCGTATTTTATTATTCTAAATGCTCATTGCTTGATCGAGAAAAATAAGCATTATAAAAAATGAATGGCATACTAGAACCTCCTTTCACCCCTTAGCACACATATTTCAATCAGAGAAAGATATCAAAGTGTAGCTCAAGTAAGTGCTAATTATGCTCAAAAAGTTCATTTCAAACGGTTCAGGTGTTTCCTCACTTCAGGCTTTTAAAGAATACCAAAGCAGAAATTAAAATATATAAATTATTTATATATCTCCTTCAGAAGGAAACGTTTCGAAAACACTAAGGCTTCTTTCACATTATCCGGCGATTTGCCGGATCCGGTTTCGGCCCCTTTCATATTATCCGGCGTTTTGCCGTGGATGAAAAATATGCGAGCAGGGTTGCTGTGCAACTGAAGAAACAAAACTCTGTGACTCTTGTCGTGTTGTGGTGATTGTAATGGACAGACGCAAAATGTGTTTTCTACTCGCTTTGTTAAGACACAGGCAGAAAAAAAAAACGTCAGAGACACACATGGGTTCACCCTTTTTTAGAGAAGCGGTTATAGAAGGAGATTTTTCTATACTGTTTCTACAATTAAGGGAAGACGAAGGAAAATTCTTTAATTACTTTCGTATGTCTATCGCATCAACTATTGCCATTCATTAGCTTTGTTAACGTGGCTGCAGTGGACAAATGCAAAATAATATGCATTTTATTCGCTTTGTTACCAGGCCCTAGTCAGCCCAAAAATTTAGAGGGGGCCCGGTAGAAGTTAGGTGGGGCCCGACCCAATCATAGTATACTTCATCACCATATTATAGTTCATTTACAAGCCTACCGTGAAACTTTTAGGGGCTCAGTCAAAGTTTAGGGGGCCCGGCTCCCCTAGCCCCCCGTGGATACGGGCCTGTTTGTTACCGAAATGAGAGAACATGCCACATACAGAAAAGATGTGCACTTTTTATTAGAGAAGAGGCATTTTGGAAGAGATTTTTCTATACTGTTTCCACAATTGATAAACTTGGGCAAAATAGCGGCCCGGTTCTGGATATTTAAAATACCGTTCCGGTATTCAACTGTTATGAGAGAAAACCAGGCAAAAGTCCTCTCGGGATAGTCAACCGTTGAGGCCTATCCGAGAGTCTCAAGCCAACATTCAGCTACTGACCCCAAGACTGGTCTGTAGGCATTATTATTATTATTACTAGCTGTTATGCTTGTTCTTCGCACGGGTCAGATAAAATATCAATGTAAACAAACTGAACAATGAGAGAAGAATTAAGAAACATTTCTAAAATTAGGTACATTTTGTGTGAATATATATCCAACAACGTACGTGTTTTCATTGGGAAGGCCGATGGGGCTGAATTTGAACGTAAACACTATCGGGAGTATCAATATGCATCTGAGCGACCTCGATAAATATGAATTGGACACAAATATTGGTCATTTTCTACTACTTGTACATGTCCCGGTAAACGCCCCCTGAGACCCCTCTCTGGTTCGAATTGTGAAAAATTCGCCTCTGGCCTTCAGCCGATACCGCAAAAACTATGAATGTGACACCAACATCTGTCATTTTCTACTACCTTTACATAGAAAGTAAACGCCTCAGTAATCCTCTGGTTCCAATTTTGAAAAAACAAAGCCTCTGGCTCCCAGTCGACGGGGGCTGTATTTGGAAGTCAACGCCATGGGAGTATCACCATTCATCTCAGCGACAGCGAAAACTATTGATTTGAAACTAATATCGGTCATTTTCGATTATTTTTACATGTCTAGCAATTCTCCACCCCGGTGACTCCCGGCCCGCATACAATGGTGGCTGAATTTGAAAATCATCGCTAATGAAAGTATCACCATTTATCTCAGAGACCGCGAAAACTGTGAATTTCACACTAATATCGGTCATTGTGGATTATTTTTACATGTCTCGGTGATCACCTGCCCCAAGTTCCTTAGCTGATGGGGACTAAATGTGAAAGTAAACGCTATCTTGAGTTTCACCATTGAGCTCAGTGACCCCGAAAGCTATGGATTTGACATTAATATCGGTCATTTTCGATTATTTTTACACGTCTCGAAATTCCTCCCCCACTCTGGTGACCCCCGGCCCGCATACGAATGGTGGCTGAATTCATCGTTAATGGCAGTCTTACCATTCATCTCAGCGACCGCGAAAACTATGGATTTGACACTAATATCCATCATTTTCAACTACTTTTACATGTAATGGTAAACGCCCCCCTGAGACCTCCTGGTTCGAATTTTGAAAAAAAAATACGCACCGGCTTGATCTGGAGCCTGGACCAAGGTACCCGTGACTAAATTTTGATAACTTTCGGTCCACTCGAATGGTCCCCAGGCCGTACAAAGACAGACACATAAACTCTGTATTTTATTTATATTAGATTATTATTATTATTATTATTATTATTACTACTACTACTACTATTATTATTATTATTATTATTATTATTATTATTATTATTATTATTATACTATTTCTTGTTAATTCTTTTCTTTTAAGCGTACCGACTATTGACTCAAGTCTCTTTAAAGCACTGCTCTAGTCCCTGAATTCAGAGGACTATTCAAGAAATTACAGGAAGATAATTATAAAATATATAAAGTACGGTATATTTATCAAATATCACATCATGAATTCTCTCTTGCTTTGCGTAGCAAAATAGTACATAAATATATAGCAAAAGACTGTATTGCTGAAATATTTGATAGTGTATATTTCAATTTCGGGTCACCACAAATTTATAGAAGCTCATTTGTCCAGTGCTACTCGGACATCTTCCAATCTTCTATTACATAGAAAAATAATAATGTATATTGATTTCGACACTTCGGTAGTATTGGTCGTTTTCAATTAAGTTTACATGTCATCTTTCCCCATATATTGTATATACAGGTTTGGTTAATTACTCCAGATGTAGTGGGCTAGAACATAACCATATACACAAACACACTCCACACACACAAAAGCACACGCTCCCATATTATAGCAGCCACTTTCTGCTCTTTCCTGGAAACACTTGCTTCCTCCTCCAACACCCATCCGGTAGTTTGCCGCGTATATGTGAAGAGCTTCATTGCTTGTAATGTCCCGCTTGGCTGTGTATAGCCAAGCCGGATTCTAGCAGGGAGATCCGGCTGTTTTTGCTCGCCGGATAAATGTCCGACGACCGCCGCACATACATATGGTGATCAGAAAAATGGAAATACCTGAACGAAATTGCAACTTACCAGATTAATATGGGTCGGGCCACCTTTCGCCTTCAGAACAGCCTTGATGCGACGTGGGATGGAGGCATAGAGGTCGTGAATGGTAGCAAGTGAAATTTTACACCATTCCTCGTGCAGGACATCGGCCAGTTCTGTGAGAGAGGATGGAGGTGGAAATCGTCGCCGGAGTCGTGTTTTCAAGACGGACCACAGATGTTCAATTATGTTGAGATCTGGGGATTGGGCTGGCCGGGGAAGGTGTTGAACTTCATCCCGATGTTCCTCAAACCACGCTGCAACAACGCCAGCTGTGTGAATGGGTGCATTATCATCCTGGAAGATGGCGTCATTGTCCGGGAACAACATCCGTACCATAGGCTGCAAGTGGGCTCCTAAAATTGCGACATAATCGTTGGCAGTGATTCGTCCACTAAGTGTGACCACAGGACTCAATGAAAACCATGATATGGCGGCCCACAGCATCACCGAGCCGCCGCCATGTTTCACAGTTGAGCGGAGACACTGCAGATCATAAGCTTCTTTGGGCGTTCTCCACACATAAACACGGCCCGTGGTTGGGAATAGGGTGAAAGATGACTCATCCGACCATACCACATGTTTCCAGTCCTCAACGGTCCAAGTTGCATGGTCGCGGCACCATTTGCGGCGTGCGAAAGCGTTATAGTCTCTGATAAGCGGTTTGGCCCGTGCAACACAACCCCGCAAGTTCATGTCATGTAATTCGCGGCGGACTGGTCAAAACAGGGTGGGGGAGGTGCTGATTGAGGTCCTCAGTCACTTGCTCCGCAGTGGCACGACGGTTCTGCGTGACAATGCGCTTTAATACCCGGCGTGACCTGTCACTCATGATTTTCCCCCCACTGCCCCGCTTCCCCGATGTGATTTTCCCGTGTGTTGTGTAGGCCGTCATCACCTTCGACACTGTCCCACACGACACACCTAACACAGTAGCCAGTGCCGTCACACTCACTCCACATAACCGCGCACCAACAATTTGCCCTCTTTGAAAAATCTGAGAGGTCTCCCATTTTACACTACCTTCGTCTGCTGCAGCCACTGGACACTGCTGTTCCACTGCGTTTGACGTAGTATGGAGACCGACCTAACACACCACCACCAGCAGTCCGGCGCTGCGGGCGCCATGACACCACTGCCAACCCATACATCTGACGTGTTGCCAACTACAGTTGTTTCCATTTTTCTGATCACCATCTGTATGTGAAGAGCTTCATTGCTTGCAATGTCTTTCTACCTCGTCCGGCAATTTGCCGGAAACGGATCAGGCAAATCGCCGGATAATGTGAAAGGGACATAAAATGCATTTCCATTTATTAATATTAATGAGAAATGTGATATATTGAGTTTCGTTTCACTAACATCAGGGGCTCGTAAGACAATGTACTTTTGGCATGGAATTTCATAGTTTTGGCATGAACTTTAATCAAAATGATATGATGCAAAGCTGGCTCAAGCCAAATGTTAACTATGTTGAAAAGGTGAAGTGCATCCTCTTGCTCACTTTTACACACACACACACACACACACACACACACACACACACACACACACACACACACACACACATAGGGATAGACAAAAATCCTAAAAACACTTCATACAGGACACGTAAGTTTGGGCCTCCACTGTACAACACGTGTTGCGGTTGCCGAGCGTTTTTTGTTTTCAATTTCTCATGAAGACCTTCCTCTTCCGTGTGTCGTGGTGTGGAAGTGGTGCGGCAAAATGGGCCACCTGACAGGCTTCCAAAGGGGCATGATCGTTGGTGCCCGTCAGGTTGGATCTTCAGTGGCAACAGTGGCCAACATTGTGGGAGTATCGAAAGGCACTGTGTCCAATGTCACGAGGGCATACACAATTCATGGGCAAACGACGTTTGCAAAGCACAACAATGGTCGAAAGACAATCCTGTCAGATAGGGACCGGATTGCATTAAAACGGATTGTAGCAGCTAAAAAGGAGACCACTGCAATGAAAATTACGTCTGAACTCAATTCCGGCCTCCAGAACCCGGTTTCATCGAAAACAGTGCGACGGGAACTTCACAAAATGAAAATTCATGGCAGGGCCGCTATCGCCAAACCCCTGGTTACAACAGTAAATGCGAAGAGGCGTATCCAGTGGTGGAAGGACCACAAAGCTTGAACTCATGATCAGTGGAAACACGTAATGTGGTCCGATCAATAGACCTTCATCCTGTTTACGTATGGAGAACACCGTTGCAGGTCTATGATACACACTATCTGCTCCCAACTGTAAAGCATGGGGGTGGTTCTCTTACAGTATGGGCAGTGATATTGTGGTTTTCTGCAGGTCCCGTCATAGCCCTGCATGGAATGATGAATGCTAAGGCGTATGAGGGGATTTTGGGGGACCAGGTTCTACCCATGGTCCAAATATTGTTCCCTGATGGTGATGGCATCTACCAAGATGATTTGGCACCCTGTCACGCCACAAAAACGCTGAAATCATGGTTTGAGGGAGCATGACCAGGAGCTATCACACCTCCCATGGGTCCCACAATCATCTGAGCTGAACATCATTGAGCTATTGTGTTCTGAGTTAGAGAGGCATGTTCGGTCTCATTACCTTCCACCAGCATCCCTTAAAGAACTGGAGCATGTTTTGGAGTAACAATGGTACAAAATTCCACACACCACGATTCAGGAGCTGTATACGTCCATTCCACGTCGGATCCAAGCTGGTTTAGACGCAAAAGGAGGCCCCACACCATACTAGGTATGATTTTCACACTTTTACAAACGTTTTAGATTTTTTGTCAAACCCCTATATATACTGGTGTAGTATATATCTGTGAATGTAACAGGTATATAGATAGATAGATAGATAGATAGATAGATATAGATATGTATTAATATATAGATTGGATGAAAGGTAATGACAATACTGTTCTCACGTCAGATGGCTGTGTCTCAACACTGCAAGAGTTTTGTAGCTAGTAAGGGAATGTGAGCTGATGTAGCATGGCGAGTGATATGACTGTATGTTATCCAGTGGAAAGCACCAGTGCCGTAAAATAGAGGAAGAAAGTGGAAGCGACATACTATATGTTTCCCGAAGAGGAACAACGTGCTTGGATCAAGATTAAAGTGGCACGTGGGCCTAGTGTACAGTATTTTTTTTCAGTAACTTTGTGTGAAGATCTTTTCTTCAAGATGAAGAAAGAACTTCGCGGAAAGCATTACAATACAAGGGAAACCATCATCCGTGTCATATGGCAGTTCTTAATGGACATCAGCAGAGATTAAGGTTAGTGTAACGGGACAAGTTTTGTCGATAGATGTCACTACAATCTTCTTATCTCTCCCATGTATTTTTTACCTTTCACGAAAATTTACAATTTCTTTTACAAATTTCAACCTAGAGAGTTCAAATTTTTAGAGAAGGAACTTCATAACCTATCAAAGGGAACAATCTGTGCCGATTTTTTATTTAGAATTTTCTTTATTGTTGAAACAGTTCCATTGTTAAAGATTTAGATACCCATTTCAACAATCAAGCAATTTCAACAATGAACAAAATTCTAAATAAAAAATCGGCACGGATTATTGCCTTCGATAGATTATGAAGTTTCTTTTCTAAAAATTTAAAGTCTCTAAGTTAAAATTTGTAAGAGAAATCGTGAATTTTCGTGAAAGGTAAAAAGTATATGGGAGAGATACGAAGACTGTAGTGTCATCTGTCGGCAAAACTTGTCCCTTTAAACCAATCTTAAAGCATTGATGGTGCACGATGCGTTCTACACGTGTAGAAGCTGATAGAGATGGGAGGTGATTACGTTAAAGGAATGTAACAGGTATTCTTCTGCGCATAAAGTCAGGTACGAATTATAACAATGTTATTACATTACTTTTTATCCAGTCCTTGTAGATAGATAAATGGAAGAAAGTTATAGAACAACCTTGTTTTTTCACTAGAATCGTACTTGCTTAATTATCATCTCACCTTAGGAAAGAAGATTTTAAAAAGTTGAAACCAGATTTACGAATGTAGTGCTCCTTTCAATAACTTTCCTATCAATGAAGAAAAGAGCCTGAATTTTAAAGAGATTTAAATAGGAGTGGTTGAGGATTAACAAAATAGATACTACTGACCCACTTTTACTAATATATTACACAGTAATGAAATGTTTAAATCTTTCAGTAATTATTCATATTTTTGTTGTGTAAAGCTTAACATTAAACAGTTTTGCTGTTTTTGTTAGTTGTTTTTGTTTTTCTACTATGTGCGCGAAAGTAAACTGCATTAACAAAACAAATTTTATTTCAGTAATATTCATTCATATGTTCAAAAGTTTTAATGCAGTAAATTAAATGATAAAGTAAACTTAGTTTTGTGAGTTGGTTTTTACATATGATCCGTTGCTACGGCGAGCAATGGACGGAAACCGCCAGGACTACTACATTTTCTTATGATAAAAATATATAATGCTGAATGTTAAACCAACATACTTGCAATACCAGGCTCTTGTTTTTCTTCACACTTACTTTCCTTGTTTCTACGATAAGTGTAGATCAACTATTTTCTCCTATTTCAAATATACTAATCATAATAATGTCTGTTCAATTCATCATTCGAATGAACCTTGATCTAAGTAAGCCAATATTTCCAAAATTAAAATGCTGGGTTGCATACCATTGCAGGTAAAGAAATATATCCAAACTTTAATGGGAGAGTAAAAAAGTTTTAGCACAACTTGAAAAATCAACTAAAAATCAGTAATTTAATGTTATTTCTCAAACTCACTACAAGATTATTAATTACCTTATATGCAAGGGTGTGTCAATTTAAATTGAGAAAGGCAGCATCATACTTAATTTGACGAAGTTTTTGCCGGACCTCTCCGTCATATTCGTATCACATTGACTTCTAATATGTTGATCTTTGGCCATATACGACGCTTTAACTGGAATCCAGATTTAGCCTCTCAACCACTCTCGTATACCATACCAGCTAACATATCCCCAAAATCTCCAACAGGCCTAGGTTTGGGTACGTTTACTGGTTAGCCTCCTTTGGACTTACACATATGCTATGGTTGGACACTTAGTCGAGTGTTTTCTTCGCTTAATGGCTGCATGCAAGGTTGGGCCAAAAGAAAATTTTGTCACTTTGATGGATTGAACTAATTTTTCGAAGCAATTTCTTATGCACTTTCCATTAACTTTCTAACTGGGCCTCCATTGGATGCAATGTGTTAAAAAAATTGCCTAAACAAACGAGGACGGGTTTGGAAAATTTTTTTGTGAGCTTAAATCTGACATCATCTGATGCCGACGCAGCACTAGCGATCTAAAATCATGTGTAGCTTGGTAAGTCTCTGTAATTCCAAAATATTTCTAGTCCGTAAGATCAGTCATGTTACTGTTCATCATCTTCTCTCGCAGTTTGCGGCATTTTTTAGGAATCTGTTCGATTTGTTTCTTTCTGCACTTCAGTGCTTTCAGTCACTCACGACATTGCAGACTCACGGCTTTCAGATTGTACCATACTCAGACTTAGCAACCCCAAACGTACGTCCCGAACCCGATTGGGTAACAATATCTGAGCTTGTTCTCTCTTACTTTCGTTTACAACTCCTTTTTACCCAATTTGCGTTGATGATCTTCTCTGCGGTTGTCCTTAACTGCCTGATATTTTTCGTAGCGATCGATGATGGAATGTATTGTTCTGCTTGGATAATTATCCTTTTTTTTTACATTTCTCCCCACATACCTTCTTCATAGATCCAAGAGAGTCATATATACTCTGCCGAAACAGCATTCTTTCAGACTTAATCAAGCTCATCTTCATTACAGATCCTAAACTTTCCAACTCTATATTAACCTACGTTTTTCTTCATCACTATACAGCAACTCATCTGTTATTCTGACCCAGATATGATCACCTTGAAAGTTATGCAGAAACTCTTTACTCATAAACAAATATTTTTGAACTGTCATACAAACAAAAAGCTCTATAGTAGGTAGTATTTACACAGCATTGGAGATAGTCATTAAGGATGCAGAAGCACGATACACAAAATTCCTGGTTTCCAATTAATATTCAACAAGGATGTAAAATTATGGACTAAAAGTGATCAGAAAAAAATATCTAGTAACTTGTAATTGTATTTTATGTATCTTTTTTGTCAGAACTACTACTATTCAAGTGGATTACACTGTAGTTTTTCTACCAATGTATATGAAAATAAAACAAAATTATTACTACCATTGCTTAAAAAAACAGAAAAGAAATAAATAAATGTGGTACCAAGGTAGAACAAATGTCCAACTTACGTACAGTTAATTGAGATGATTTTGAGTTTAACGTCCCGTTCAGCAGCGAGGCTATATGAGACGTGGACTTACTGATTAACATGGAATCCGAATCAGATTAACATGGAATCGAACCCGGGCCTCCCACGCCAAAGGCGCGTACGCTAACCGCTTAGCCACGGATTGACGTACAGTTCATGATTGCAGAAAGAACCTGAATCCATCTTATGTAACTTTGAGATATTAAAGACAACTATTTACATCAATGACTGCACACTTACCTTGCGCTCAACCTATAGTTCAATGTTGCGTTTTCACCGTTGTAACACCTTCGACACATGCCCTCTCTACACACAAAGTTCCGTAGAACACAGAGAATCCGAAAGGTGTATACCATATTTCACAAAGATATGATTCGGTTCCTTTCTGTAATCATAGATTCAATTCATTATTTTATAGTCAATTTCGTATATCTTTAATCATTGCATCAAGGCAGATGAAAAACATTATGTGAGGTTGCTGACTAATGAACTCGCGCCATCATATGCTTAACTAAACATGTGTGTATAAGATATTGCCTATGACTGGCCATTTTCCAGTAAAGTAGTAGATCTTAGAATGGTTATGTGTGAAAAAAATATGATTTCGTAAATAGTGGGAGTAAGGTTAGAAACTACGAACCAATTGGTTAAAAAGACATGAAATCATAACAATTACAGAATAAAGGGCCACTTACTTGTTTATAAAACATACACACCTATATATACTATAGTCCTCAGTTGATACCTCCGTCTTGACATAGGTACTAACATCTATTGTAGTCTTGCTCCTCATTCTCAATTTCCTTCTACCACATATTTTATCACTCAGAACACATTTTTCTCAGTATCATAATGCCTTTTACTCTCTTTCACAAGTACTTTTAATATTGTTTTATTTTCCTCTACATTCCTAAATTTTTCTTATTGGTATTCTACTCTAATTAGCTGTTTGAATTTGGAAGTCGTCCAATATTTTATTACTATTCTATCAATAACCCATGCTTCTATGTTGTGCAATATAATGTACCAGACAAAATTTTCGCAGAGTCTTCTTCTGTAGCTCTCTCAATTCATGGAACCATAAACTACGTTTCTTGGATCGTTTTAATCGTTTCTTTAGGACTTCTTGTTCGTTTCTTATTTTTCATTTACAGTTTAGATCTTTATTAATTATACCACCTAGATAATTAAAACTATTCATCTATTGTATTGTCCTCTTTGCATCTCTTTCCTTTCCATTGCAACAAATGAGAATGTTAGTGTATATTCTCTTCTCTCACTCTTATCATGACAATATATAATTTCCTTTTGGATTTTATAACGGTTTACTAATGTAGAAGAAGTTTTATTTCAATACTTGTGAGGTTTCGAAAAAAGAAATCAAGTTTGGCCAATAATATAATGAACCTCAAAATATTCTTTGCTATGATAGTTTGCTTCTCATTTTTTCCAATTATGTACAAATGAAAGACAAAGTTACCCTAAAATAATTTGTTTGCAAATCAAGGTTTTTTATTTTTTTTGCTTTATGGGGTAACTTAATAACCAATATTCACTATTACAATAGTACTCAAGGTTTTCTTCCGAGAATATTTTCACTTAATGTGCATCATCACCCGGAAGTCAGTACATACAGGGTTTGTCCGGAAAGTAATAGGACTGAGTCGATTAAAAAAAAAAATTATTGAGCCAATCGTTACAATTCTTTAAAAACTTTCAAAATAGGCTCCTTCTGCGTCGATGCAGCGCTGCCAGCGCGATTTCTAAGCATTGAAGGCGTCACGGAAGTCATTCTCCGGAATAGCCTTGACATCCGCGGTGCAAGCTGCTTGGATCCCTCTGTCGTCTCAAAATGCTTGCCTTTCATCGGGCGTTTCAATCGAGGAAACAGAAAGAAGTCCGGGGGGCCACATCTGGGCTGTAGGGCGGCTGCGGAAGTCGGCCTTGGTCAGGTAGCTGTTCACAAGAAAGGCGGTGTGAGCCGGGGCGTTGTCGTTTTGCAGCTTCCAGTCGGCTCCGATGTCTGGTCGGACCCGATTGACCCTTCGTTTGAGTCTCTTGAGCACTTCCACGTAAAACTTGGCATTGACGGTTTGTCCCGGAGGAACAAATTCATGGTGGACAATGCCTTTGATGTCAAGAAAGACAATGAGCATCGTTTTCACTTTGAATTTGCTCATTCTTCCCTTTTTTGGGCGATGAGACGCCGGCGTGTGCCACTCCGAAGATTGCCTCTTTGTCTCGGATCATACTCAAAGATCCATGATTCGTCACCTGTGATTACGTTATTCAAAAATTGGGGGTCACTTTCACATATGTTCAAATTTTCTTGGCACAATTCCATTCGTCGCAATTTCTGGTCGTCAGTGAGCACTTTTGGGACAATCTTCGCGCACACCTTGCGCATGTTCAAATGCTCCGTCACAATTTCATGAACCACAGTTTTTGGTAAATTTAACATCTGGGCAATTAAATGAATACTTAGTCGACGGTCTGAGTTCAAAACTTCGCGCACACGAGTCACATTGTCGGTGTTTGTCGAAGTTGAAGGTCTTCCAGCACGGTCTTCATCGGCGACCTCTTCCCGGCCCTCCGAAAAGGCCTTGTGCCACCGAAACACACCACTTCTTGCTAAAGCATCATCTGGGTAAGCCTGCTTGATCATATCAAACGTCTCTGTCGCAAATTTACCGAGTTTAACACAGAATTTATTCGCGTACCTCTGCTCTAACGAACGCTGCATTTTCGGCTTGCACCACTGACAGAAACACGTCGCGCGAAAAAGCCTGTGCTGACTCTCCGTGTGCTCGGAGACAACTGACCAGCTGCTCGTTCGTTAGCTAGGAACGCTCTCTACCGGATCCAGTCGGTGCGCGCACGCTCCGAAGTACAGTCATGGCGGAATAAAATCAGTCCTATTACTTCCCGGACAAACCCTGTATTTTACCTCATTCTCTTAACTACTGTGCAATGAAACGTTGCATATTATAAATATTGTACTATAAAATAGAGTTATGTTTCAGCTACAACACAAGACACTGATTCATTTGGTTGTGTCTCCTGATATCAAAAAAGATAACAAATAAAATAAAATATTTTATTCGTTTTACAATGAGTACACAAGATGGCACTTGCTGTTAGATCCTACTAGAAGTGCTGAGTTTTATGAAACGTTTATTTGTATGTGTAAAATATTTTAAACTAACGATCTTATTACGAAATAGACATATTGTTTAACCGTTTCTCGTATTATGTTTTACATGTTATTTAAATATTAATTTATATTTAAGGAAATAGATTTTGAGATGAAACTTGCGCAGAACGCCGTAATGCGTTGTTGCCAAATTTGTACGTTTATTTCCTGAATTCTAGCATTAGAGTTCGAGAAACGGAACTTAGCTGTGAATTGCTTTAAGGGACGAAAACTAAAACTCCAGGAAGTATCCAAGCAGAAATCCATGATTACTCCCTTTATTATCTAGCATCTGCAAACACTCCCACTATCTGGCAACGTCGCACTATTCAAGCAGCGTTTAGCATAGCACCGAGAACACCTAGTGAACCGCCTTAAATAATTTTTGAAGTTTACACCACTTAATGCAGATAGCATTTGTAAGTGAGATACGAACAAAATTGTACGTTTTTTTTAAAACAAGAAATCTCTCATCTTTTTCTATCTATAAATATTTGGTATGATTATAGATACACCTTAATTAGCTATCTAATACATTTATATGCTGGTCTTTTCATACAGTATACGGAAGTAATTAAGTAACGTGTCCATTAAAAAGGAAACACTTTTTACTAAAAAAGAAAAGGTAGAGTGCCTTGCGGCAGAAAGCAGTGTGAATCTTCAAATTTAATACGGCACTGTTGGCTTTCCACACTACTAAGGCTGTGCAGGGTTCCTCGTTTTGTTTAAGTTTCTCTCTGCTCTACTATAAAGTTTACCTATAGCTAACCAACATACATGGGGGAAAACGGAAGGAATAAAGTTTTGTTGTGGATAGCAACTTAGTTTAAACTAAGCACGATTACCTAGATTGTTCCTTGCTTGTGGTTTAACTTGTGTGGTATAAACAACTATAACCTTGTTTCACCGAAGGAAATACTAACCACATCTAAACTAAGCTTCAAGGTAACTAGTTTGTGGTTCCCAATTCATACATTAATTACATGTTGGTCTGTACGGAGTTTGCATTATGAATAATACATAAGATAAAGTGTTTGTGGATATTAATGTCAATATATTATTGATACTATTATAACAAATGAACGATTTCCGTGTGACCACTTTAAATAATTAAAAAAAATGCTGTTTTGTGAAAAAATTGTTGATGCTTTTACGTCACTTCGTTAATGCATTTAATGCAGTTTTGTTTTACCTAATTGAGATACAATATAGTGGAGAAATGCAATATAATGGAATATTCTTTTAATTTAATTTAATTAATTTACATTAAATAATATAAAAAGGTCTACAGTATTGTTAGCGTCTAGCGGAAAACATTTTGTCGAAAGATAAGATGTGCTACACATCAATTGATAAATCTTATTGGGCTGAATAAAGTGATTATCATAAACTTCGGGAAACATTGACTTCAATGTGAAGAAAGTAATGCGAAATGTATGTACAGATTCTGATCTTCCCAGCTTGACGGAATTATATGTAATGAAGAGTTTTTATACCGAGTTTCATCTTTCTACCTTTATTATTTCTTCAGTAGAGAACATGATATATTTGATCTAAGATTATAGTAGATAGGATTCATTTACGCAGAAAGGTAGACATGCCATGACAAATTTCCTCATTAATGAAAGTTAACAATAAGTTGCACCAAAATTTAAAAAAAATAATACTTTGACAATTCTTTTAATGAGATGGGAAGGATTCATTTGAAAATGCACGTTGTATAAAAGATGATAGGTTATTAGATGGCACTAGCATCAAAGTGTATGAACAATAAAAGTAGAAAGAAGGGTAGACATAGAATATAATATTCTAAAATACGGACCGAAACTAATATAACTTTGAGACAAGATAGAGACATGGGTAAAATTAGGATACTATTGGTTTCTGTATACTTTGGCCATTCTATATTGACTCTATAGCTGGCTGTCTATTTCAGTGATGCCAACACGTATGAAAAATATCATTTTTTACTAGCTCTTGACATGAATTATTCGGAGTGGGATAAAGGAAATTTTCGTTGCAGTCTTTTCTTCGTTATTGCCAAAATCTATGCTAGTGAGAAGCGACTTAGTCACATGTGATTCTTAAAAGGGAAGTACCAAGAAATATAATTTGTTCTCCGGTATTTGAAGAAAGAAGAAAATCAAACAATGAACGAATGAAGAAAGAAAGTTATGTATCAAACAAGAAACAGCCAATTTCCAAATGTCCCACACAAAAACTTTTTTAGTATCATTCAGCTCTATATAAGCTGATGGTGCTAAGATGTGATGGAATCACTTCCTATCGGACAATGAGACCGTATATCTGTTCACGATTAAGCAAAATAGTTTTATTCACAACCTATGTTATAAACGTGGAAAATCTAAATTTATTGATAATTCATACAGAAATTTCGAAAAGTAACACACGGCACACATAAGCTTCATTTTCATAATTTATTATTATTATTATTATTATTATTATTATTATTATTATTATTATTATTATTATTATTATTATTATTATTATTATTATTATTATTATTATTATTATTAAAATGTAGAAAATTCAGATTGAAAATAGGATTTTTTGCCTCTCGAGATGGTATATTACAGCGTTTCAGGTTGACATTATTGGTCTTTTTTCCTTCTCTGTAGTGGCCAACGGACTCAGACGTTAACTACGGTACCGTGACTGGCCTCCAGCTGAGCTTTTGAATTTATGCTCCGAGTAGTATGGAGTATTATAAAGAATCTGTTGTTCCTGAAGTTGGCCTACTTTCTGGGTGGTGGTGAAGAATGCTGAGTTTTTGGATTAAGCAAGGTGCATGTTGGTTACATAAAAGAAGAATTAGGTCAGTGTAAAATTTTTCCTTTTATTTATTAACACAAAAAATTTACACACTGTGTCATTCCAGACACGGGAGAGCTGAGAATATATATATATATATATTTGCGCTATGTGTTTATGCACTGTCTGAGGACGTCACACGGAAACTAATATTTATGTCTTTTATTATGTCATTACTGTGTTTCTCGTTTTAACGTTTTTAGGAAAACGAAAAAATAGTATATAGTTAAACTTGGTCACAAAAGATCCATTTGTTACTCTTACAACACTAAAGAAATGTCGTGAGTGAATTCACACAAGCGGCTATTCGTGTGTTAAATCAGACAAAAGAAATGTGTGTACTACTTTTCTTTTTTTTTTTTAAAAAAAAAAAGAAAGAATGGCAGGAGAAATATTAGATACCATTAACAGTTCAGAACAGGGAGCGTATGCAAGGGATGGGTCCTGGAGGTTCGAACCTTCCCCGAAATCCCGATATTTTTGTAAATTTAATCTAATTTTAAGGGTGATTTTACGAATATTTGTCATATAGAATTTGGACCACCTTTAAAGGTTATGGAGATCCCCGAAATAAATTCCTGTGAACGTTTTTGATTCAAATTGTACTTATGTCAAATCAAACCTACTACTGAAGTCTCTTAGGAAAGTCAATAACTTCTTACTATAATATTTGTTGATTAACGACACATTACCTAAGAAACTATCTATTGACACTTTCGCACTGCTCGTTATTAATGAATTACCCAAGGTACATGATGTTGGTGTTCTTCTTAAAGCTATAGTATATGGGTAGAAGCATCTTACTTGTCGGATAACACAACGGTTAACGGAATGTAGAACATTACACACGAGGAAGTTTAAATATACTACTAATAATTTTTATTTGAAACTAACATTATAAAATCTCATATTCAATATTTTGTTTGATAACCCTCTGCCATTTTCCCGGCAGTCCCTGTAAATGTTATGTGATTTCTGGTCTGAAAATTGTGACACGTGATTTTCGCAGGCCTCTCTTGATATCTACCAACTTAATACCTTTCAGAGAATTAATGCAGAGATCGAAAGAAATGATAGACTGACGTGACAGGTCTGGGCTATACGGCAAATGCATTAAAAGCGATATTCACTGAATTTCGTTAAAGATGTACGTATTAAGCCTAGCATTGTCTGTGTGGTATACAACGGATTATCTGTTCACCAGTTGCGGCCATTGCTTTTGAATTGCTATGTACAGTGAAGCTTGTCTTATAGTACAGATCCGAGACTTTTGCTCTGCCCAAGTCCGAGGTGATGAACGATCCTCTTCCAATCCAATTAAATGCACAGAATAACGTTCCGGAGCGACCATTAAGGTGTAATTTGTCACCGACCACGAATAACATTTTGGACACCGAAATATCCAGAACGAAAGCGACTGAACCAACTTTCAGCTGTTACATTCGGTAACCCATCTTGCCCATTAGCAGCAATAATGTTTTCACGGCCCTGTGAAGCACTTGCACGTTTGTCGAAACAAAATTTTAAAATGTAGTGCAGTTTCACGAAAAGTTCAATCATCACCAGGATGTAATATTGTAACCGTCACGTGTATCGGGTCATTGTTCGGGTACCATTTATTTGTAATCGCCTGGTCGTGGTCTCTCCTCCGTTGTCCTCCTTCTGCCAATGAGTATTCCCCTGAGACCTGGACTTACCTGGGTAGGACGATGAAGGACCTCTCCAAGCGATTACAAAATTGTTCCCAAATTACTCGTCAATCACAATGATGAGATGAGCATTAGGTGCCGATAGGTTCGGATGTCTCGTCTCGAAAACCTCTCGGACGATCAGACCATAACTTACACAAACATCACTCATACACACAACGAAAACACACTGGGTTAAATAACACTATACATATTTATTAGAATACTATTAAAAAGAAAAATAATATAAAGAAACGATCACAACACTTAACACTGATTATGTATAATTATTTGCTTTATTAAAATCACACTTTGCTTTTCACTATACTGTAGCCCTTATCACTATGATATATATATATATATATATATATATATATATATATATATATATATATATATATATATATATATATATATATAGAAGATTGTAATTGAGATTTCACTATAAATGCTTTTGTTACACCATTGACGCATCTGGGGATTAGAACTGAGGGTATTGTGGCCGGGATAATCTCACGTAGTAGTCTGGTTGCTGCTCCAAACAGACCTGAAGAGTCGACATGAGTCTTCAGAGAAATAACACAGTCTCCAAAGTGGAATGCTAATATTGGAGGGCGCGTTTATAATTTTATCGCACTAGGTCTATGAACCTTGGACTTATTGATTGAGGCTAGCCGTAAGAAAACGTCCTCACCGGCTAATAGCTTATGCTCCTCAGCACAATATTATACTTCAAGCTCAATGCGACGTGCGTGGTTGCTACCTCGAAACGTGGAGGAATACTTCCCGAACCAAAAGATTCGAGATACGAATTCATTCTCAAAAACACTCAGGTTAAATCACCTGTGGATACATGCAAACAGAATATGGAAAAGAATTGATGATAATGTTAATCCACTGGCCACGACGCACGAGACATTGCGATAACTCAAGCGTGTGAAAGTACAGGTAACGAACTACTAAAGCGATGTGGCTAGTGCCATTCATTCGCTTCTGCAACTGATGTGTCTAATCTACTGCAATATTTCCATAAATGATTAAAGAAAGTACTTAATTCAATTCCAAATAACTGTAGAATATAGACTGTCCATATTAATAGGTCAGGGAGAAACACTGAGAAGCTTCGTCGCTTACTGAAATGTTCTCACCACAAAGTAATGTTTTAAATATATATATATATATATATATATATATATATATATATATATATATATATATATATATATATATATATATATGAGAAAACGATGAAAGACTTGTTTGTTCGATTGTGTGGGAAGAAAAACAGTTTCCATCGAAGAAAGAACTTATTTGCGTCGGCGAATAAAGTATAAATCGAAAAAATAATCACTGTCTTTACGAAATATACAGAGCGTCCACAAAAAATTCTTCTATAACCTGGTGGCGGTTATAATATCTTATGTCTGATTAGAAGCACGTTCACTATTTTTTCTTACATCTACTAGCTTCAACTGTTAGCTGTCAAATGACCTTAGGCTTTTACCACTACGACTCATATGCCTTGAGATTTGGAGCACAAAGCCATCTCGCGAGCGAAACACTGTATATATTTTAGTCGACATAATATTTATGTACTAAAATTGGAAAATATTCTTTAGTGGATGTGAACAATGTAAAAATTGCCCCTATTTAATAGTGTAGGGTGGCGAAAAAGTTTTCTTCCTGTTTCCGAAGTACGAAAGTTTCTTTGAAACAAAAGTTTCTTTGAAAATTTAAGAAAAATGAATTCGGTTGTTCATTTAAATTTATTAAGAATTTTCATTTTGTGCAATTAATTGAATCGAAAAGATAATGTTGGCCAAGTGACCATAGTCAGAGTTGATACCCAATCGGGCTCGTTTCACAACATTCTTCATTACTTTCCTTAAAACATCTAGTGATAAATTCTCCACCTCTTGGAGAGTCTCCTTTAGGGAGATTTGAGGGTTGTTCCTGAAGAGCATTGACTTCAAAAATCCCTAAAGAAAGAGGACTGATCCTGACAATGGGGCAATCTTGCAGGCTAATTCAAATCGCTAGAACGAGAAATTAAGCTACCGGAAAAAGTTTGCTTCAAAATGTCTATTGTTTCTCGTTTTGTTTCCACATTCGCAACGTCCTGCTGGAACCACATGCTTCTCAAACTCAATTCGTCAATTTGTGGCAGCAAGAGGTCATTGGTTATGTAGAGGTTCTGTAAAGCGTATTAATGTCAATCACAGTATTGCCTACGCCATCCTTAAAGAAACAGAGGCTAATGACGTTTTCTTCGTAAAAGCCGCACCAAACAGGACTTTGAGAGGATGTAACGGCTTTCGTGAATTACGCACTTATAACCGTTGCCTCAGAAATGAAAATTTTGCTTCTTCACATATCCACATAGGTGAAAATGCGCTTCGTCGCTCGTGATGATATTTAATGGAAAACTCTCATTTTCGCTGGCGAGGTTTAGGAGGGCTTGGTTACGCTGTATACGTGTCTGAAGGTCTATAGGCAATAACTGATTGCTGTTTTCACTTTGTATTGGAACATCTGTAAGTCTTCCATCCAAATTCGACCGTCTATTAATGCCCAATTGCGGGGCCCGTCGTCGGTTGACGTTTCAGTATCCTCTTGCACATGTGCGACCAGAGCAGCGATTTTCTAGGCTGTGTGGACGCTATGGGGCCGGCCGCTTCTCTTATTGTTCCGCATTGAACCAGATTCGTAGAGACGAGTGGCTAGACGTCATAGTGTTTGGCAAGTTGTTGCCGGATGTCCAGGAAATCGACGATAGAATTCACCCTGAAACAAACTCACCGACTCATTGTTTCTCAAAATATAGGGGCACAATTATTCCACGTTCCTGGTGAACATAGCGATCCATAACTCATCAACGTATATCGATCTGTGTAAAACTAAAATAAATTAATTAATACATAAATACCAACTATTTGCCAACATTAGATCATCTTATATTAAGGTAACGACTTTTGCGCCATCCATTAGATAAGATTTATTCTATACTTTTGGATTTAACTATTAAAATTTCACGCAAGCACTTAAAAATAAATTTAACCTCAGAGATGATAAAAATGGACCCCTTAAAAGCCATCCCAACACATGAATGGCTATTGAATGACTCATTAATTACATTAAACACAATTTGACTTATAAACCACTCCCGTCCTCAACAGAACAATCAACTATATGTTTATATACCACGCCCCCTGCTCTGGTCATCATAATCATCATCATAAATGTGCCATTATTGGCAACTCGTTTGCCGCACTTTCATGCTCCACAGTCCTCTGCTAACCTCTTCGCCTTCACGTGCGATTTTTCTGTTTTGATATCGTCCAAAAATTTTAGTTTCCTTCACCACTCTCTTTCCTGCCACCATATTCTCTAGCACGTCTCTCATGATACAGTTTCTTTTCAGCCAGTGTCCCAACAAGTTTCTCTTCTTATTATTATCTAAAATTGTTCTTTTCTCCCTCACCATTTCTAACCCTCTCAATTGTTTTCCGTTTGATCCAGCTAATTCTTTCCATGCTTTTCCACACCCATATTTCGAAAATTTCCAGTCGTTTTCCATTTCCTTTGTATAATGTCCATATTACCCTTCCATATCAGTACCATACTCCACACGAAACATTTTATGAGTCTTTTTTCTCAACTCTGTATTCAAGATTTCCCAAAATAGACTTTTCTTCCTCCTATAGGCTTTTTTTTTTCGCCGTTCCTATCCTTACTTTTATTTTACGTTCACACTTCACATCATCACTAATAACACTACCTACGTAGGTATCGTAAAGCTTTCTCTGTTCTATTTTATTCCCTTATACAGTATATTTTTCACCCACCGCTTCGTTACAATCATCATAGCTTTTGTCTTTCTAACATTTATTTTCATCCCATTTTCTTCGCAGCCTTTCCTCAAGTTTCCTAACATCTTATTGATTTTCTTTTCAGATTCTGCAACAAGCGCCATATCATCATCAAACCGTATACACTTAATCATACTACATCCTACAGAAATGCCGTCTCTAGAAGTGTGCCGTCTCTTGAAGGGTAAAGAAATTACAAAGATCTAGATTTTTATTTTTTCGAAAATAAAACAGTCAACCAGAGAGAAGAATTGCTATATGCAGCTTTAGCTCTCTGCTCGAAGCAATATGAATCGTTATGAAAAACTTAATTTTAAAGAAGAATCAGTTTACATTCGCAAGCTGTTACAGGTTTGCGGATGATATGTATATTCCAATTATAAAGGTGAAGTTGTAATGCACGTTGTTCAGACCTGAATAACATTCATTTTAATTTACTAAGAACTTAAAATAATCAATAGTATTTCTTTAGAGAATGAGCATAGTGAATGGGATCGTGAAAAGTACTCAGAAAACTCAAGGGCACAATGCTGTTTACTGCAAACTCACTTAGCCTAGGAAGAAAAAAAACGAACTTGCTCTCCGAAACTGAGACTTGACTGCCATTATACAATACCAACCAACCACTGGGAAAACGATTATCTAAAGTCCAGATGACGTCAAACAGAAAAAAAATAATGAATTGGTTTCGACAACTGCAAATCAAACACAATCATCAAGAAATGCTTCAAAAGGATAAATGACGAATTAACAGCCAAAGTGTCTTTCTCCACTGTTGATAGAAGGTAAGGTAATACCATTTTGATTGTGTGTGTGTGTGTGTGTATGATGGTGTGTATATGTGTATATTGTCTGTCACCTATATGTGCTATGAACAAATCAAGTGACTTTCTTTTCACAATGTGAGAAACTACGGTAGACTTCCAAGCTATGCAAATTCAATACTCAAACTTGAAGTAGTACCTCTATACTTACTGATTGCAATAAATTAATAAGATGAAATACATGTTCCTCGTACTCTGAATCCATATGAAAAAGCCATTACTCGCTGTTCCTCACGCTTTTTTGCTCTACGCTGATAAACTTTGAAACCTAAAATCTTTAATTTTAATCATTTCTGGTTTGAATAGAGGGTTAAGGAACAAGATAGAACCTATTGTTGGGTCGCTGGAACAGCTTTTGATATCTCTTACAGTTAATGCTTTATGAAAAAAAAAGTATTGAAACACTAGTAAATTCAATCACTTCCGGTTTCTGTATATTCTCTTGAGACCTTGAATCAGTAACAGACAACTATTCATCGCTATCTATTATCATTTTTGTTCTATGGCGATAAATATTGACATTGAAAATGGTTAATTTGAAGTACTTTCGGCTTGAATATAGAGTTAACTGAAAAGATGGGGCCTATTCTTGGCAAGCTGAATCGCTCGCGAAAAAATCGCTTCTCAATATCTCTTACCATTTTCTCAGCTGACAAACTTACGGATGGACAAATGTCGTTCTATTAGACTTTTAACATTTATATATAGAGCATAGTTTGGAAGTCTAATAATGCATTAAACATACGAAATACAGAACATAACATTTGGAAATTTAGCCTTAATAAACAAGGTATTTTGCTCTCACTATCCATTATATTGGTCACTACAAATATTCCTTAAATTGTGAAGCTCGTATTAATAAATCAACTTTTTGTGTACATTAATGTGTTATTTTAAGGTACATTGATCATTGTTCTAACTACCTAGGTGTACTATGCTTACGGATGGGAAGTCTAATAGAATGTTTGTCCTTCTGTATTCAATGGTTTTCATGTATATCTATGGACGTGTATCTGGGTATAATGAAAGCAGATAAAAAAAAAAAACACTAATATAGTATTGATTCAGCGTTCCACTTTATTCAAACCAGGAGTGGTAGGAATCTATCCCTTCTGGTTTCAATCTTAATTGCAAAATAACGATTTTGATTTGATTTTTTAGTTTAGTGTCTCTTTCAGAAGCGAGGCTATACGAGATATGGACCTACAGCTTAACGTGGGATCCGAACCACGTTAGTTCCCGCCAGAAATTAAATGCGGGTCTCGTGGGGAGAATGAATCTGTGTGTTTCCCTGTGCGTCATCTGCCTAACAGGTTGAATAATGGAATCTGTGATTCATCCATTATTGTTACAACAATTTACAAGAAACTGCCTCCTCTTCTGAATCGTGTCAAATTTGCAACACTTTATCAAATTGATATGTTTGATTGTCATTAAGTATTTGTGGAACTCAGGGATAATAAACTTTCTTTTGGCTCGTTTTTTTTGTGATTATTTCTTATACTATTTCCATTGTTAGCCCCATGTACTACAAATTTCCTGTATGATGATACGTCTATTTTCCATTATGAAATTTTCAACACGGGCAATGTTAGCGTTTGTTATACTGTTTTCGGAACTCCAGACCTCTGGCCACCTTTCAGACATTCAATAAAACAGCACGTACTTCTGATATAACCTCGTACATATAGAGCCGTGTTTAAAAAAAAGTTAATGGTTTTCATGTATTACCACCTTTAGTTATTTACTAACATTTCAATGGTTATGTTCCTATAGATTTTTCTACATCAGCATATATAAAATTTATTTGATTAACCCTCACTAATGCACATGCTAATTGGAGTTGTTCTAAGTTTTCGCCAGTAGATAAACATCTGTGTGGAAAAGTGAAACAACAAAAATATATATATTTTTAGTTATGAATACTAGCCTTAAGTGCGATATTCATAATTCATCAGCACGAAACATTTCCACAATATCTTGTATTACATGTTATCATTTCTTTTTCACAAAGCACATGCCTTGCAACCAAATCATTTTATTAGATTAACTATCGTTATTTACAACAGAATAACATAGGAAACAAGTTTTTTTTTTTTTACTGAAAAGTACTGTTTTTATAAAGGTTAAAGAGCTAGAATTATAATCCTTTTGCAAAGCAATCTTAATTAATTTGTAGACAGAAAATGTTTCTGTGTTGCTAACTACATCTTATCCATATACCTTGCAGTCATTATATTTTCTATGTTGAAAGTTTTACCACAAAAGATAAAAAAAAAAAATGTTTGTTTTAAGCTCATGTAAAATATATCGAGAATATAATCTCCAAAGCGAGTTAATTATCTCGACTTTTCTTCAATTTGGATAAAAGCTTCTGTGGTCTGAAGAGACTTACATGTAAAAATTAAACCTGCTTTCAAAGATTATTCTGCCGTAAATTAATTAATAAAACTCTGGCTACTGTTGTATCTACCAGATTCTTTTCCGTAGTATAGCTTATATTAGAAAATTAATTAGCTGATAATTTGAAAGGAGAAACTTGGTCTCATACAATAGTTGATGACGGTATTTCCATGGATACATTTGTACTGTATATAACTACGTATGATTTAAATACCTTACAAGTACAGTATGCGCCAATGTTAGAAGTGTTTATGTGTTTCTATTTGCAGTATATGTGCCTCTATTAGAAGTAAGTATGTCAGCGTTAGAAAACAAACGATAATAAATATAACATGCTATTCAACACTGTACTTTTTACATACACAGGTCACAAACAAATGAACAAACAAACTACTCCATCGCATTACAAATTAGTAAATATTATCGACAAAGAAGGAAATACATTTTAATGCCACACTAATTTTTCCTGTTGTGGGTATTGCATAAAACATGCGGCACAAATGAGCACAAATTGAGCCCTACGTATTGACATAGGTTTGATTTGAGTTCGACTGGAAAGGGGTGCAAACTTCAAACTCTTCCCCAAACAATTGTTACACATTTCCCCTGTTCTCGGTCCAAAACAAATCATACTGCACAAATCAACACAAATTGAGCACCAAATATATTGGCATAGGATTCAATGGAATTTAAGTTAGTGGGGATCGGGATGAGTGTTAGGTTAGGCCCCCATCATTACTGTTGAATCTCTTTGTTGTTAATGGAGCACAAATTCTCGGTACAAATCAAGCTCTAATTTATGATAGTATTCTCAGGCCTTTACTGAGAGGTGGGGGCAACTTCACGCCCTCCTGCTATAAAGGGTCCATCTGCTTTATAACCAGAGACTAAGTATCAGGTTTTCTTTTCGAGTGATTTACTGAGAAAAGGACGGCAGACTGTGACGTCACACAGCACTCAATTTAAAGTGGATGTTATAGAGAGTTCACCTTCTCTACCCACAGGCGAAGCATAACTCATATCACTCTTATATGATGGTAGGGTTCATCTTCTCTAAATCCACATCCCAAGTATCATTCATATCACTCATATATTATAGTAGGGTTCACCTTCTCTATACCCACAGACCAAGTATCATTCATATCACTCATATATTCTGGTTTATGAGATAATACTAGCCCATATGTCTCTTTTTTTCCAGTTTCCACCAACTGAAATTTTATAGTACACAAACATCGTGTGTACTTTACTAATGACGATAGGGACAAATTGAATTCAAATTCTCGTTTCTGAGAAAATATTATAGTAAATTGTCAGAAATACCTCATTTTTCCCAACTCCTATCAAGTAGTCTTTTGTGATAGACAGAAATCATATGTACTTTATAAATGACTATAGGACCAAATCGAGTTCAGACTTTGACACGTATACTTCTGATAGTGACACAATATTACATATATTAAAAGTAAAAAATACTATTAATGATACACATACTTCTAATATTCACATATACTCCTAACGATGACCATGAGAAAACCCAAAGACAAGATGTTGTGCACCACAAACTCAATTAGTATGAGATCAAATCAAAGATGACTTGAATTACTCTAGAAATGAATACAATTCTAATTATACATCCTATTGTAATGTAATTCCCAACAATATCAATGAATATTAAAAATTTGTTATTGAAAGTAAAAAAGGAGGAAAGAAACAAGTTTCTATAAAAAAAAAATAGACTCATTTTCAAGGAAGTGAAAACAGGTAAATAAAAGTAGCAATGTCAAAAATACAGTAAGTAAACAAGGAACTCATATAGGTGAAAGACGAAAACAAAATATATAAATTAACTGAGAAACAAACTAATGGTCAGATCGGTCAGAACAGTCAGGCACGTTAATTAGCGTCGTCATAGTTCAGTCTAGTCAAGTTAATGGACTTCAGTCTGTTAAATTCATCATCCTTCCTGTAAGTAGAACCTTAATTCAATTATGTTAAGAACAACATATTAGAAGTTCATGATACATGGAGATCTTCCTCCTTGACAGGCATTGATTTATTCTATTCAATTCTGTAACTATTTGTAGAAATAACTTAAATTATTCAATGTAACATCATGTATGTAATATAAATGGATAGATGCAACTTTTATTACAGAGAAATCAATAACTCTCTTTAAAGTATGTTTTCATAAGTGAATATTATCATGGTAATTTAAGCAAATATCTATCAAACTTTAAACTTCAAATTTTATTCTCTATTGTCTATCATAATTTTATTATTGATATAAATATATTGAAATATATATTGATATATATATATTTAAAGTTACGAAGCTTAACTAAATATTCTTTGTTACGAAACATGGCTCCCCTGTGGGGGCGGGTTTTCTGCGTAACAGGCGGGGATACTAACCACTATACTATTTATAACTATTACACTAGACGTAGTACCAGAAGTGAACGCTCTACCACTGAACCACCGTAACTTCCGAAGTAAAGGGGACCGCTTTATTACTAATGATGTCAAATGAATGATTTTCTTAAATTTTAACTATCACAATTATGCCTTTTAAGCTAAAAGAGACGTACCACCAGAGATGAGCAGCACTTTACTGCTACCACAGAACTACCTTGCCCTAATATTAAAGTGCCTGATTTATCATGAAATCAAATAAATGGAATTCTAAATTTTAGGCCCCACCTTTATGTGCCCTGGCTAAAAGAGACGTAGCACTAGAAGTTAGCTGTCTACGATGGATTTACCGTGCCCCAAGCCAAGGACGAATTTACCACTAATGAAATAAAGTGAATAAATTTCTTAATTTACGTTCCATGTTTATGCTTCTTTTACAAACCAACGAAACGTTAAACAAAACTGCTCAACTGCTCAACCACCGTGTCCCCAAGTCAGGGGACAGACCCTAGTCAATTTGGTGTGAAACACCTGGGATATCTTACATGCTATCCGATATTATATACGTTTAATGTTTAGTTCTTTAATTGAGGAAAATCTAATTGTTAGTCAAGAAGTTTGTTTATTAGTCGCTTCATTCGTTTGTTTTGGATTATTTTGAAGTGTATTTGGAGTACCCTTGACATTATATCCAGTTGAATATTTGGTTGCTGCATTCGTGTAGTTGCTTCATTTGTTTGAGCTGCGTTCATTTGTTAGTTTTGAACTAGTTTTGCCTAGTTCCTTGACTACAGAACGTTGCTGCCGATAAAATGCTTTGTAGTTAACTACAGTTTTTACTTATTATTACTCAGCCATTTATCATCACTGGAGAAAAATGTCTTCAATAAAATTTACTTATTTTTCTCGTAGAATCCAAATCTGCAACGAAAACTTTGGCTTTCAATTTAAGGTTTCAAAGTTGCTTCCCATCCCAGAGCACAAGAAGGCTAATTTTATCGTAGGTGAATTTCACCCTCCAAAATATTAACATTCTATTTGGAAGATATTTTCGTATGATGCTTATTTCTCCAGATATTTTTGATTCTCAAATTTAAAAAAATCACGATGTAGCCCTGTATAGTACGCCAGGGGGATATAAAAAAATCCGGATGTCAGATTAACATGGTGTCTGGAAAAGTGAGCCTTGTGTCCCGGTACTTTAAGTCTTGATTTTCAGAACTGGTCTAAGTCAGAAGAAAATATTTCGACCATTGTCGTGCATAACTTATAGAACTCATTCGAAATGAATAAACTTGGCAAATATATAGCTCTTTACTTGCTTAATATTTTTCTTACTTTGCAAACCTTTGGTTCTTGATACATTGGCCATTAATTCTGGGGTTTTTCGACTAGTAAAATTTTGAAAAGACTTCATTAATACTATTAACAGAACTTACAGAAGTATATTTATTAAATGTTAAGTAAAATACAGTCCAAATACTTAAAACAAATTTCTTAAAATCAATGATTGAAAACTAATTGCTATGTAGTTAATAAAATAGTAACAAGAAATTGAAGGCTAAAAGAAATAATCTGTGTATTGCACACACACATACTGTTGCTTACGCACGCGCTAATGAAAGAACAGAGATATGTAACTGGAGATTTCAACTGGGAATCTAATCGGGAAAAGATCATTAGATAAACTTAAGCACAAATGAGGTAAAACATTAAGATGGATCTCGCAGAAATAGGAAGTGTAACGTAGAAATTGGATCCAGTTTCTCCCCGTAGAAATTGGAAAATTAGATATATATATTCCTTTGAGTATGTTTGTGTGTATGTTCGACAAATATGTTGACGCAAGGTGGTTCCTTACAGCAATGTGTAGATAAGCATCTACATGCAGCTGGTATATAACTTTTGCTACTCATCATGTATGTTGTTCATTATAACTTTGTAGGCACTCTGGGTCAACGTATTTTGTTAAAATGCCAATCTTTACTTGGTGCCGGCTCAGTTGTCCACTTTTGTTGGTTTCTTAGCCATCTTGGCATTCCTGGTAATGAACAGGTGGATTCTGTTGCGAAAGATGCAGCTCTGCAAGGTGTTGCACTCGGGAAGGCCCTCTCTTGCACAGATCTTTACCTGGTGTTCACCTCTTGTCTTTTACGCCAATGGCAGTCGGAATGGGATCACGTACATTACAACAAATTGCGTGCCATTAAACCATGGTTAGGAGTCCCGACAGTCTCGTCGATACGAAATAATTCTAACTCAACTGCGTATTGGACACAGTCATTTGACTCATTCATATATAGAAATAGATTGCGGAAGGATAGAAGAATTGAAGAGGGAAAACAGAAATGCAAAGAAGCCCAATCGATTAAGAGACAAAGGAAAGAGATAAAAGGAAATAACTAAAAGAGTAAATATAATTGTACAATATTCACGTGTCCAAATTCAGAGCAAGTACGTATGTAAATAATTAGGAAGAGTATGTAAGAAACAGCTATTTAAAAATCTAATTTTGTAAGTACGATAATTCAAAAAGAGTATGTAACAAACACCAAATTAAAATGTTGTGTTTTGTACAAATGGATGTAAAAAATGAAGGGAATGCTTGGTTGACTCTGGAAGAGTGGACGCGTTCTCCTTTCACTTTTTGGATTGATCTTTTATAACATGTCTAATGAAGGTAATGTTATATTATTGAAACTACTACACAATGGTTATAATATATAGGGTCGGGGAGGAAGAGGGGACACATGTAAAACCACGTGACTATGTTTGTGACTTAATAACTCTTAAATCACTCGACCGATCTCGATCAAATTTTCCACACAGATCAGTTTCGGGTTTGGGATGACTTTTATCCGTACATTTTTGGCAATGCAACTTACGAGAGGGAAGGAAGGAGATATCTAAACATAATCGAAAATTACCGATATTATTGTTAAATCCATAGTGTTCGGGGTCGCTAAGATAAACAGTTTCACTTCCATGTCGTTTAAAGCCAAATTCCGCCCCGCAACAAGGGAGAGGGGGTAGATATATAAAAATAGTCGAAAATGACCGGTAATGCAGAAAACATCGTATGTCACAGAGCACTTCAGTAATAGTAAAAAGTGACTGACTAACGGAACATATTACTATTTCTTTCTTATTATAACCCAGCAAAGCTGGTAATTGACGCTTAGTATATATATATATATATATATATATATATATATATATATATATATATATATATATATATTACTTAGGTCGCTTTTGTTTTATTCATATTGCTACTCAAGTTTAGATTTGCAACGGCTGTGTAACAAATAACTGCTTCAGAAATTTAAACTATATTTTTCCTTATTTTACCAAATATTCTGTTTTATGGGCCCTGAGGAAAAACGTTATTCTTCCAAGTTTTCTGATGTTTTTCCTCCCAACTCTTTATAACACTAATCCCAATCGTTCGATTAGCGTTGATACTGATCCTTTTGTCATATCTGTGCGCTTTATGACCTGTCTCATGGTGACATCTGTCTTTTTGGGTGAATTTCTCAATGACTGATGAGTTTTCGTCTGTTATGATGGTTTGACGGTTTATGTGACCATGGCTGGTAATGGATATTGCAATCACTACTCCAAAACCTCTGAAGCCATCAACATACGTCAATTCGATTCATTGTGTTGTTCACATAGACTGGGAATAGCTTACTTTGAATCAATGATGCTGAAATATTCCCCAATTTGTAAAGAGATTTGATCACTGCATGTTAGCGTAGCAAGGTGTCATGCTAATCACCCTTTATTGGTTTTTCTGCAACACCAGGAAAATAGATGCAGGATAACTGGCAAAGGACCAATGTTTCTATCTTCAAAATTATATGTTTCACTACTGAGTTACAGTGGATTGGGGACAAGATTACCGTTGATAATACATTTAAGATGATTGTCAATAGGTAACACATACTCAGCGAGATTTCTTTTTGCATAACTCCGTGTTTGTGAACTCGATGGAAAAGCTTCCTAAATATCTTCTAATTTGCGCGCCTCTGTGTTTCACTGAAATAAAGTTATAGCTGTTTATAAAATGAATGATTACGATACAATATCTACTTCGTACGATTTTCTTATTCTCAAAACTGCTGGCTATTTTATAATTTGGCTGCCATTACGGTCTTACCCCTTAGAGTTCATTAAATCCTACAGTGGTGCATTAATTTGAAAATATCTTATTAAGCTTATAATGGATCTGAGATATTCGGTTATTTCTATTAATGAATTTACTGATAGTGACCAAGTAAGACTATATATTTTTAAAAATCGTTGCGTTTTGTTAACATAAATTTTCTAATGTCAGAATCATACAGAGTTTGCCATATCTCCTGAATAATTTTACCTACGTAATACCTTGTAAGTTACTTGTTCTACTCCATTCATTGGACTTCGCAAAGTAGATAATTGCTTGTTTAAATTTTTGACGATGCCGACAATCTGCGTTTTTACCACAGACTACCAGATTACAATCTCAAATAATAATCCATCAGATCGTTAGTCAGAACACTCTGACAAATAAGGCAAGCAAGATAAAGTTTGAAGAGGCTACTTAACTTTCACGTTGCATATGGAGTTTATCTTAGTACCTACAGCAAATGCTAGTATTGTTTAATAATAGATTCATTAACATTATCAAATCATTATATTAGAGTCATTAATTATAATTTTATTTTTAATTGTAAGAGGTGAATAAATTCCGAACATAAGTAGCACGATATTGTTAAAATGTCTTAATTAAAGTTTAATTAAAAATGAAACCAATTTATACATGATTTTCCTTAATGAACTACTTAGAAACACACTAATTTGGAACGTACTAAACAACAAGCCCAGTTTAATATGCGTTTACCAGTTCCTGGAAATTGAAAATTAATTACAGAATGAGTACATAATTCTATCAAGTAAATATAAGGTATACTTGACTACAGAAGAAAAATAAAAACGTCTGGAACTTTTATAGAAAGAAAGAAAGAAAGAAACAGGCAATACCTGAAGATCCAGACTAGGACCATATATAAAATGCTGATTTCATGCGGTGAAAAGAATGAAAATTTCTGAAAACAAGAAATGGTAAAACCTATCATTTCCTTCATCAATTCCAGGAATAGTTATAGGTCAACAAGGACACAAACAGCAAGAATAAAAGAACACTCAAGTTAAGATAAATAAATATATAAATAAATGTATAGCGAAGCGTGACATTTTCTAAGATGATACCCCGATTTATACTCATGGCATATAAAATCCGGCGGAAAGAGTCATTTCGTCGTATGAGAATTAAAGAAACGTAACTCCAAGAATGGAATATTTGTTTGCTTGGATTATGAGCATAATTCTAAGAGCCCCACTTGGTGTTATTTGAGTGTTATTGGAATTGACTTTGTCATTGACTTATCTGCTTTCCAATAATGTGTTTATCATCTTATTAAAACAACATTTGTTTGAGAAAACCAATTCGTTTCCTTCTCTCCTGTCAATCTACGAAAATGGAGTTACGTTCCTCTGGTTTTCATATGACGATTTATTCTGTTCACAGCTTGAAAGCTACTTTGGACAAAAATGTTACTAGTAGGAACTCCCAAAGTAAAATACAGAGTAAATTAATAAAAAGCACACCTAGAGCTAATCCTGAGCATCATATATGTAATGGTCTGATACTGATATAAATCTTCAGAAATTCTTATACTGAACAGATAAATGACAACTTCGTTTAAAGAATTATTCGGCTTGAGTAATATCCATGCGGTGCTATTCGTAACCAAAAATAAGTTATGAGGGAGGATTCGGTGTTTTTTTTTTAAATCAAAATTTAAAAATGCCAGTTTCCAGCTTATAATTTCGTAGAGTCGATTCCTAAAATGCCCAAACAATGTGTCGGGATCTTCATGGTAGATTCCAATATTATTCTTTTTATCATTTGCAGTTTTTTCCTTCATTGCCTTTTTCCTGGCATCGTACTTTTAGTCCAGTAAAGACAGCTCATTTTTCTGCCAAGAAAGAAACAAATTAGTAACAAGCTGAAAATTAGTATGGAAGTAGGGAAATGTGTCAGGAATAGCATACTAAAAGTCCCCTAATATCCCACTGTAGCTTATCCTGCAATTTTGAAAAATGTCCACCATCTTTAGACGACGACAAAGATTTTATGAAAATCATCACCCCTTACGTTTATTCCTCTAGTCACCGTTCTAATTATCACAAAGCCATGGATCATATACGGTTGGAAAGCTTGAAAGACATAAAATCTGGGTAAATAACATATACGCCCATCGTGCTTAATTTCTAGAAAAAGATGAAGAAAAAACAACTTTTTTATTTTTTAAAAAAAATATTTTAAAAATCATGGGAAGTTCGCAAATCACAAAAGTGCATAAGGTGACATTCACTTCCACGGTTCTAGTCACCTTCTGCTATTACATAGGACCAAGAGTTATATATCATTGGAAATATTAAAAAACGTAAACTCGAACAAGTTAATACTTATACTAATCTAATCCAATCGGTGGAAGAAGCGCAAAACCCAAAATTTCGGGACAAAACGTGATTTGCATACAAATTGTTTAAATTTTACAACACTGACAGTTATCGTATGTTAACAAAACTCCGCCACCGTGGCGTACATTTTCCTAAGCTTTAATAACACATAGTTTTACACCAAGTAAATATAGCACAAAATTTATTTATTGACAATATTAGAAAGTAACAGAAATTGGTAATCTCCTTTTAATGTGAAAACGTAAACCATACAATTAAAATCACCCCCAACTACAATAGTCATTTGAATGTATTTTTTTAAAATGTCTTGTTTATAACTAGAATGCAATTTTCCTACTAGTATTGTCCTAATCAAATTTAATGTTTACATTAGACGTTAGTATGCACTTTAAGAACATTTTTGTAACTAGTCCATTCAGACTTGTTTTATTAGAAATCAATGAAATTATCATTGTTATTTCCTTTATCTCCATGGTCTTCATCATTTAGTTGTGCATTCATATAAAAAAAATCCTCCGCATTGACGACACCAATTAGTGCACACAATTCCTGCTTTCCAACGCCTGTAAATACAATCACAGCTCTTTTTAGAGTTACAGAATATTAAGTGCACGACATTACACAGAGTGGGTATCTTTTTCATTCTTGCTGGTTCAAGAATATCTTCTAATGTTTTCCATCCCTATGCAGTCGCTCGTGTACCATTTCTACGACACAATTGAACCTGATGTTATGTCGTCAAGATATGATGTTTCTCAGCATCACTGGCAATGTGTGAGTGGCAATGTTGCTAATTGTACATATTTCGTTGTGAATAGGGTAGCGACTTACTGCACTGATGTATGAATGATACTGGAAATCATCCAACGAGGTTACCATTGCTAGATAATCGTAGAGTGTTAAAAGAAATGATGTGTTAGTTTCAATCAGAGATTGTACACTAGCATTATCGCAGTTGAAAACTTCAAGTGATCTACATAAATCTTTCTGTTTTTGAGATAATTGCAATGCTTTTTTCTTTCCCTGTCGATACAAACCACATGTTGTGTCGCATCCAGTTAAAATATGGTTACTGAGCAAAACAATTAGCACATTTGTCTGTATCTTGCAACTTCTTAGTACTAAATTCTTTTGTCACTTCTTGTACACGTCCTGGCTTTCGGAACGTGATGTACTGCTTATTACCTTATAAAAAAAAGATTAAAATGTCAACATCAGTGCCAATTACTACCATGTGCCTACAAGGATTTAAAGACTTGGCTTCAGCAGTTTTAGCTATAAATGCATCAACTTCACTTCTTGCTTGCTGGGTTTGAATTCCAGCTTGTGTCAAATGAACCATCAAGTTCCTTACAAGTTCAAGGTGAAACAGTCCTTATTTTTGGAATTACCCAAGAAATTATCTTTTGTAGTTGATAATACTGCTACAATTGTGAATAACATCAAAGCTGATTGAACTTTTGACTCAAGTCTTTCCCGTTCAGCGGCTTTTGTATAGTTTTCAGTACAATAATTATCAAAATAATTGTTGTTTTCGTTCCAAAGTTTGTAAATACATAGCATACCTGCGAGTTCTACACGCCAAAGTATGTTCCATGTTGTGGCCAAACAACATGATATACAAGCCAGCCTCCATCTATAACGAACACAGTGTTTTCAACTGGAGTTCTAGAATCTGTCCAATATTCAAACATATCATGCAAAGCAGACTTTTTCGTTTTCCTCATGGGCATTTCTGTGAAGAGAGACAGTAGATAGGGTGTGAGCTTGTAAGCAAAACACTGTCGGAGTTCTTCTTCGGACTTCACTACTCATATGATTCGGTTGAAAATTAGCATGATGTTTACAACCAATACCTCATCACGGATGATCACTGCATTGTGCATTGCGGATAGTGACTTTATCTTTTTGTTTAAGTTTCATATTTCCAAAAGTCTGTCAATCATTCCTTCCATAGCAGCCAATCCGATTTCCTTAGTTTTATTATAGTTGACCATTTCATTACCTACAATGCCAGTGCTTAGAGACGCGTGCTCCAGATATGAAGGGAATGGAGAATGCTGGCACAATAATCGCAATAATTTCTGTACATGTAATATATCACGCGATTCATTGCTTTAATAGAGCTCCTCATGCCGACTAGTGTCATGCTATCTTTGCTTAATAATTTTTCAAGACATTCTCGTAGGTGGCATGCTGCTGGCATACTAGACCCACATAGATATTACCATTTCAGTCATGTCTCTCCTATGGGTCAGGCCACCACTGCTTTTCATTGCTCTCATTAAAATCTGCTCAATCATCATATCAGATCATATACCACTCCAAAATATATGTTTCCTGTGATAGTGAAGTTACCGCCTCGTGTAAATAGCTGGAACTCATGAGGATGCATTTCATCCTTCAACCGTAACATTTCTTGTAAGCACAGAGGTGCGTATTTGGCACACAAAAGATGCTCGGCTGCATGGAAGTATGCTGACATTTCTCGTATGCATTGAAGATGAAGATTCCAGTCCCCAGTTCTTTTGACACGAATAAAAAGACGCATAATTTCTACAAGCTGAAAGTGCAGGGCAAATAACTTAGAGGTTCGTTTTTTTTTTTTTTTTTTTTTTCAGCGGTGTCTGTGAATAACTTCAGGTCCTTTGCAATCTTGTTCAGTGTTGAACAACTACATCAGCATCGATATTTCTTCAGTCGTTAGGGGAATACAATCATCTCGCATTTGACGTACAAACTCCTCAATGGCGTCTAAAATATACATAATATATTTGCTGTGATAAAAAAAGCTCGTAAAGCACGATCATAAGAATAGACTGACATCATCTATGGATTGGACTTGCTAGCATACGCACAAGACCAAAGTTCTTCAATGTCGCTCCTTTTCATATGCAACTGCATATATTCCTTTATATATGCAACTGCTTCCATAAATGACATTAGTGAGTGAAAAAACCCAAGTCTAACAACCACCGACGTTAATTCACCAGAATTTTTATGTTGCTGCAATGTTACATGGTTTAACGTACAAAAGTTGATCGAAAGTGACTAAGTAAGTTGTTTGCTTGTTTCCTGCACATTCTTTGCTGGCAAACATAAGCGACGAGTATATAGCATCCATGTTTGTTGGCTGAAGATTGATGAAAGATAGAATCACTACTACAGTCCGGCAGCCGAGACCTAAATCTGAAGTTGGCGTATTAAGTTTTCTAGTTTGTATATTCTGAATGATGGATGGATATGTGGGCTTTCCAAATTCGAGTGATGCCACTTTGGCACCCTTGGGGAACTCGGACGGTGACATCATCAATTGCATCAATACAAGAATCATTGAATACCCTACGACACGTTTCGAATACTTGACCACAGTTCCTATAATTTTTATCCTATTTGTATAGATAATAAATTCACCTTTTGGTAATTGTATCCACTAATTATATATTCATTTTCATTACAGTTAAAAATACTTTAAAATGTAAAAATGATCTGTTGTTTTGAAGAAAATTTGCATATATGAAATTCATTTAATTCTATATCTATCTAGAAGCTTCCAATTAAGCTGGAAGCTTTTGATGTAACCCAATTCCAAATCACGAGATCAGCAGTGAAAAGCAAGAATGGGAATCGAGCCTACGATCCCTGGCATTATAAGTGGGAGCGCCAATCAACTTGAAAATGTATATTTCCTTTCGGGTTAATTTTATTCCATTTTTAGTATTGTAGGGAAATTTAGGACAGATAAAGCCACATTGTTATCACTAAAGAACATTTCGGATAAAAAACGTATCCTATATTTAAATATATGTAATTTGTCACTACATAATGTTGATGGACAGCACATATACAAAGTTTCATTATTACATTTGTAAGTTGTAGAGGAAGTAGTTCAACTTTACAACCATCCACTTTGGCGGTGTATCTACCTCTGATTGATATGTCCTCTTCTCATCCCAACACTATCACGACAGCCTTGACGAAGGCTCAGATAATAACAAGACAAATTGGGCAAGATATTAATGTATTCACATGACCAGCAGTAATACAGAGTGGCATTACACACCCAGTGAGCGTATCCTGTATAATTTTAGAACGTTGTGTTGAGAGTTGGAGGCAAGCACCTTTTGATTAGTTTTGTTGGTTGCGTTGCTACTCTCATGGTGGACAGTTAACCGAAGTACCTAGTAATGCAGAATGTATTTTCGGGTGTTAGTGAAATATTACTTGGCAAGAAAATTCATACGCGCAATGAGGATAATTGCTGAAGAAATTTTGAGAATAATATTTGAGTCGAAATGCTTACAAAGTGGCAACGAATTACTGGATGTTCCGGAGAACTTACCCCGAAAAAGTAAAACAACAAAGCTGAGAGTTGATGTTCGCATAAAGCCTGTATTTATTATGATGCTAACATCTTAGTGCAACAAGCAATGAAAGTAACCCTGGCTGACAAGTAACTGTAATATCGGATGACACCGATGCTTTCCTCTTCCTTGTTCATTTCTATAAAGGTAACCAAGAAAGTTCTGTCACTTTTTCTCTAACAAGATTCGAACATTGATATGTTAACTAAGACGTACCTGGAAGATAAAAAAATAGTCCCCATCAGTATCGACGACCTTCTGCCAATATTCTGAAAGGCCATGGATTCCATCGCGGTAGAATTTAGTGGGCCGTGAAGCGAAGAAGGTATCAAGTGCATTTTACACCTTACCTCTACTAGGGATTTGAACTGGCGTCCTCTAAGGTGATTGTCCAAGGAATGGAACAGGGGCTAATCAGATGGTGTAATCTCTGGGTAATATGGCAGATGCAATAGTGTTTCCCATACAAAGCGTAAAATGGTGTCCCAGGTCATCCTAGCTACGTGGGGCTTAGCGTTGGCATGTAACAGGAGGACCCCTTTGTGATTCAGAAGTGCTGGCTCCAGAATTTTGAGTTTTTCTTGAATACGGCTCAACTACTGACAGTACCCAGTTAGATTAATGCTCTGACCAGTTGGCAGCAGTTCCCGATTCACGATGCCACAAGCAGTCCACTAAACACACAGGAAAACCTTCCTCTGCTGCAGTGCTGGTTTCAACTGTTTTGGAACCAGTTCATTGATTGCTAATCAATGACGACGGCGCCGTGGAGCTTCGTACAGGACCCACTTCTCATCACATGTCAACATCCTGTCCAGAAATGTCTTCTTCCTTAGACGAGACAGGAAAGAAACACAGATGGAAATGGTACTGATATTGAATTTACGGTGGAATGTTAGATTTTTTAAAATAATTTTTTTCTCATTTTTTGTGAAATATTTTGAAAGTTCGTCAGGAAGTTTACATTGGTAAATTGGAATGAAAGGTTGAAAAATATAAATATGACTTTTCAGTTGTCTAAAGAACACATTTTCTTTAAATAATCGAAGGAAAATATTCAGGTTTGTTTTCATTAGATTGTACTATTTGTTGTATCATATTTTGTAATTTAAAGTACACACACACACACACACACACACACACACACACACACACACACACACACACACACATATATATATATATATATATATATATATATATATATATATATATATATATATATATATATATATATATATATATATATACTATGATAAGCTACATTTTTCATGCACTCTAAGTTAATGTTTCTTATGCATATGTAAATAAACACGTATGAGACATATTTAATAAAAGTGAGTGATATAAATAAACATAATGTATAATTATATACGAATATGGACGTACACTATGACCTTCATAATCTAACAATTTCCGATAATTTCCTCAGCCTCTACTCAGCCGATTTGTACCGAATTTTCAAGATAGACCTGTATGATTATTTAGTCATGCTCCAGAAAATTTGAAACAGATCGGTTAAAAATGAAATCTTTGAGTTTTACGTCCCACGATTATGCCGGTTAGTCTAAAGGAGATGTTGATGATGAGAAATGAATGAAATGGTGGAATGAAGAAAGTGGGAGGAAACGGAAGAACCTCGAGAAAACCCACGCACACGCTGTTTGTCCACCACAAAGTTCACTTGGCGGGGGCTGGGATCGAACCCGAGACTCCTAGCACCAGAGGTGAACGCTCTACCACTGAGCAACCGCGGCCCAACAGATCAGTTGAATAAGAGATGGAAAAGAGCCTGGAAACTGTTACATTATCGAAGTCATACTCTATATTAAAGGTAAAGTTTGGTAAATTTTAAATTTGTAAAGCAATTTTTAACTTCTATAGAAGTAAATACACAAAAAAAGCAATACTTTGTAGAAAAAATGAACTCATCATCTATCTGAAGAAAGTTATAGAATGCAAATCAGATTACAATTATAGGAACTATCGTCGATTGTTTGGAGCTTGTCGTTTTAAACTTGACGACTATTACGACGTCACAAAAATGACGTCACCGCTCGAATTCCCCAGGGGTGCCGAGGTGGCATCACTCAATTTTGAGAAGCTTTCGTACCCATCATTCAGAATAATAATAATAATAATAAAAAACCATAATACGGTAACTTTGGGTTCAGCTGATTTCAGTCTTTCGGCTGGCGTACTACTAGAGATGTTTGTTTAGTTACTGTTGAAGCGAGTCGCGTGAAGTTGGCCCAACCACATCGTAGAAATACAAAAAATTTCATGTCAAGATTTAGTGCTTAATTAGTGCTAATTAGTGCTCAAGACCGCAGAATTAGTGCTCAATTGGTTTTCGAGATATATTGATTATTAAGATGGTTGGGCCAACTTCACGCTTTCTAAAAGTTGTTTCAAAATTCAAATTAAACGGTATAAATAATTAGTGCTTAATTAGTGCTCTTCATCCCACATGGTCCCAGAATTAGTGCTCAATAAATAAGGGTATACGGGGCATATGTATTTTTGGGGTAAATGTGAGTTGGCCCAACCACTTCGAAAGAAATCAAAAATTTTCATGTCACGAATTAGTGCTTAATTAGTGCTTTCAATCCCGCATGGTCCCAGAATTAGTGCTCAATTTATTCTCGAGATATATTGATTATTAAGATGGTTGGGCCAACTTCACGCTTTCTAAAAGTTGTTTCAAAATTCAAATTAAACGGTATAAATAATTAGTGCTTAATTAGTGCTCTTCATCCCACATGGTCCCAGAATTAGTGCTCAATAAATAAGGGTATACGGGGCATATGTATTTTTGGGGCAAATGTGAGTTGGTCCAATCACTTCGAAAGAAATCAAAAATTTTCCTGTCACGAATTAGTGCTTAATTAGTGCTTTCAATCCCGCATGGTCTCAGAATTAGTGCTCAATTTATTCTCGAGATATATTGATTATTAAGATGGTTGGGCCAACTTCACGCTTTCTAAAAGTTGTTTCAAAATTCAAATTAAACGGTATAAATAATTAGTGCTTAATTAGTGCTCTTCATCCCACATGGTCCCAGAATTAGTACTCAATAAATAAGGGTATACGGGGCATATGTATTTTTGGGGTAAATGTGAGTTGGCCCAACCACTTCGAAAGAAATCAAAAATTTTCATGTCACGAATTAGTGCTTATTTAGTGCTTTCAATCCCGCATGGTCCCAGAATTAGTGCTCAATTTATTCTCGAGATATATTGATTATTAAGATGGTTGGGCCAACTTCACGCTTTCTAAAAGTTGTTTCAAAATTCAAATTAAACGGTATAAATAATTAGTGCTTAATTAGTGCTCTTCATCCCACATGGTCCCAGAATTAGTGCTCAATAAATAAGGGTATACGGGGCATATGTATTTTTGGGGTAAATGTGAGTTGGCCCAACCACTTCCAAAGAAATCAAAAATTTTCATGTCAAGAATTAGTGATTAATTAGTGCTTTCAATCCCGCATGGTCCCAGAATTAGTGCTCAATTTATTCTCGAGATATATTGATTATTAAGATGGTTGTGCCAACTTCACGCTTTCTAAAAGTTGTTTCAAAATTCAAATTAAACGGTATAGGTAATTAGTGCTTAATTAGTGCTCTTCATCCCACATGGTCCCAGAATTAGTGCTCAATAAATAAGGGTATACGGGGCTTATGTATTTTTGGGGTAAATGTGAGTTCGCCCAACCACTTCGAAAGAAATCAAAAATTTTCATGTCACGAATTAGTGCTTAATTAGTGCTTTCAGTCCCGCATGGTCCCAGAATTAGTGCTCAATTTATTCTCGAGATATATTGATTATTAAGATGGTTGGGCCAACTTCACGCTTTCTAAAAGTTGTTTCAAAATTCAAATTAAACGGTATAAATAATTAGTGCTGAATTAGTGCTCTTCATCCCACATGGTCCCAGAATTAGTGCTCAATAAATAAGGGTATACGGGGCATATGTATTTTTGGGGTAAATGTAAGTTGGCCCAACCACTTCGAAAGAAATCAAAAATTTTCATGTCACGAATTAGTGCTTAATTAGTGCTTTCAATCCCGCATGGTCCCAGAATTAGTGCTCAATTTATTCTCGAGATATATTGATTATTAAGATGGTTGTGCCAACTTCACGCTTTCTAAAAGATGTTTCAAAATTCAAATTAAACGGTATAAGTAGTTAGTGTTTAATTAGTGCTCTTCATCCCACATGGTGCCAGAATTAGTACTCAATAAATAAGGGTATACGGGGCATATGTATTTTTGGGGTAAATGTGAGTTGGCCCAACCACTTCGAAAGAAATCAAAAATTTTCATGTCACGAATTAGTGCTTAATTAGTGCTTTGAATCCCGCATGGTCCCAGAATTAGTGCTCAATTTATTCTCGAGATATATTGATTATTAAGACGGTTGGGCCAACTTCACGCTTTCTAAAAGTTGTTTCAAAATTCAAATTAAACGGTATAAATAATTAGTGCTTAATTAGTGCTCTTCATCCCACATGGTCCCAGAATTAGTGCTCAATAAATAAGGGTATACGGGGCATATGTATTTTTGGGGTAAATGTGAATTGGCCCAACCACTTCCAAAGAAATCAAAAATTTTCATGTCAAGAATTAGTGATTAATTAGTGCTTTCAATCCCGCATGGTCCCAGAATTAGTGCTCAATTTATTCTCGAGATATATTGATTATTAAGATGGTTGGGCCAACTTCACGCTTTCTAAAAGTTGTTTCAAAATTCAAATTAAACGGTATAGGTAATTAGTGCTTAATTAGCGCTCTTCATCCCACATGGTCCCAGAATTAGTGCTCAATAAATAAGGGTATACGGGGCATATGTATTTTTTGGGGTAAATGTGAGTTGGCCTAACCACTTCGAAAGAAATCAAAAGTTTTCATGTCACGAATTAGTGCTTTCAATCCCGCATGGTCCCAGAATTAGTGCTCAATTTATTCTCGAGATATATTGATTATTAAGATGGTTGGGCCAACTTCACGCTTTCTAAAAGTTGTTTCAAAATTCAAATTAAGCGATATAAATAGTTAGTGTTTAATTAGTGCTCTTCATCCCACATGGTCCCAGAATTAGTGCTCAATAAATAAGGGTATACGGGGCATATGTATTTTTGGGGTAAATGTGAGTTGGCCCAACCACTTCGAAAGAAATAAAAAATTTTCATGTCACGAATTAGTGCTTAATTAGTGCTTTCAATCCCGCATGGTCCCAGAATTAGTGCTCAATTTATTCTCGAGATATATTGATTATTAAGATGGTTGGGCCAACTTCACGCTTTCTAAAAGTTGTTTCAAAATTCAAATTAAACGGTATAAATAGTTAGTGTTTAATTAGTGCTCTTCATCCCACATGGTTCCAGAATTAGTGCTCAATAAATAAGGGTATACGGGGCATATGTATTTTTGGGGTAAATGTGAGTTGGCCCAACCACTTCGAAAGAAATCAAAAATTTTCATGTCACGAATTAGTGCTTAATTAGTGCTTTCAATCCCGCATGGTCCCAGAATTAGTGCTCAATTTATTCTCGAGATATATTGATTATTAAGATGGTTGGGCCAACTTCACGCTTTCTAAAAGTTGTTTCAAAATTCAAATTAAACGGTATAAATAATTAGTGCTTAATTAGTGCTCTTCATCCCACATGGTCCCAGAATTAGTGCTCAATAAATAAGGGTATACGGGGCATATGTATTTTTGGGGTAAATGTGAGTTGGCCCAACCACTTCCAAAGAAATCAAAAATTTTCATGTCAAGAATTAGTGATTAATTAGTGCTTTCAATCCCGCATAGTCCCAGAATTAGTGCTCAATTTATTCTCGAGATATATTGATTATTAAGATGGTTGGGCCAACTTCACGCTTTCTAAAAGTTGTTTCAAAATTCAAATTAAACGGTATAGGTAATTAGTGCTTAATTAGTGCTCTTCATCCCACATGGTCCCAGAATTAGTGCTCAATAAATAAGGGTATACGGGGCATATGTATTTTTGGGGTAAATGTGAGTTGGCCCAACCACTTCGAAAGAAATCAAAAGTTTTCATGTCACGAATTAGTGCTTAATTAGTGCTTTCAATCCCGCATGGTCCCAGAATTAGTGCTCAATTTATTCTCGAGATATATTGATTATTAAGATGGTTGGGCCAACTTCACGCTTTCTAAAAGTTGTTTCAAAATTCAAATTAAACGGTATAAATAATTAGTGCTTAATTAGTGCTCTTCATCCCACATGGTCCCAGAATTAGTGCTCAATAAATAAGGGTATACGGGGCATATGTATTTTTGGGGTAAATGTGAGTTGGCCCAACCACTTCGAAAGAAATCAAAAATTTTCATGTCACGAATTAGTGCTTAATTAGTGCTTTCAATCCCGCATGGTCCCAGAATTAGTGCTCAATTTATTCTCGAGATATATTGATTATTAAGATGGTTGGGCCAACTTCACGCTTTCTAAAAGTTGTTTCAAAATTCAAATTAAACGGTATAAATAATTAGTGCTTAATTAGTGCTCTTCATCCCACATGGTCCCAGAATTAGTGCTCAATAAATAAGGGTATACGGGGCATATGTATTTTTGGGGTATATGTGAGTTGGCCCAACCACTTCGAAAGAAATCAAAAACTTTCATGTCACGAATTAGTGCTTAATTAGTGCTTTCAATCCCGCATGGTCCCAGAATTAGTGCTCAATTTATTCTCGAGATATATTGATTATTAAGATGGTTGGGCCAACTTCACGCTTTCTAAAAGTTGTTTCAAAATTCAAATTAAACGGTATAAATAATTAGTGCTTAATTAGTGCTCTTCATCCCACATGGCCCCAGAATTAGTGCTCAATAAATAAGGGTATACGGGGCATGTGTATTTTTGGGGTAAATGTGAGTTGGCCCAACCACTTCGAAAGAAATCAAAAATTTTCATGTCACGAATTAGTGCTTAATTAGTGCTTTCAGTCCCGCATGGTCCCAGAATTAGTGCTCAATTTATTCTCGAGATATATTGATTATTAAGATGGTTGGGCCAACTTCACGCTTTCTAAAAGTTGTTTCAAAATTCAAATTAAACGGTATAAATAATTAGTGCTTAATTAGTGCTCTTCATCCCACATGGTCCCAGAATTAGTGCTCAATAAATAAGGGTATACGGGGCACATGTATTTTTGGGGTATATGTGAGTTGGCCCAACCACTTCGAAAGAAATCAAAAACTTTCATGTCACGAATTAGTGCTTAATTAGTGCTTTCAATCCCGCATGGTCTCAGAATTAGTGCTCAATTTATTCTCGAGATATATTGATTATTAAGATGGTTGGGCCAACTTCACGCTTTCTAAAAGTTGTTTCAAAATTCAAATTAAACGGTATAAATAATTAGTGCTTAATTAGTGCTCTTCATCCCACATGGTCCCAGAATTAGTGCTCAATAAATAAGGGTATACGGGGCATATGTATTTTTGGGGTAAATGTGAGTTGGCCCAACCACTTCGAAAGAAATCAAAAATTTTCATGTCACGAATTAGTGCTTATTTAGTGCTTTCAATCCCGCATGGTCCCAGAATTAGTGCTCAATTTATTCTCGAGATATATTGATTATTAAGATGGTTGGGCCAACTTCACGCTTTCTAAAAGTTGTTTCAAAATTCAAATTAAACGGTATAAATAATTAGTGCTTAATTAGTGCTCTTCATCCCACATGGTCCCAGAATTAGTGCTCAATAAATAAGGGTATACGGGGCATATGTATTTTTGGGGTAAATGTGAGTTGGCCCAACCACTTCCAAAGAAATCAAAAATTTTCATGTCAAGAATTAGTGATTAATTAGTGCTTTCAATCCCGCATGGTCCCAGAATTAGTGCTCAATTTATTCTCGAGATATATTGATTATTAAGATGGTTGGGCCAACTTCACGCTTTCTAAAAGTTGTTTCAAAATTCAAATTAAACGGTATAGGTAATTAGTGCTTAATTAGTGCTCTTCATCCCACATGGTCCCAGAATTAGTGCTCAATAAATAAGGGTATACGGGGCTTATGTATTTTTGGGGTAAATGTGAGTTCGCCCAACCACTTCGAAAGAAATCAAAAATTTTCATGTCACGAATTAGTGCTTAATTAGTGCTTTCAATCCCGCATGGTCCCAGAATTAGTGCTCAATTTATTCTCGAGATATATTGATTATTAAGATGGTTGGGCCAACTTCACGCTTTCTAAAAGTTGTTTCAAAATTCAAATTAAACGGTATAAATAATTAGTGCTGAATTAGTGCTCTTCATCCCACATGGTCCCAGAATTAGTGCTCAATAAATAAGGGTATACGGGGCATATGTATTTTTGGGGTAAATGTGAGTTGGCCCAACCACTTCGAAAGAAATCAAAAATTTTCATGTCACGAATTAGTGCTTAATTAGTGCTTTCAATCCCGCATGGTCCCAGAATTAGTGCTCAATTTATTCTCGAGATATATTGATTATTAAGATGGTTGGGCCAACTTCACGCTTTCTAAAAGTTGTTTCAAAATTCAAATTAAACGGTATAGGTAATTAGTGCTTAATTAGTGCTCTTCATCCCACATGGTCCCAGAATTAGTGCTCAATAAATAAGGGTATACGGGGCTTATGTATTTTTGGGGTAAATGTGAGTTGGCCCAACCACTTCGAAAGAAATCAAAAATTTTCATGTCACGAATTAGTGCTTAATTAGTGCTTTCAATCCCGCATGGTCCCAGAATTAGTGCTCAATTTATTCTCGAGATATATTGATTATTAAGATGGTTGGGCCAACTTCACGCTTTCTAAAAGTTGTTTCAAAATTCAAATTAAACGGTATAAATAATTAGTGCTTAATTAGTGCTCTTCATCCCACATGGTCCCAGAATTAGTGCTCAATAAATAAGGGTATACGGGGCATATGTATTTTTGGGGTAAATGTGAGTTGGCCCAACCACTTCCAAAGAAATCAAAAATTTTCATGTCAAGAATTAGTGATTAATTAGTGCTTTCAATCCCGCATGGTCCCAGAATTAGTGCTCAATTTATTCTCGAGATATATTGATTATTAAGATGGTTGGGCCAACTTCACGCTTTCTAAAAGTTGTTTCAAAATTCAAATTAAACGGTATAGGTAATTAGTGCTTAATTAGTGCTCTTCATCCCACATGGTCCCAGAATTAGTGCTCAATAAATAAGGGTATACGGGGCTTATGTATTTTTGGGGTAAATGTGAGTTCGCCCAACCACTTCGAAAGAAATCAAAAATTTTCATGTCACGAATTAGTGCTTAATTAGTGCTTTCAATCCCGCATGGTCCCAGAATTAGTGCTCAATTTATTCTCGAGATATATTGATTATTAAGATGGTTGGGCCAACTTCACGCTTTCTAAAAGTTGTTTCAAAATTCAAATTAAACGGTATAAATAATTAGTGCTTAATTAGTGCTCTTCATCCCACATGGTCCCAGAATTAGTGCTCAATAAATAAGGGTATACGGGGCATATGTATTTTTGGGGTATATGTGAGTTGGCCCAACCACTTCGAAAGAAATCAAAAACTTTCATGTCACGAATTAGTGCTTAATTAGTGCTTTCAATCCCGCATGGTCCCAGAATTAGTGCTCAATTTATTCTCGAGATATATTGATTATTAAGATGGTTGGGCCAACTTCACGCTTTCTGAAAGTTGTTTCAAAATTCAAATTAAACGGTATAAATAATTAGTGCTTAATTAGTGCTCTTCATCCCACATGGTCCCAGAATTAGTGCTCAATAAATAAGGGTATACGGGGCATATGTATTTTTGGGGCAAATGTGAGTTGGTCCAATCACTTCGAAAGAAATCAAAAATTTTCCTGTCACGAATTAGTGCTTAATTAGTGCTTTCAATCCCGCATGGTCTCAGAATTAGTGCTCAATTTATTCTCGAGATATATTGATTATTAAGATGGTTGGGCCAACTTCACGCTTTCTAAAAGTTGTTTCAAAATTCAAATTAAAGGGTATAAATAATTAGTGCTTAATTAGTGCTCTTCATCCCACATGGTCCCAGAATTAGTGCTCAATAAATAAGGGTATACGGGGCATATGTATTTTTGGGGCAAATGTGAGTTGGTCCAATCACTTCGAAAGAAATCAAAAATTTTCATGTCACGAATTAGTGCTTAATTAGTGCTTTCAATCCCGCATGGTCCCAGAATTAGTGCTCAATTTATTCTCGAGATATATTGATTATTAAGATGGTTGGGCCAACTTCACGCTTTCTAAAAGTTGTTTCAAAATTCAAATTAAACGGTATAAATAGTTAGTGTTTAATTAGTGCTCTTCATCCCACATGGTTCCAGAATTAGTGCTCAATAAATAAGGGTATACGGGGCATATGTATTTTTGGGGTAAATGTGAGTTGGCCCAACCACTTCGAAAGAAATCAAAAATTTTCATGTCACGAATTAGTGCTTAATTAGTGCTTTCAATCCCGCATGGTCCCAGAATTAGTGCTCAATTTATTCTCGAGATATATTGATTATTAAGATGGTTGGGCCAACTTCACGCTTTCTAAAAGTTGTTTCAAAATTCAAATTAAACGGTATAAATAATTAGTGCTTAATTAGTGCTCTTCATCCCACATGGTCCCAGAATTAGTGCTCAATAAATAAGGGTATACGGGGCATATGTATTTTTGGGGTAAATGTGAGTTGGCCCAAACACTTCCAAAGAAATCAAAAATTTTCATGTCAAGAATTAGTGATTAATTAGTGCTTTCAATCCCGCATGGTCCCAGAATTAGTGCTCAATTTATTCTCGAGATATATTGATTATTAAGATGGTTGGGCCAACTTCACGCTTTCTAAAAGTTGTTTCAAAATTCAAATTAAACGGTATAGGTAATTAGTGCTTAATTAGTGCTCTTCATCCCACATGGTCCCAGAATTAGTGCTCAATAAATAAGGGTATACGGGGCATATGTATTTTTGGGGTAAATGTGAGTTGGCCCAACCACTTCGAAAGAAATCAAAAATTTTCATGTCAAGAATTAGTGATTAATTAGTGCTTTCAATCCCGCATGGTCCCAGAATTAGTGCTCAATTTATTCTCGAGATATATTGATTATTAAGATGGTTGGGCCAACTTCACGCTTTCTAAAAGTTGTTTCAAAATTCAAATTAAACGGTATAGGTAATTAGTGCTTAATTAGTGCTCTTCATCCCACATGGTCCCAGAATTAGTGCTCAATAAATAAGGGTATACGGGGCTTATGTATTTTTGGGGTAAATGTGAGTTCGCCCAACCACTTCGAAAGAAATCAAAAATTTTCATGTCACGAATTAGTGCTTAATTAGTGCTTTCAATCCCGCATGGTCCCAGAATTAGTGCTCAATTTATTCTCGAGATATATTGATTATTAAGATGGTTGGGCCAACTTCACGCTTTCTAAAAGTTGTTTCAAAATTCAAATTAAACGGTATAAATAATTAGTGCTGAATTAGTGCTCTTCATCCCACATGGTCCCAGAATTAGTGCTCAATAAATAAGGGTATACGGGGCATATGTATTTTTGGGGTAAATGTGAGTTGGCCCAACCACTTCGAAAGAAATCAAAAATTTTCATGTCACGAATTAGTGCTTAATTAGTGCTTTCAATCCCGCATGGTCCCAGAATTAGTGCTCAATTTATTCTCGAGATATATTGATTATTATGATGGTTGGGCCAACTTCACGCTTTCTAAAAGTTGTTTCAAAATTCAAATTAAACGGTATAGGTAATTAGTGCTTAATTAGTGCTCTTCATCCCACATGGTCCCAGAATTAGTGCTCAATAAATAAGGGTATACGGGGCTTATGTATTTTTGGGGTAAATGTGAGTTGGCCCAACCACTTCGAAAGAAATCAAAAATTTTCATGTCACGAATTAGTGCTTAATTAGTGCTTTCAATCCCGCATGGTCCCAGAATTAGTGCTCAATTTATTCTCGAGATATATTGATTATTAAGATGGTTGGGCCAACTTCACGCTTTCTAAAAGTTGTTTCAAAATTCAAATTAAACGGTATAAATAATTAGTGCTTAATTAGTGCTCTTCATCCCACATGGTCCCAGAATTAGTGCTCAATAAATAAGGGTATACGGGGCATATGTATTTTTGGGGTAAATGTGAGTTGGCCCAACCACTTCCAAAGAAATCAAAAATTTTCATGTCAAGAATTAGTGATTAATTAGTGCTTTCAATCCCGCATGGTCCCAGAATTAGTGCTCAATTTATTCTCGAGATATATTGATTATTAAGATGGTTGGGCCAACTTCACGCTTTCTAAAAGTTGTTTCAAAATTCAAATTAAACGGTATAGGTAATTAGTGCTTAATTAGTGCTCTTCATCCCACATGGTCCCAGAATTAGTGCTCAATAAATAAGGGTATACGGGGCTTATGTATTTTTGGGGTAAATGTGAGTTCGCCCAACCACTTCGAAAGAAATCAAAAATTTTCATGTCACGAATTAGTGCTTAATTAGTGCTTTCAATCCCGCATGGTCCCAGAATTAGTGCTCAATTTATTCTCGAGATATATTGATTATTAAGATGGTTGGGCCAACTTCACGCTTTCTAAAAGTTGTTTCAAAATTCAAATTAAACGGTATAAATAATTAGTGCTTAATTAGTGCTCTTCATCCCACATGGTCCCAGAATTAGTGCTCAATAAATAAGGGTATACGGGGCATATGTATTTTTGGGGTATATGTGAGTTGGCCCAACCACTTCGAAAGAAATCAAAAACTTTCATGTCACGAATTAGTGCTTAATTAGTGCTTTCAATCCCGCATGGTCCCAGAATTAGTGCTCAATTTATTCTCGAGATATATTGATTATTAAGATGGTTGGGCCAACTTCACGCTTTCTAAAAGTTGTTTCAAAATTCAAATTAAACGGTATAAATAATTAGTGCTTAATTAGTGCTCTTCATCCCACATGGTCCCAGAATTAGTGCTCAATAAATAAGGGTATACGGGGCATATGTATTTTTGGGGCAAATGTGAGTTGGTCCAATCACTTCGAAAGAAATCAAAAATTTTCCTGTCACGAATTAGTGCTTAATTAGTGCTTTCAATCCCGCATGGTCTCAGAATTAGTGCTCAATTTATTCTCGAGATATATTGATTATTAAGATGGTTGGGCCAACTTCACGCTTTCTAAAAGTTGTTTCAAAATTCAAATTAAAGGGTATAAATAATTAGTGCTTAATTAGTGCTCTTCATCCCACATGGTCCCAGAATTAGTGCTCAATAAATAAGGGTATACGGGGCATATGTATTTTTGGGGCAAATGTGAGTTGGTCCAATCACTTCGAAAGAAATCAAAAATTTTCATGTCACGAATTAGTGCTTAATTAGTGCTTTCAATCCCGCATGGTCTCAGAATTAGTGCTCAATTTATTCTCGAGATATATTGATTATTAAGATGGTTGGGCCAACTTCACGCTTTCTAAAAGTTGTTTCAAAATTCAAATTAAACGGTATAAATAATTAGTGCTTAATTAGTGCTCTTCATCCCACATGGTCCCAGAATTAGTGCTCAATAAATAAGGGTATACGGGGCATATGTATTTTTGGGGTAAATGTGAGTTGGCCCAACCACTTCGAAAGAAATCAAAAATTTTCATGTCACGAATTAGTGCTTAATTAGTGCTTTCAATCCCGCATGGTCCCAGAATTAGTGCTCAATTTATTCTCGAGATATATTGATTATTAAGATGGTTGGGCCAACTTCACGCTTTCTAAAAGTTGTTTCAAAATTCAAATTAAACGGTATAAATAATTAGTGCTTAATTAGTGCTCTTCATCCCACATGGTCCCAGAATTAGTGCTCAATAAATAAGGGTATACGGGGCATATGTATTTTTGGGGTATATGTGAGTTGGCCCAACCACTTCGAAAGAAATCAAAAACTTTCATGTCACGAATTAGTGCTTAATTAGTGCTTTCAATCCCGCATGGTCTCAGAATTAGTGCTCAATTTATTCTCGAGATATATTGATTATTAAGATGGTTGTGCCAACTTCACGCTTTCTAAAAGTTGTTTCAAAATTCAAATTAAACGGTATAAATAATTAGTGCTTAATTAGTGCTCTTCATCCCACATGGTCCCAGAATTAGTGCTCAATAAATAAGGGTATACGGGGCATATGTATTTTTGGGGTAAATGTGAGTTGGCCCAACCACTTCGAAAGAAATCAAAAATTTTCATGTCACGAATTAGTGCTTATTTAGTGCTTTCAATCCCGCATGGTCCCAGAATTAGTGCTCAATTTATTCTCGAGATATATTGATTATTAAGATGGTTGGGCCAACTTCACGCTTTCTAAAAGTTGTTTCAAAATTCAAATTAAACGGTATAAATAATTAGTGCTGAATTAGTGCTCTTCATCCCACATGGTCCCAGAATTAGTGCTCAATAAATAAGGGTATACGGGGCATATGTATTTTTGGGGTAAATGTGAGTTGGCCCAACCACTTCCAAAGAAATCAAAAATTTTCATGTCAAGAATTAGTGATTAATTAGTGCTTTCAATCCCGCATGGTCCCAGAATTAGTGCTCAATTTATTCTCGAGATATATTGATTATTAAGATGGTTGGGCCAACTTCACGCTTTCTAAAAGTTGTTTCAAAATTCAAATTAAACGGTATAGGTAATTAGTGCTTAATTAGTGCTCTTCATCCCACATGGTCCCAGAATTAGTGCTCAATAAATAAGGGTATACGGGGCATATGTATTTTTGGGGTAAATGTGAGTTGGCCCAACCACTTCGAAAGAAATCAAAAACTTTCATGTCACGAATTAGTGCTTAATTAGTGCTTTCAATCCCGCATGGTCTCAGAATTAGTGCTCAATTTATTCTCGAGATATATTGATTATTAAGATGGTTGTGCCAACTTCACGCTTTCTAAAAGTTGTTTCAAAATTCAAATTAAACGGTATAAATAATTAGTGCTTAATTAGTGCTCTTCATCCCACATGGTCCCAGAATTAGTGCTCAATAAATAAGGGTATACGGGGCATATGTATTTTTGGGGTAAATGTGAGTTGGCCCAACCACTTCGAAAGAAATCAAAAATTTTCATGTCACGAATTAGTGCTTATTTAGTGCTTTCAATCCCGCATGGTCCCAGAATTAGTGCTCAATTTATTCTCGAGATATATTGATTATTAAGATGGTTGGGCCAACTTCACGCTTTCTAAAAGTTGTTTCAAAATTCAAATTAAACGGTATAAATAATTAGTGCTTAATTAGTGCTCTTCATCCCACATGGTCCCAGAATTAGTGCTCAATAAATAAGGGTATACGGGGCATATGTATTTTTGGGGTAAATGTGAGTTGGCCCAACCACTTCCAAAGAAATCAAAAATTTTCATGTCAAGAATTAGTGATTAATTAGTGCTTTCAATCCCGCATGGTCCCAGAATTAGTGCTCAATTTATTCTCGAGATATATTGATTATTGAGATGGTTGGGCCAACTTCACGCTTTCTAAAAGTTGTTTCAAAATTCAAATTAAACGGTATAGGTAATTAGTGCTTAATTAGTGCTCTTCATCCCACATGGTCCCAGAATTAGTGCTCAATAAATAAGGGTATACGGGGCTTATGTATTTTTGGGGTAAATGTGAGTTCGCCCAACCACTTCGAAAGAAATCAAAAATTTTCATGTCACGAATTAGTGCTTAATTAGTGCTTTCAATCCCGCATGGTCCCAGAATTAGTGCTCAATTTATTCTCGAGATATATTGATTATTAAGATGGTTGGGCCAACTTCACGCTTTCTAAAAGTTGTTTCAAAATTCAAATTAAACGGTATAGGTAATTAGTGCTTAATTAGTGCTCTTCATCCCACATGGTCCCAGAATTAGTGCTCAATAAATAAGGGTATACGGGGCTTATGTATTTTTGGGGTAAATGTGAGTTGGCCCAACCACTTCGAAAGAAATCAAAAATTTTCATGTCACGAATTAGTGCTTAATTAGTGCTTTCAATCCCGCATGGTCCCAGAATTAGTGCTCAATTTATTCTCGAGATATATTGATTATTAAGATGGTTGGGCCAACTTCACGCTTTCTAAAAGTTGTTTCAAAATTCAAATTAAACGGTATAAATAATTAGTGCTTAATTAGTGCTCTTCATCCCACATGGTCCCAGAATTAGTGCTCAATAAATAAGGGTATACGGGGCATATGTATTTTTGGGGTAAATGTGAGTTGGCCCAACCACTTCCAAAGAAATCAAAAATTTTCATGTCAAGAATTAGTGATTAATTAGTGCTTTCAATCCCGCATGGTCCCAGAATTAGTGCTCAATTTATTCTCGAGATATATTGATTATTAAGATGGTTGGGCCAACTTCACGCTTTCTAAAAGTTGTTTCAAAATTCAAATTAAACGGTATAGGTAATTAGTGCTTAATTAGTGCTCTTCATCCCACATGGTCCCAGAATTAGTGCTCAATAAATAAGGGTATACGGGGCTTATGTATTTTTGGGGTAAATGTGAGTTGGCCCAACCACTTCGAAAGAAATCAAAAATTTTCATGTCACGAATTAGTGCTTAATTAGTGCTTTCAATCCCGCATGGTCCCAGAATTAGTGCTCAATTTATTCTCGAGATATATTGATTATTAAGATGGTTGGGCCAACTTCACGCTTTCTAAAAGTTGTTTCAAAATTCAAATTAAACGGTATAAATAATTAGTGCTTAATTAGTGCTCTTCATCCCACATGGTCCCAGAATTAGTGCTCAATAAATAAGGGTATACGGGGCATATGTATTTTTGGGGTATATGTGAGTTGGCCCAACCACTTCGAAAGAAATCAAAAACTTTCATGTCACGAATTAGTGCTTAATTAGTGCTTTCAATCCCGCATGGTCCCAGAATTAGTGCTCAATTTATTCTCGAGATATATTGATTATTAAGATGGTTGGGCCAACTTCACGCTTTCTAAAAGTTGTTTCAAAATTCAAATTAAACGGTATAAATAATTAGTGCTTAATTAGTGCTCTTCATCCCACATGGTCCCAGAATTAGTGCTCAATAAATAAGGGTATACGGGGCATATGTATTTTTGGGGTAAATGTGAGTTGGCCCAACCACTTCCAAAGAAATCAAAAATTTTCATGTCACAAATTAGTGCTTAATTAGTGCTTTCAATCCCGCATGGTCCCAGAATTAGTGCTCAATTTATTCTCGAGATATATTGATTATTAAGATGGTTGGGCCAACTTCACGCTTTCTAAAAGTTGTTTCAAAATTCAAATTAAACGGTATAAATAATTAGTGCTTAATTAGTGCTCTTCATCCCACATGGTCCCAGAATTAGTGCTCAATAAATAAGGGTATACGGGGCTTATGTATTTTTGGGGTAAATGTGAGTTGGCCCAACCACTTCGAAAGAAATCAAAAATTTTCATGTCACGAATTAATGCTTAATTAGTGCTTTCAATCCCGCATGGTCCCAGAATTAGTGCTCAATTTATTCTCGAGATATATTGATTATTAAGATGGTTGGGCCAACTTCACGCTTTCTAAAAGTTGTTTCAAAATTCAAATTAAACGGTATAAATAATTAGTGCTTAATTAGTGCTCTTCATCCCACATGGTCCCAGAATTAGTGCTCAATAAATAAGGGTATACGGGGCATATGTATTTTTGGGGTAAATGTGAGTTGGCCCAACCACTTCGAAAGAAATCAAAAATTTTCATGTCACGAATTAGTGCTTAATTAGTGCTTTCAATCCCGCATGGTCCCAGAATTAGTGCTCAATTTATTCTCGAGATATATTGATTATTAAGATGGTTGGGCCAACTTCACGCTTTCTAAAAGTTGTTTCAAAATTCAAATTAAACGGTATAGGTAATTAGTGCTTAATTAGTGCTCTTCATCCCACATGGTCCCAGAATTAGTGCTCAATAAATAAGGGTATACGGGGCATATGTATTTTTGGGGTAAATGTGAGTTGGCCCAACCACTTCGAAAGAAATCAAAAATTTTCATGTCACAAATTAGTGCTTAATTAGTGCTTTCAATCCCGCATGGTCCCAGAATTAGTGCTCAATTTATTCTCGAGATATATTGATTACTAAGATGGTTGGGCCAACTTCACGCTTTCTAAAAGTTGTTTCAAAATTCAAATTAAACTGGATAAGTAATTAGTGCTCTTCATCCTACATGGTCCCAGAATTAGTGCCAAATAAATATGTGTACACGGGGCATATGTGCGTTTGTTGTAAATGTGAATTTTGCCCAACTACTTACTGTTAGAAAAGAATAAAAATTTCTCATGTCAGCAATTAGTACCTGATTTTTGCTCTCAATCCCGCGAGGTCCCAGACTTTTTGTTTTATAAGTAAGTACATATGCGACATATTTATTTTTGTGGTATATATGACGTTGTCCTAAGCACTTACAAGAAAATGGAAATTTTCCCGTTAAGAGTTATTGTTTGATTAGTGTATTCAATCCCACATTATGCCAGAATGCTCAATAAAGAAGGGTACCGGTATACTGCTTATATGTACGTTTGGGGTGAATGTGAAATTGACCCATCCGCTTAGAAGAAAATGAAAAATTTTCGCATCAGGTTTTAGTGCCTAATTTGTGCTTTCAATCCCGCATTGTACCATAATTTGTGTTCTATAAATGGGATCATAAGTGCCACATTTATATTTGGGGTAAATTTGAAGTTGACTGAACCAGTTACAAGAAAATTAAAATTTGGCACGGCAGGTGTTAATGTCTAATTAGTGCTTTTTGTCCCAGATAGACCGAGAGTTAGATCTTAACAAATAAAGGCTTGGAGGGCATATTTATAGTTTCGACATATGCGTATGTTACCAGCCAATTTTGGAAAAAAATAATGTAAGTTTTTCTCAGGATTTAGTATTTTTTTTTAGAAGTCTTCATTTAACGTCCTTAGAATTAGTGCTCAGGAAGTAAGAGTTTATCTGGCATATTTATGGTTTGGATTTACGTAAAATTAACCCCACTGTTGTTAGGATGTAGTACTGATTTGGACCGAGGTACTTTGCTCAAATAATGAGGTTGTAATCGTAATAGCTTTGTTTAAAGTATTGATTTGTAAGTTGTTTATGCAAGTTGTCGTGTTTTACGAGGCATCAAAATAATTTACACTTCACTTTACATACGAGAATTTATAGTTTCACTCCAGGTTTATTTCTTGATGGCTACTGACCGAATCTCAATGATTTGTAGGGCAAGTAGCTCATGGGGGATGAATCTCGGTGTCCATTTAGTAGTAGTGCGACATCTTCAAATTTGGATTTAAGTAGCTCAGAATTTTGTTCAGTTTTTGTACCTTTTTGTACCAAAAAGAAAAGATTTTGTATCATTCAAATAAACGAGGGAGGACTATTTCTAAATATTGGCCACTTCGATCACTTTCAGTGCAACGTCTTCCACTTCGAAATTTTACTTGGTTAGAATTTTGTACTATTTTTGTGCCTTTTCATTTCACGAAGAAACAAAATGAGACCATTTAAACAAACAAGGAACAGCCATTTCAAAATTTTTAGGGCCGATTTATTGTAGTGCGACATCTTCAAATTTGAATTTTAACTAGCTCATATCTTTGTACTAATTTTGTACCTTTTTGTAGCAAGCATAACAATTGTGCCATTGAAATAAAGGTGGGAGGGCCATTTCAAAATTTGGACTGCATTTAGTTCTAGTGCGACATCTTCAAATTCAAATTTGTTTCTTTGTGGAACGAAAAGTTACAAAAATAGTACAAAATTTTGGTCTAGTAAAAGTTCGATTTTGAAGACGTCGCACTGAAGATGATCGAAGTGGCCAAAATTTTGAAATTTTAATGATGTATACATTTCCTAAATTTTCGGGAACTCCTACTTTTTCCTATCAAAAACTTATCAATTATTTCCTGATATTAAGGTACTTTTCAGTAATTTATCCTACTTTCCCTGATAAGAATCAAATTTTCTAACATTTCCTGTAGGAACTCCGTAGACAAATTAATAGTAAAAAGTTCTGAGCCAGTCAAAATTCATGTTTCAGATGTCATACTACAACTAAATGTACTCAAAAAGTTTTGGATTGGCCTCCCTTCGTTTATGTAAATGGAACAGTTTTTTTCTTGGTGGTACAAGAAGCTACAGGAATAGTACAAAATTCTAAGCTAGTTAAAATTAGAATTTGAAAATGTCGCGCTACAACTAAATTCACCCACAAATTTTGAAATGGCCCTTCCTCGTTTACTTGAATGGTATCATTTTGTTTTTTGTGAAACGAAGAGGTACAAAAATAGTGCAAAATTTTGGGCTAGTAAAATTTCGAATTTGAAGGCGTTGCACCGAAGGTGATCGAAGTGGCGAATATTTTGATATAGTCCTCCCTCATTTTTTAAATGATACAGTTTTGTTTTTTTGGTGGTACGAAAAGGTATAAAGATTGGACAAACTTCTGAGCTAGTTAAAATTCGAATTTGAAGAGATCACACTATAGGTGATCGAAATAGCCCAAATTTTGTAATAAGCCTCCTTTGTTAACTTGAATGTTACAAAATTTTTTGTTGATTGTAAAAAAATTGTACAAAATTATGAACTAGTGAAATTTGAATTTGAAGATGTTGCACTACAACCAAATGCAACCCCAAAATCTTAAAATGAGACACCTTTTCGTTTATTTGAATGGTACAATTTTTTTCTTGGTGGTACAAAAAGGTACAAAAATTGGAAAAAATTCTGAGCTAGTTAAAATTCGAGTTTGAAAATGTCGCACTACATTTGATCGAAGTGGTTCAAATTTTTAAGAGAGCTTCCTTTCTTATCTGAATAGTACATTTTTTTCTTGCTTGTACAAAAATATCCAAAAAATGGACAAAGTTTTGAGCTAGTTAAAATTCGAATTTGAAGATGTCGCACTACGTTTGATCGAAGTGGCTCAAATTTTTTAATGAGCCCCCTTTGTTTATTTGAATGGTACAGTTTTTCTTGGTTGTACGAAAATGTACAAATAATAGACAAAATGCTGAGGTAGGTAAAATTCAAATTTGAAGATGTCCCACTACAACTAAATATTCTTTAAATCTTGGTATATTTGATAGCTGAACTCGGCCAGACAGAGGTTTGGCTCGACAGGATAGGAGGTGTTCCATAGCTTTGCACGTCGGGAGCTTCTGAGTTCGGTTCCTCACAGGTTGATACATCTTATATTTATCTGGTTGTTTCACTTTTATTTTTATGATGTTGTTCTAAAAGTAAATGTTGTTAAATTTTGTGTTGCTCACAACTGTGTAGCATAACAGGGAAATTTTTGTTGGGAAGGTTTCGATAATACAAGACACTATGTATATCTAGTATCTAATGGGTATTATTCAACAGCCGAAAACAAAAATATAAATAATTTTTAAATACTAACAGTTATACTTTCACGAAAATTGATAAAATTAGATTGTTTTTATCAGAAGAGAAATAGTACAGATGATGAGTAAGGTCAAATCTTTAGCCTATATCAAGGATTTATCTGCTAAGCACGTATAATTTTATTAAGAAATTGTGCAAATGTACACAGTATGTTGGAAAAATAACGTAACTTTTCAAATGAAACAAAATAAATTAAGTATTTTACCAATTGTACTTTTTTTAATTCAAAATACATCCCTTCCGCATCAATACACCGCTGGGCACGTTCAACCAACGCTAGCGTAGTTTTTAATGCCCTTTCTTGGAAGCGCCTCAATGAAAGTCGTCACGGCAGACTGGAAGTGTGTAACATTGTCATAAAAGGTTCCTTTTATAGCCAATTTTAATTTTGGGAATAAGGAATAATCACACAGTGATAATCAAGCGAATACGGAGGATGCAGAAGCAAAGTCACGAACTGCGACATAAAGACCAACTGCCTGGTGCTTGACACTCGGACCTTACGCGAACGATTTGCTTCCACAAACGCTCCATAACACCCAGATAATATTCACCATTAACGGTTTGACCATGTGGAACGAATTTCCGAAGCATAATACATTCGGAATCATAAAAATAAATCAAAATGAAGAAATTAAATGAAATTTTTTTAGTTTTACGTCCCACGATTATGCCGGTTAGGCTAAAGGAGACGGTGATGATGAGAAATGTATGAAATGGTGGAATGAAGTGGAAGGAAACGGGAGAACCAAGAGGAAACTCACGCACACGGTGCTTGTCCACCACAAAGTTCACTTGGGGAAAGCAGGGTTTGAACCGAGGACCCCATGCATCAGAGGTAAACATTCTACCAATGAGCCACCATAGCCCCAAAAAATACGCGTGTCCAGTTAGAAAAACCACCAACACTAAAACGACCGGAACATATCTCAGAATTATGGGCTATTTATGGGCTAATTAGTTGCTCTAATCCCAATTTTTGGGCTCCTACTGTTTAGCGGGAAATCGGATTCAAAATGGGCGAGTCTTGCTTGATATCAAGCTAGAATCCACCATATGGTTACAATGGTCCGATCGAAAAAAATCAAACGCCAGAATTATGGGCTATTTATGGGCTAATTAGTTGCTCTAATCCCAATTTTTGGGCTCCTACTGTTTAGTGGGAAATCGGATTCAAAATGGGCGAGTCTAGCTTGATATCAAGCTAGAACCCCCCACATGGTTACAATGGTCCGATCGAGAAAATTCAAACGCCAGAATTATGGGCTAATTAGTTGCTCTAATCCCAATTTTTGGGCTCCTACTGTTTAGTGGGAAATCGGATTCAAAATGGGCGAGTCTAGCTTGATATCAAGCTAGAACCCCCCATATGATTACAATGGTCCGATCGAAAAAAATCAAACGCCAGAATTATGGGCTATTTATGGGCTAATTAGTTGCTCTAATCCCAATTTTTGGGCTCCTACTGTTTAGTGGGAAATCGGATTCAAAATGGGCGAGTCTAGCTTGATATCAAGCTAGAACCCCCTATATGGTTACAATTGTCCGATCGAAAAAATTCAAACGCCAGAATTATGGGCTATTTATGGGCTAATTAGTTGCTCTAATCCCAATTTTTGGGCTCCTACTCTTTAGTGGGAAATCGGAATCAAAATGAGCGAGTCTTGCTCGACATCAAGCTAGAACCACCCATACTGTTACAGTTACAATTGGTCCGATCGAAAAAATTCAAACGCCAGATGTATGGGCTATTTATGGGCTAATTAGTTGCTCTAATCTCAATTTTTGGGCTCCTACTGTTTAGCGGGAAATCGGATTCAAAATGGGCGAGTCTAGCTTGTCATCAAGCTAAAAGAAAAGACGTACGGTTACAATTGTCTGATCCTAAAAATTCAAACGCTAGAATTATGGGCTAATTAGTTGCTCTAATCCTGATTTTTAGTCTCCTACTTTTAAGCGGGAAATCGGAATCAAAATGGGCGAGTCTATCTTGACAGGAAGTAAGAACCCTTCTTACGGTTAGACGTCTCGAATCGAAGAAAACCAAACGTCAGAAATATGGGCTATTTATGGGCTAATTGATGCTGTAATTTCGAGTTTGGGGCTGCTACCTTTTAGCAGGAATTCTTTATCAAATTGTAAGATTTGGCTTAACTTCTAGCAATAAACCTAGGGCTATAATACTCCGATGAAAAGAATCAAAACGTCGGAATTATGGGTTATTTGCATGCTAAATTGTTGCTCTAATGTCGAGTTTTTTCTTCTATCGTTAGCAAGAAATCTCATGCAAGATTGATATTGATTTTTAGATAAGGTCGTATGATACTTTCAAAGTTGCAGTGAGAAAACATCGATGTTCATTAACTGAAAATTGATTTATTTGCACTCTCTGCAAATGTAAATCTATATCTCTACTAGTAAATCCATGAATTCTTTTTTCACGTGTTTATCATCATTATGTTTGGAAGTAAGTAGTGTATATATAGAATTTATATGGTGAAATATCATTATTTTTTAAATAAATTTTTTGTGCAAGAGAAATGCCTCTTCGCCGTTGCTGGGGGCACAGTGGCACAGAGGTAGAGCGTTTACCGATTGTGCGTGTGATCCCTGGTTCGATCCCAGATCGCGCCAAGGGATCTTTGTGGTTGACAAACAACATGTGTTTAGATTTTATCGGGGCTCTCCCATTTCCTCCCACTTTATTCATAATGAATATAATGAACATAAAAACGTGAAAAGACAATTCATGGATTTACTAGTAGAGATATATATTTGCATTCGCTGAGAATGCAAATAAATCAATTTTCAGTTAATAGACATCGACGTTTCCACACTGCAACTTTGAAATTATCATCCCATGTTATCTAGAAATCAATACAAAATTGCATGAGATTTCATGCGAACGATAGAAGAACCAAAATCGACAATAGAGTAACTAACCAGCACATAAATAACCCATAATTCCGGCATTTTAATTATTTGATCGAAGTGTTATAGCACTAGGTTTGTAGCTAGAAGTTAAGCCGAATCCCACAACTTGATGAAGAATTCTTGCTAAACGGTAACACCTCCAAACTCGGAATTAGAGCAATAATTAGCCCATAATTCCGGCGTTTGAGTTTTGTTGGATCGGAGCAACGTTACCGCATGGGTGGTTCTAGCTTGATATCAAGCTGGACTCGCCCATTTTGAATTCGATTTCCCGCTAAACAGTGGGAGCCCAAAAATTGGGAGTAGAGCAACTAATTAGGCCATAAATAGCCCATAGTTCTGCCGTTTGAATATTTTTGATCGGACCATTATAAACATATGGGGGTTCTAGCTTGATATCAAGCTAGACTCGCCCATTTTGAATCCGATTTCGCGTTAAACAGTAGAAGCCCAAAAATTGGGATTAGAGCAACTAATTAGCCCATAAATAGCCCATAATTCTGGCGTTTGAATTTTTTCGGTCGGACCATTATAACCGTAACCATATGGTGGGTTCTAGCTTGATGTCGAGCAAGACTCGCCCATTTTGATTCCTATTTCCCGCTAAATAGTAGGAGCCCAAAAATTGGGATTAGAGCAACTAATTAGCCCATAAATAGTCCATAATTCTGGCGTTTGATTTTTTCGATCGGACCATTGTAACCATATGGGGGGTTCTAGCTTGATATCAAGCTAGACTCGCCCATTTTGAATTCGATTTCTCGCTAAACAGTAGGAGCCCAAAAATTGGGATTAGAGCAACTAGTTAGCCCATAAATAGCCCATAATTCTGTGATATGTTCCGGTCGTTTTAGTGTTGGCGGTTGGTCTAACTAGACACGCGTTCAAAAAATAAATCAACATTGTCTTCTCACGTGACTTTTGAAAACGCAATTTTTTTCACATTCGGACAACTTGGGGACTTCTAAGTAGCACTTTAGAGTTTTATTTGCGAGTCGTACTTGAAGCATGAAGTCTCGTCAGCAGTTACAATCGATTTCAGGAATGTTCTGTTCCATCCGGCTGTTTTAATCAGGTCCTTGCAATGTTCAACGCGAGCAATTAAGGTGTGCGGAACAAATCGAGCACAGACTTTTTGTTTCTTTAAAGCCTTTGGTAAAATTTCGTGAACCATGTCTTTTGTTGTATTTAATTCCTCCGCCATCCATCTCACAGTCAAATTCGCATCGTATACGATCATTTTTCGCACTTGTTCCACCAGATTTTTGTTTTCCGGTCTGCCTGGTTTTGGGTCGTCTTCCAAGGACTCACGACCGTCCCGAAATCGCGTATACCTCTCGAACACAAGTATACGAGATAAACACTGATCGCCATACACTTGTTTCATCATTTCCGATATTTGTCTAAATGATTTACGTAGCTTGAAACAAAATTTAATATTGGCTTTTTGCTCCATCGTGTTTTTGTAACAAGGTGACACCAGATACACTCACTTTTCTTGCTATAACTTGACACTGTTAATCGGTTCTCATGATTGCAGTTTTGTTGAGCAGATAAGTTGCTTCAATAGATGGAGTTAGTGGTTATCTGTAAAGAAAAAGTTCCGTTACCTTTCCTTCATATTGTATATATTAAGTTACGAAGTTTGGGGGAGGTCCGGACCCGGTAGACCCTCCGTAAGCGCGCCCTTGCAGTGTATTGTCTGTCTTTCTCAAGTTACATGTTTTTAATTGGTGACTTTGGTGAATGAAATATGATAATTTAACATTTTCCTAACTCTCCGTCGTAAAGATGGGGTGTATGACTTATAGTTGTAACTACTAGATGACTCCACGGGTTAGAAAGCAAAAAAACAAAAACAATCAATAATATAATAGTAAAATCATATAATAGCAATATTATATCCCAACTCATTAAAAATGTGGTAAAAATATAGCCAAAGCTATTTGAGGTGATGGGGTGCAATACACCCCACCTTTCAGTGGCGTTGCGCGAACCTACCTTTATAACGGAGGGTTAATTCTGGGGTAAAATGTTTTATGTAAATTTTTGTCTAATCATCTATAAACAAACAAAATGCAAATATGATTAAGACTATTTTATGTGTGGTACTGTATTATTGTGTGTGTGAAGACGTACTAAAGGAACTTAATGAAGGACGACAGATCGTGAAGATAATAGGAAAAAGAAGAAACAATATGCTTGGCCATCTTATTCGGCAATCCGATTGGATCATCCTGTGGATAGTGCGAAAGGAAAAAGGAAAACGAGGAAGACCAAGGAATCTAGATGCAGTTACGACCTTATCAAAGTATTAAAACAGCTCTCGTAAGGGAGAGAAAAGTTTTAAAATTTCCATGTTGCCCACCAATCTATGGTCGAGGCAAGAAAGAAGAGAACACTGTATTATAAAAAAAAAAATAATCTTTTTTATTACTTTTATAATTAATTTTCGTTATTAGATACTGAATTATAACATGAATTTGGGTATACTTTTTATGTAGAATAATGAAAATGATCTACTTCGTTTTATGAAAATTTATTGTATTATAAGAATTGGAACATTTGCATTCTGAAGTATGTCTGGTAACATAAAATATAACCAATATTAAGGAGTTTTTTTCTAGTGTTATTGCACTGCTAATATTACACTTACTGTATAAGTTATGATCGTTCATATATTCTATTATGTTATAAAAATCTATTTTTTTCTACTAGTCTCTAGTGTCTATGTTTCTTTTCATTTTCTTCCACTGTCAGACATCATATTACAGTAATTTTCCTTTCATCCTTTTTACTGTAAGCTGAAAATTAAGCAAACTTCTGATAATGTTGCATTCATTTTTCAATACTGTTAGCGTTTCAAGCGTTTCAAATAAAGAAACGTAGCAAAACCAAATCCAATTGTTGGAGCAATGGAAGCAAGGTGATCAGACGTCCCGTTTTAGCCGGGACAGTCCCTTTTTTCCAACCGTTGTCCCGTTTTTTCTGATTCTCGAACGGGACGCCTAAATGTCCCGTTTTTAAGTAAAAATGACCTAGGTGTCCCGTAATTATTATTCAAAATATAAATCGTCAATGCAAATTCTACTCTCTTCCGTACCAACACTCATTGGGAAGGTTCAGCCGTGTCTAGAACTTCTGGATTTTCAAATGTGAGTTGAGTGTTCGTGGTTCAAGTGGAAATTGAATGGGAATTCTGAATGTTCAACTAGTTAAAACAATTGTTGGGTAGAACTTACAATCGGGAACCATTATTCGTTGTGTGGTACACGTGAAGTTAGAAACGGTGTGTTATCACTCTTACTTGTGTATTTTGTAAATTGAGAACACTGCTGAGTCCCAAAATGCAATCTGGAAGTCAGATATCCCCCCCCCCCACGTAGCCGATTCGTATGCGTCCCGTTTTCTCAAGTGAAAATTCTGGTCACCTTGAATGGAAGGCATGTAGTAACAATATTGTTTTACTTAATGTAAGTCATGGAGTCCTTCTCCTTTCCAAATACCTCATACTTAAAAACTAATTAGCGTTTAGATGTCAAATGGTGATGATTCTTATGCTGCAAATGCATAACAGAATGTAACTGTAATCAGAACAAAATACTATTTCTAATGCAATTGCAAGTGAACTGTTGGCAGACGTAATTGTTTTTGCAGGGGAGAGGGAGAAAAAATTAAATGAAGATAAAATGTCGTTAAACTGCTTTTGATTTAATAGTACATTCTTGAGCTGAAAAACGCTGACTAAGATAGCAAAGGTGCCGATGTAGATAATTGTTTCTAGTTTGATTTGAGTTTAGCGTCACTTTCAGCAGCAAGACTATATGAGACGTGGACATATAACTTAACGTTGAATCCGAACCACATAAGTTCCCGCCGGGAATCGATCCCGAGCATCCCGCGCCAAACGCTGTTGCTCATTGTTATTAACTATCCTCACGTATTAAGTTGAACTATCCGATTCTTATTGTAGGCACTTCTATTGGACGTGACACGTGTTCTTAAAGGCGTCAAACGCATAGCCCTAAATCCAGGCGCACACCCAAAAATTTTGTTGGGAGGGGTCCAAAGTTTTCGGATCTAATACACGAGGCACTATATCTAGCATTGAGTCGGTGTTATTATAAAATCCTAAAGACAATAAGTAATTTTTAAGTGTTGGTAACCAAATTCTTATATAAAAAATATGTAACTTAATGCAGAGGTGTTCATTCTCGCAAGGGTAACCCTCTTGAGACCATCCTCATTCTCAAATTTCTTTGCCCACAATGACGCGAGTGCGGGGGTACACGAGGGCGAGGACAAGCTTCGAGAGGGAGGGCGAGATTGCACGAGGGAGAGAACAAATTCCCAACACAAGGACATGGGCGAGGAAGGGCCCCAGACAACTTCCTTCGCGAGGGTGAGGGTGAACGAGTGTGAGGGCCACTGCGAGGAAGAGAATACGCAAGGACGAAGACAAGTTTCCGTACCCCAAACAGAGTGAGGGCAATGAATAAATTTCCTCGCGAGGGAAAGGGTCAACTGCACTGCGAGGACTGAGAAAGGTCGCAGTACATCATCTATGGGTACATGTTTTTTTTTATAAGAAAAGAGATACTACAAAAGAAATGTATGAAACAATCTTTAGGTTACAAAAATATTTTCTATATCTTTAGGAATATTTTCTATAGGAATAAGTATAGCTTAATTAAGAAACTTCAATTATAACCCAATTCTAAATATCATCCGTATACCCTTATTTATTGAGCACTAATTCTGGGACCATGTGGGATGAAGAGCACTAATTAAGCACTAATTATTTATACTGTTTAATATGAATTTTGAAACAACTTTTAGAAAGTGTGAAGTTGGCCCAACCATCTTAATAATCAATATATCTCGTGAATAAATTGAGCACTAATTCTGGGACCATGCGGGATTGAAAGCACTAATTAAGCACTAATTCGTGACATGAAAATTTTTGATTTCTTTCGAAGTGGTTGGGCCAACTCACATTTAACCCAAAAATACATATGCTCCGTATACCCTTATTTATTGAGCACCAATTCTGGGAACATGTGGGATGAAGAGCACTAATTAAGCACTAATTACCTATACCGTTTAATTTGAATTTCGAAACAACTTTTAGAAAGCGTGAAGTTGGCCCAACCATCTTAATAATCAATATATCTCGAGAATAAATTGAGCACTAATTCTGGGACCATGCGGGATTGAAAGCACTAATTAAGCACTAATTCGTGACATGAAAATTTTTGATTTCTTTCGAAGTGGTTGGGCCAACTCACATTTAACCCAAAAATACATATGCCCCGTATACCCTTATTTATTGAGCACTAATTCTGGGACCATGTGCGATGAAGAGCACTAATTAAGCACTAATTATTTATACCGTTTAATTTGATTTTTGAAACAACTTTTAGAAAGCGTGAAGTTGGCCCAACCATCTTAATAATCAATATATCTCGAGAATAAATTGAGCACTAATTCTGGGACCATGCGGGATTGAAAGCACTAATTAAGCACTAATTCGTGACATGAAAATTTTTGATTTCTTTCGAAGTGGTTGGGCCAACTCACATTTACCCCAAAAATACATATGCCCCGTATACCCTTATTTATTGAGCACTAATTCTGGGACCATGTGGGATGAAGAGCACTAATTAAGCACTAATTATTTATACCGTTTAATTTGAATTTTGAAACAACTTTTAGAAAGCGTGAAGTTGGCCCAACCATCTTAATAATCAATATATCTCGAGAATAAATTGAGCACTAATTCTGGGACCATGCGGGATTGAAAGCACTAATTAAGCACTAATTCGTGACATGAAAATTTTTGATTTCTTTCGAAGTGGTTGGGCCAACTCACATTTACCCCAAAAATACATATGCCCCGTATACCCTTATTTATTGAGCACTAATTCTGGGACCATGTGGGATGAAGAGCACTAATTAAGCACTAATTATTTATACCGTTTAATTTGAATTTTGAAACAACTTTTAGAAAGCGTGAAGTTGGCCCAACCATCTTAATAATCAATATATCTCGAGAATAAATTGAGCACTAATTCTGGGACCATGCGGGATTGAAAGCACTAATTAAGCACTAATTCGTGACATGAAAATTCTTGATTTCTTTCGAAGTGGTTCGGCCAACTCACATTTACCCCAAAAATACATATGCCCCGTATACCCTTATTTATTGAGCACTAATTCTGGGACCATGTGGGATGAAGAGCACTAATTAAGCACTAATTATTTATACCGTTTAATTTGAATTTTGAAACAACTTTTAGAAAGCGTGAAGTTGGCCCAACCATCTTAATAATCAATATATCTCGAGAATAAATTGAGCACTAATTCTGGGACCATGCGGGATTGAAAGCACTAATTAAGCACTAATTCGTGACATGAAAATTTTTGATTTCTTTCGAAGTGGTTGGGCCAACTCACATTTACCCCAAAAATACATATGCCCCGTATACCCTTATTTATTGAGCACTAATTCTGGGACCATGTGGGATGAAGAGCACTAATTAAGCACTAATTATTTATACCGTTTAATTTGAATTTTGAAACAACTTTTAGAAAGCGTGAAGTTGGCCCAACCATCTTAATAATCAATATATCTCGAGAATAAATTGAGCACTAATTCTGGGATCATGCGGGATTGAAAGCACTAATTAAGCACTAATTCGTGACATGAAAATTTTTGATTTCTTTCGAAGTGGTTGGGCCAACTCACATTTACCCCAAAAATACATATGCCCCGTATACCCTTATTTATTGAGCACTAATTCTGGGACCATGTGGGATGAAGAGCACTAATTAAGCACTAATTATTTATACCGTTTAATTTGAATTTTGAAACAACTTTTAGAAAGCGTGAAGTTGGCCCAACCATCTTAGTAATCAATATATCTCGAGAATAAATTGAGCACTAATTCTGGGACCATGCGGGATTGAAAGCACTAATTAAGCACTAATTCGTGACATGAAAATTTTTGATTTCTTTCGAAGTGGTTGGGCCAACTCACATTTACCCCAAAAATACATATGCCCCGTATACCCTTATTTATTGAGCACTTATTCTGGGACCATGTGGGATGAAGAGCACTAATTAAGCACTAATTATTTATACGGTTTAATTTGAATTTTGAAACAACTTTTAGAAAGCGTGAAGTTGGCCCAACCATCTTAATAATCAATATATCTCGAGAATAAATTGAGCACTAATTCTGGGACCATGCGGGATTGAAAGCACTAATTAAGCACTAATTCGTGACATGAAAATTTTTGATTTCTTTCGAAGTGGTTGGGCCAACTCACATTTACCCCAAAAATACATATGCCCCGTATACCCTTATTTATTGAGCACTAATTCTGGGACCATGTGGGATGAAGAGCACTAATTAAGCACTAATTATTTATACCGTTTAATTTGAATTTTGAAACAACTTTTAGAAAGCGTGAAGTTGGCCCAACCATCTTAATAATCAATATATCTCGAGAATAAATTGAGCACTAATTCTGGGACCATGCGGGATTGAAAGCACTAATTAAGCACTAATTCGTGACATGAAAATTTTTGATTTCTTTCGAAGTGGTTGGGCCAACTCACATTTACCCCAAAAATACATATGCCCCGTATACCCTTATTTATTGAGCACTAATTCTGGGACCATGTGGGATGAAGAGCACTAATTAAGCACTAATTATTTATACCGTTTAATTTGAATTTTGAAACAACTTTTAGAAAGCGTGAAGTTGGCCCAACCATCTTAATAATCAATATATCTCGAGAATAAATTGAGCACTAATTCTGGGACCATGCGGGATTGAAAGCACTAATTAAGCACTAATTCGTGACATGAAAATTTTTGATTTCTTTCGAAGTGGTTGGGCCAACTCACATTTACCCCAAAAATACATATGCCCCGTATACCCTTATTTATTGAGCACTAATTCTGGGACCATGTGGGATGAAGAGCACTAATTAAGCACTAATTATTTATACCGTTTAATTTGAATTTTGAAACAACTTTTAGAAAGCGTGAAGTTGGCCCAACCATCTTAATAATCAATATATCTCGAGAATAAATTGAGCACTAATTCTGGGACCATGCGGGATTGAAAGCACTAATTAAGCACTAATTCGTGACATGAAAATTTTTGATTTCTTTCGAAGTGGTTGGGCCAACTCACATTTACCCCAAAAATACATATGCCCCGTATACCCTTATTTATTGAGCACTAATTCTGGGACCATGTGGGATGAAGAGCACTAATTAAGCACTAATTATTTATACCGTTTAATTTGAATTTTGAAACAACTTTTAGAAAGCGTGAAGTTGGCCCAACCATCTTAATAATCAATATATCTCGAGAATAAATTGAGCACTAATTCTGGGACCATGCGGGATTGAAAGCACTAATTAAGCACTAATTCGTGACATGAAAATTTTTGATTTCTTTCGAAGTGGTTGGGCCAACTCACATTTACCCCAAAAATACATATGCCCCGTATACCCTTATTTATTGAGCACTAATTCTGGGACCATGTGGGATGAAGAGCACTAATTAAGCACTAATTATTTATACCGTTTAACTTGAATTTTGAAACAACTTTTAGAAAGCGTGAAGTTGGCCCAACCATCTTAATAATCAATATATCTCGAGAATAAATTGAGCACTAATTCTGGGACCATGCGGGATTGAAAGCACTAATTAAGCACTAATTCGTGACATGAAAATTTTTGATTTCTTTCGAAGTGGTTGGGCCAACTCACATTTACCCCAAAAATACATATGCCCCGTATACCCTTATTTATTGAGCACTAATTCTGGGACCATGTGGGATGAAGAGCACTAATTAAGCACTAATTATTTATACCGTTTAATTTGAATTTTGAAACAACTTTTAGAAAGCGTGAAGTTGGCCCAACCATCTTAATAATCAATATATATCTCGAGAATAAATTGAGCACTAATTCTCGGACCATGCGGGATTGAAAGCACTAATTAAGCACTAATTCGTGACATGAAAATTTTTGATTTCTTTCGAAGTGGTTGGGCCAACTCACATTTACCCCAAAAATACATATGCCCCGTATACCCTTATTTATTGAGCACTAATTCTGGGACCATGTGGGATGAAGAGCACTAATTAAGCACTAATTATTTATACCGTTTAATTTGAATTTTGAAACAACTTTTAGAAAGCGTGAAGTTGGCCCAACCATCTTAATAATCAATATATCTCGAGAATAAATTGAGCACTAATTCTGGGACCATGCGGGATTGAAAGCACTAATTAAGCACTAATTCGTGACATGAAAATTTTTGATTTCTTTCGAAGTGGTTGGGCCAACTCACATATACCCCAAAAATACATATGCCCCGTATACCCTTATTTATTGAGCACTAATTCTGGGACCATGTGGGATGAAGAGCACTAATTAAGCACTAATTATTTATACCGTTTAATTTGAATTTTGAAACAACTTTTAGAAAGCGTGAAGTTGGCCCAACCATCTTAATAATCAATATATCTCGAGAATAAATTGAGCACTAATTCTGGGACCATGCGGGATTGAAAGCACTAATTAAGCACTAATTCGTGACATGAAAATTTTTGATTTCTTTCGAAGTGGTTGGGCCAACTCACATTTACCCCAAAAATACATATGCCCCGTATACCCTTATTTATTGAGCACTAATTCTGGGACCATGTGGGATGAAGAGCACTAATTAAGCACTAATTATTTATACCGTTTAATTTGAATTTTGAAACAACTTTTAGAAAGCGTGAAGTTGGCCTAACCATCTTAATAATCAATATATCTCGAGAATAAATTGAGCACTAATTCTGGGACCATGCGGGATTGAAAGCACTAATTAAGCACTAATTCGTGACATGAAAATTTTTGATTTCTTTCGAAGTGGTTGGGCCAACTCACATTTACCCCAAAAATACATATGCCCCGTATACCCTTATTTATTGAGCACTAATTCTGGGACCATGTGGGATGAAGAGCACTAATTAAGCACTAATTATTTATACCGTTTAATTTGAATTTTGAAACAACTTTTAGAAAGCGTGAAGTTGGCCCAACCATCTTAATAATCAATATATCTCGAGAATAAATTGAGCACTAATTCTGGGATCATGCGGGATTGAAAGCACTAATTAAGCACTAATTCGTGACATGAAAATTTTTGATTTCTTTCGAAGTGGTTGGGCCAACTCACATTTACCCCAAAAATACATATGCCCCGTATACCCTTATTTATTGAGCACTAATTCTGGGACCATGTGGGATGAAGAGCACTAATTAAGCACTAATTATTTATACCGTTTAATTTGAATTTTGAAACAACTTTTAGAAAGCGTGAAGTTGGCCCAACCATCTTAATAATCAATATATCTCGAGAATAAATTGAGCACTAATTCTGGGACCATGCGGGATTGAAAGCACTAATTAAGCACTAATTCGTGACATGAAAATTTTTGATTTCTTTCGAAGTGGTTGGGCCAACTCACATTTACCCCAAAAATACATATGCCCCGTATACCCTTATTTATTGAGCACTTATTCTGGGACCATGTGGGATGAAGAGCACTAATTAAGCACTAATTATTTATACGGTTTAATTTGAATTTTGAAACAACTTTTAGAAAGCGTGAAGTTGGCCCAACCATCTTAATAATCAATATATCTCGAGAATAAATTGAGCACTAATTCTGGGACCATGCGGGATTGAAAGCACTAATTAAGCACTAATTCGTGACATGAAAATTTTTGATTTCTTTCGAAGTGGTTGGGCCAACTCACATTTACCCCAAAAATACATATGCCCCGTATACCCTTATTTATTGAGCACTAATTCTGGGACCATGTGGGATGAAGAGCACTAATTAAGCACTAATTATTTATACCGTTTAATTTGAATTTTGAAACAACTTTTAGAAAGCGTGAAGTTGGCCCAACCATCTTAATAATCAATATATCTCGAGAATAAATTGAGCACTAATTCTGGGACCATGCGGGATTGAAAGCACTAATTAAGCACTAATTCGTGACATGAAAATTTTTGATTTCTTTCGAAGTGGTTGGGCCAACTCACATTTACCCCAAAAATACATATGCCCCGTATACCCTTATTTATTGAGCACTAATTCTGGGACCATGTGGGATGAAGAGCACTAATTAAGCACTAATTATTTATACCGTTTAATTTGAATTTTGAAACAACTTTTAGAAAGCGTGAAGTTGGCCCAACCATCTTAATAATCAATATATCTCGAGAATAAATTGAGCACTAATTCTGGGACCATGCGGGATTGAAAGCACTAATTAAGCACTAATTCGTGACATGAAAATTTTTGATTTCTTTCGAAGTGGTTGGGCCAACTCACATTTACCCCAAAAATACATATGCCCCGTATACCCTTATTTATTGAGCACTAATTCTGGGACCATGTGGGATGAAGAGCACTAATTAAGCACTAATTATTTATACCGTTTAATTTGAATTTTGAAACAACTTTTAGAAAGCGTGAAGTTGGCCCAACCATCTTAATAATCAATATATCTCGAGAATAAATTGAGCACTAATTCTGGGACCATGCGGGATTGAAAGCACTAATTAAGCACTAATTCGTGACATGAAAATTTTTGATTTCTTTCGAAGTGGTTGGGCCAACTCACATTTACCCCAAAAATACATATGCCCCGTATACCCTTATTTATTGAGCACTAATTCTGGGACCATGTGGGATGAAGAGCACTAATTAAGCACTAATTATTTATACCGTTTAATTTGAATTTTGAAACAACTTTTAGAAAGCGTGAAGTTGGCCCAACCATCTTAATAATCACTATATCTCGAGAATAAATTGAGCACTAATTCTGCGGTCTTGAGCACTAATTAGCACTAATTAAGCACTAAATCTTGACATAAATTTTTTTGTATTTCTACGATGTGGTTGGGCCAACTTCACGCGACTGTTGAAGCGTGTCATCAGCTGTATGAATCCATTTTTATTCGGGAAAGTTGGAATCTTCAACCACTTGAGTATCATCCATGTTTCATCGCATAGAAGGTGCGTTTGAGTTTGGATAGATCCGAAAGGCCATCACCTTTGCGTGTGTACGTTAAAACTAGAATTTTGAATTCATTCTTTGACAGTGTACGTTCTTTGAGCCGAGGTATTGTTCAATGGTACAGGAGCGACTGAATTTGGATGCAAAACATTAGGAGATATTCTTGAATCAGAAAGAGTTGAAAATATACCCGTTCTGTGTAATGTCCTGCATTTAATATCCTGTAACTGCGAAAAGAGCTGTGATTATATGTGCAGTTGTCGGAAAGCAATAGTTGTGTGCACTAATTTATGTCGTCAATGTGGAAGAATTTCCTATATGCACAACTAAAAGATGAAAACCATGGTTGCCCCGGGCGCTGATAGCAAGGGAGCGCCGAACGAGCACGAAAAAAAAAAAAGGTGTTGGAAAAGTGTAATTGACGCGGCGCGCTGGAAAAGAATTAGCGCCCTATTAAATCAATATTGTTGTCAGATTGCAAAGAAATATAGTCTTATTTGTTAAAACTTTTCTTGCTCACCCCGCTCGCAACCCAAAATTTTCAATAAGTCACAACAAGGAGCGTTTTCAAAATCGGAAACAGTCAAAGTCTGAAATACATGTTCAGTGTGTGATGGCGATGAGTTTGCTTAGTTAATCACGCTTTTCTACCCAATTGGATTAATCACGATGGTGAGAATGAATGTATGAAAATTAGAAGTGTGAAGAGACATATGGAAGCTGCTGTTTGCACGGAAATATGAAAAATGAAAGTAAATAAGGGCAATAATAACATTTTCGAACTTGTGGAATAGGTGTTTAAGGGGTCAGAACTTTATCCAACTAAGTTTGTCTTTTTAAAGGACTGATCACTACCAATGATTTTTTAAAATTCCATTGACATATGAAATGCTTCCAATTTAAAGTAATTTATTGGGATCATTTCTCCATCAACTAGTTGTATCGCCAGCATATGTTTTCTGTGCTCTGTTTGATCTATTTATCTAAGTATATAAGATATAACATAAACCTTCTGAATTTCCGTTATATTTCACTATATATATATTACCGTAAAGCAACTAACTAACTCTGTGATCTATAGAACCTGGAGATTCAATGCCGCATTCATAAAACCTCTGCAATGACTTCCGTCCTTACCTAACAGAATTCTATTTTATATTTCTATTTCTGAGAGATTCATTTTAAAGAATCTCCGACTTTAATCTACGACTAGGTCTTCCTAATGGATGTTTCCCGAGTGGATTTCCAGTCAAAACTTTGAAACCGTTAAAACTTTCTTTCATTCTCGCTACATGACCTGCCCACCTGAGTATTTTACCGTAGATTAGATGGCTTTAACAATGTTTGGTAAAGGGTGTAAATTATATAGTTCTTCGTTATGAAGTTTCCGCCATTTCCGATTGCCGTTCCTCTTGGGTCCGAATATTTGTCTCAGGATTTCATTCTTAAATACCTTCAGTTTGCGTTCTTCCCTTAAAGTAAGCGACTATGTTTTGCAACAGTACAGAACAACAGGCGTAGTTCTACATATTTTGAATTTCAAATTCCTCGACAAAATTCGCGCTAACAAATGATTTTGAACTGAATAATAACATGAATTCCCTGCTTTCAGTCGACACGTGGATATGATTTTGGTGTGTTAATATTGATCCTAGATACTTGAAAGTATCCACTTTATCGAAACTATTATTTGATACTTTGACGCATCCATAATTTACAGTATTGCGATTCTAGTGAATTTCTATATATTTAGTTTTTTCTGCATTCACTTCTAAACCTGCAAGCATTTAATAATGTTTGCATTTTTCTCTATTGTTCTCCTATCATTTATCAGATTTACATTATCAGCATACGCCATAACTTGGTAAATACCATTCAGCTCTAGCACCTGGTTCTTATCTTTGATTTTCCTACTAGCTTTTTCGGTATTCCAAATTCTGCAAGTTTGGGTAATATTTATCTCCTAATAGAATCGTAAGCCTTTCTAAAATCAATAAATAATTGATGTACCGAGTCCCATTTCTTTTTGAGTATTTGTCGAATGGTAAATATCTTGTCCATATTTGATTGATTTCGTCTAAACCCATACTGAAAATCTTCAATAATTTCATCCGCATATGGAATCAGCCATGCTCTTAAAATCTTTGAGAGGATCTCATAGGATGTTAACACAAGAGAAATGCCTCGATAAATATTACAATCCGCTTTTGTCGTCTTTCTTGTGAATTGGAACACTCATTCATTCTTTCCACTCTTGTGCTGTGCATTTCCCTTTCCACACGAACATTAGTTTTTGGCTGCGTGTTAAGCATAGGGATGTTCACGAGACAGATTTCTGGCTGTATCGTCTCGAAAATGTGATGCAAAAGTGATGTCTCGACTCGAAAAATGTATATTTTTCTATTGAAAGAGCCATGTCTCGACTCGAAGTTTGTCAGGAAAATCCTGTCTCGACTCGTCTCGTGCGCATCCCTAGTTAAGCAAACCGTCAAAGACTTCCTTCCATCTATTCATGATGTTATATGTATCAGAAGGAATTGTTCCGTCTTCTCACTTTATATACGGGTCTAGGTCAAAACCCCCACAGCCAAAACCCCCACACTCAAGAAATGTCAAAACGCCCACACGATCGGTCATAACCCCCACACAAATGGACAAATCCCCCAAACGCACGAACGGTCAAAACCCCCACAGCCAAAACCCCCACACTCAAGAAATGTCAAAACGCCCACACGATCGGTCATAACCCCCACACAAATGGACAAATCCCCCAAACGCACGAACGGTCAAAACCCCCACAGCCAAAACCCCCACACTCAAGAAATGTCAAAACGCCCACACGATCGGACAAAACTCCCACAGAAATGGACAAAACTCCCACACATAGCAACGGTCACAATCTCCACATAAATGGACAAAACCCCCACACAATCGGACAAATCCCCCACACTCTAAAAATACCGTGATTGCACGTCTTTGTTGCGGCTCTTTACGACGCCCACTTTAGTGTTTCTGTCATTACAAAACAGTGCAAGAAGAATAGTTGCAACATCGGTTTAAGTGGAATAAAAAATATTAAAAAGTACAAGGGCAAGACATACAACCATTATCATTTCAGAGTGTGGGAGATTTGACCGATTGTGTGGGAGTTTTGTCCATTTGTGTGGGGGTTTTGTCCATTTATGTGGGGATTGTGACCGTTGCTATGTGTGGCTGTTTTGTCCATTTGTGTGGGAGTTATGACCGTTGGAGGTTATGACCGATTACCAGTGTGGGGGTTTTGGCTGTGGGGGTTATGACCGATCGTGTATTTGGGAGATTTGTCCATTTGTGTGGGGGTTATGACCGATCGTGTGGGCGTTTTGACATTTCTTGAGTGTGGGGGTTTTGGCTGTGGGGGTTATGACCGTTCGTGTGTTTGGGAGATTTGTCCATTTGTGTGGGGGTTATGACCGTTTGTGTGGGCGTTTTGACATTTCTTGAGTGTGGGGGTTTTGGCTGTGGGGGTTTTGACCGGTTCCCTTATATACGTGTGAGGTTGATACCCTTCCTTAAATTCATTGATGCCCTTGAGCATGCCTCGATTACTATTATGCCTTTTACTATTATCTTCAAGTTAATTAATTTAAGTTTTCAAACAATCGCGTTACTCTCTTCTAAACATTTTCTGTTTTCCGTCTGATGTCAACGAATTTTAGTGTAGTTATATCGTTTGCATTTTGTAACCAAAACAGTTTCGCCTATTTTTTTCCCTCTCCGCTAGTTTGTTGTATTAGTGGTCGAACCATGATTTGTTCCTATGTATCTCCACGTACCCCAATTTATCTCTTGCTGAAATTTTAATGCTATCCCTATTTTGATCCTAAGTATCGTCAACATTATTGTTCTCAAAATCTTCTAAAAACGAGAATCTATTACACTTCAATCTGGTATTCCCTTCTCGCCTGATTCGCCTCTAATTTCTTTAAACTAAACCTCTGTTTTCAGATAATCTCTCTCTTTTGTTATCACTACCAGATAGTGATCAGTGTCACAATTGGGTTCTCTGAACGAGCAAATATCAATTATGCTACACTGTCTTCTTCTATCTATTAAAACGTGATCAATTTGATTGTGTGTTCTTCAATCTATCAAGGTCAATGTGTATTTATGAAGTCAAGATGTGGGAATTTTGTACTCTTCATGCTAAGGTTTTTGGATGTTGCAAAGTTCACGAAACTAACGCCGTTATCATTACTGTCCTTATGCAGACTTTCTTTACCTATAATCGGTTTGAAAATATCCTGTCGCCGTACCTTCGCATCGAAAACCTCTAATAGAATTTTCATATGGTATCGCGAAAGGGAGGATCCAAGGGGTGCGATCGGGGTAATCACCCCACTAGAATAGGATACATATTTTTAAATTTAAAAACCATTAAACACAGTTTTTTTGCAATACACTCTTACCTTGATTTGACTTCGAACGCCTCCCCAAACATTCAGCCTGGATTCGCCCCTGGTATCGCGGGACTTGGTCGAATACCCGTTATACTTCTTAAAAAGTGTATTTTATATCGTCATTCTTATCTTCAGTTGGGGCATATACATTTAAAACAATAATATCACACCACCGACTGTTAACAGTAATAAAAGAAAGGCTATCATTAACAAATTCAATCCGTTTAATTGCTGATATTTAAAGAGTCGAAATTAAAATGCTATTTGTGTGGTCACATACCGAATAAAATTACAAAAGTTTATAATTATTACTGGAAATTAATGCTGTCACACATTTCGAACATCCCGCGGTGGTTCAGTGGTTGAGCGTTTACCTCTGGTGCATGGTATCCCTGGTTCGATCCCAGCTCGCGTCAAGTAAACTTTGTGGTGGACAAACACCATATGCGTGGGTTTCCTTGGAGTTCTCCCGTTTCCTCCCACTTTCTTCATTCCACCATTTCACTCATTTCTCATCATCACAGTCTCGTTTAGCCTAACCATCATAACCGTGGGACGTAAAACGAAAAGATTTCATTTCATTTTCTCCACTTCTAACATTTTGAAAGCACATAGTTTCTAATGCATTGAAATTTTATTTCTAATTGATAGTACGAAACGTTACAAATATTTGAACTGTAAATTAACATAACTGATCTCAAGTGGATCTGTATATCAATCATAGTTAGTTTTGTCAAGTTTAACGAAAAATCTAAAATGCGTCTTTTGAAAACAGCTCTTATTTGTAAAAGAGGACTTAATGAGCGCTTTGATTGTTGAAATGATTTGTCCAAACAGCTTGATAAAACCATCAACAAAGTGTAACAACAAAAGCTGCTTCTCTTATATGCAAAAAAAAAAAAAAAAAAAAAAAAAAAAAAAAAAAAAAAAAAAAAAGAATGATGTGGTGAGTGTAGGGGACGCCGAATTCTACTTCGCCCCGGGCGCCGAAGTCTTTACCTACGGCTCTGACTAGTGCCATGGAAGTGAATGTCACCTTATGCACTTTGTATAGAGAAGTCATAAAGTAGTATTTGTTATCATATTTTTTCTCAGCTTGTATTGTACCGATTTACATCATTGTTTGCTATGTTTGAAATAAATATCAACGACATTTTTGGTATTATTTTGTTGATGTGCAACAACTGTCAGTGTTACAAACTTCCCATGATTTTTGAAAATTCCCAGTCCCCCCAGTTCCAAGCTGTTCATTCTTCCTCTTCTTCTAGAAATTTAGCACGATGGGCGTATATGTTATTTACCTAGATTTTATGTCTTTCAAGCTTTCCAACCATATATGATCCACGACTTTGTTATAATTAGAACGGTGACTAGAGGAATAAACGTAAAGGGTGACGATTTCCATTAATTCCTTGTCGTCGTCTAAAGATGGTGGACATGTTTCAAAATTGCGGGAAAAGCTACAGTGAGATTTTAGGGGACTTTTAGTATGTTATTCTTGACACATTCCCCTACTTCCAATTTTCAGCTTGTAGCTTGTCACCAATTTTAAGCTTGTTACTAATTTGTTCCTTTCTCAACCTGATTTCATCCCATCTCCCCTAATCCCACCTCGCCTAACGATTTATCAGCCACTGATGTCTCCAAGATAAGAATGTCAGCCATTTTAGGCGAGATGGGAATTAACATCTTGCCTAATCCCTTCTCACCTAAAATGGCGGTAAAATGCAGTTAGGGAATTTTTGGACTAAAGAGAGAATCCCTGTACTAGCATTTTAAACACATATTCAATCAATATCAGCAATCTCTGTCAACTACAATATTAATATATACAGTAAAACGTATCTATGTTGGCCACCATCGGTTCCATTGAAAAATGGCCAACTTAGACAGGTGGCGAACTTACATAAAATAAATGTGATTGGTGTTTATTTTTAGAAAACGATTTCTAGTATTACTTGATAGTAAAGTTTTAATAAGCTATGCCACGACAGTTACTTTTAAATAATGTAAAAAGTAAAGTAGTCATAACAAGAAGTAGAAACGCTTTCAAAGTCTTGACTGGTAGACCCATAGGAAAACGACCATTAGGAAGACCTAGGCGCAGATGGGAGGACAATATTAAGAGGGATCTCGCAGAGATAGGAATACAAAGTAGAAACTGGATGCAATTAGCTAAGGATAGAAGTCAGTGGAGAGCTTTTGTGAACGCAGCACTGAACCTCCGGGTTCCATAGGCCATAGAGTTAGTTAGTTAGTTAGTTAGTCATAACAGTATCAAGTACTAGAAAAATTACTACAGTATGTTTAATATGTGTACTGCACATTTTTTTTATTCCTGAAAACTAGTCTGGTACACTGAATTATTCGTATTAATAACGAAAACAGCCATAAAATAGAAACATGCACGCAGTTTATTGAAATTGATATTGTAGCACACTGACTTATTCAAATTGAAAGCAAAATTATAAATTGAACAATATATAACAATAGTTTATATGACTTTTTTCGAAAAGCAGTGCGTCAGTTATTAATAACAAATTTATTCCTGTTAGTTCATTCTAGACATATTTCTTTTCTTTTTGGCACACTTACACATTCTAATTTTATAGTTAACTACGTTTTGTTAATGAGGCACAAATGTTTCCTTCGGAGCAAAAGATGGTTTGAGAAAATCTTAAGGGAATTAATGTCTCAAAACTACCTTTCGACAAGCTGTCAGGTGCCAATAGTTGACAATTGAGATAGTAAGCTTTAACGTTGAGAATTTTCCGGAATTACTAATAATCCCTATTGTTAAAAGTAGCCGATATAGGTAGGTGATTGTTTCTAAAAACAGACAGAGTAAACGTACAACCATTTCCTTAATTCCTATACGTGATTTTTCTTATTCACATCTTCCTTCACCACCCCTTTATCAAGGTACCGTTCTGACCATTGACCTCCAAGAACAAATCGTGGGAATCCATGCTTGTTTGTCTCCAGTCACAAATACAGAACATCTGCCTCTTATATGAGAATACGAAAGAGTTAAGAAAAATAACAAAACGGTATTTTGCGTGGCCAAGATACCCAGGTAAATGTATCATTATCACCATAGGATAAACATTGCTTCAATGTGGCCAATTTCCAAGATAGACAGGTGGCCAACTTACAGCGTAATATGCAATGAATGTCATATGGGAAAATGCAGGTTCAAGACGAAACAGGCCAAGATAAGAAGGTGGCCAACTTCGATAGGTGGCTAAGTTGACAGGTTTTACTGTAATAAGTACTATACAACATGAATCATAGGAGGACGGTGTTTAGTGAATTTAGTTCAATTTCGGTTTGTATTGGGAATACTGGAAGGGGATGGGCAGACAGGAGTAAATCAGAAAGAGGATAGAAACATGCAGGGTGTTTCAAAACAACACCGACAACGTTTAGGAGCTGATCCCTGACACCAAAATAAGACAAAAAGTATAGACCAACCTGGGTGCACAAATCTTCCTTTTGGCGCTATGAAAATCTGTCGGAAAAAAAAAACAGCCATAACTCGAGAACAAAATGTCGGATCGAAGTCGGGGAAAAGGGAATGTATTTCTATTCTTTTAGCCGTAGATTCCATTAATGCACAACTCGTTATGGTACAGGGGTGGCGCAAGGGTCACCCCAATGAAATTGAAGAATTCCTGGAATTTTATCAAACGCTGACTAACAAGAGAACATCTTATATTGATAGTAGCATTACCCATTCAAACAGTGCACAATCGATAGAGAAGTGAAGAAATGTGAGAAATCCAAAGTTTTACGGGCCGGCATCTAGAAACACAGGAGATACAGAGGAAAGAAGGATCTAGAATCATGTGAAGATAGCAATGCAAAAGACACACTGAGACAGAAAGAACTTCAAAATGATGAAAGTAATCAATGTGACATTTACACAACAGTATAGTAAGCAAACATTGTACCCACAGACATGCTCAATAACATCATATGTAATGCATTGTTGCCAAATGAGCACAAAATGAAGTTTTGTTAAATGACCCAGAGAACAAATTTAACATCTAGTAAATCTAATTATGAGTAGAACCACTGGCGACAATCCCCGGGGGGATGAGGGGGACATGTCCCCTTCAATCTTGGAACTGGGGGGACTGTCCCCCCAATAATCCGATTTGAAATGTGCTTTTTTGGGGAAAAAATGTGATGATTTGTGTCCGATTGCCACAAAGGAAAGTTAGATGAAATTTATATCCCCCCAGATTAAGCCTCAAATCTGCCCGCCTCCCAACGTTGAAGACAACTCTGTTCCCTAATCCTCCACAGGATTGTTTCTCAATTTCACAAATATTTTGAGCATCGCTTAACAAAATAGTCTTATTTGTCCCTTCCAATGTTGAAGACAAATTTGCGCCGCTGAGTAGAACCATACCTGTAACATCTTGATGTGCAGTATTGCCAACGTTTGAGGATACGTCATATGAATTCCTTTATGAATCTTGGAGGTAGAAGACTACATACAGTACACGATTCGAACTAGTTAAAACCAAACTATGAGACCACAAACAAGAATATAATCACTGATGTACGAATATAAGGAACGATGCACAGTGTCGAAGCAGTTTTGCCCAAGTGGAAAATCAGAATAATATCAAACACAACACACAAAACTTCATATAGGAATTCATATAGGCCTATCTTCAAACATTGGCAACACTGTACATCAAGACTTCAAAGGTGTGGTTCTACTTATAATTAAATTTACTAGATGTTATAATTTGTGTTCTGCCATTTAACAAAACTTCATTTTGTGCTCAGTTGGCAACACTGCATTACATATAATGTCATTGAGAATGTCTGCGGGTAAAATATTTGCTTACTACACTGATGTGTACATGTCATTTTGATTAATCATTTGGAAGATATTTCTGTGTAGTATCTCTCGCATTGCTATCTTCGCATGATTCTAGATCCTTCTTTCCTCTATATCTCCTGTGTTTCTTGGTGTCGGCCCGTAAAACTGGATTTCTCACTTTTCTTCTCTCTTCCATCGATAGCATATTGTTTGATTGGGCAATGCTACTATCAATATAATATGTTCCCTTGTGAGACAAGTTAACTATAATTAAATACGATATTTCAACTAACAAAAGTCTTAGAACATGGTCGAAGTTACAAGAACATCGTTAGAATTCGAAAAAGGAAAGATACATATATTAGGTTGATCAACTTCGTCTCAGTACAGAATTGGCTACAGAGGAAGAACTAAAATTATGTGAAATCCATAAGGTTTAAATGTTATGCATTCTAGGCTAATGAAGACAGAGAGATCACTCATGGCTATGTTGGTAATTAGCATACACTGTAACCAATAACCGTGAAAATAAGTGCCTCCTACCATGAAAAATATACGGTTTACCGTTTTTCTAAAATAATGGTAGGAGACCGTTCTCCTGTCAGATGCTTGTGTCGGGCATGCGCATTGGAGAGAAAAAGCACATGTTCGAAGCGAGGATTGATGGCGCGTAGGTTCGGATACGTTGTGCTTTGTTTTGTTTCTTTTGTTTGTTTGTTTGTTTGTTTGTTTAGTGTGTGGTTTTCTGGTGTGCTTTATACAGTAGGCCTACTACTGTTGAAGATATCCTGGAAATTTAACATTAAGCAAGGTAATGTATGGGAAAGCACCATGTTAATATTAGAACTTTGTTCGGTGACAAACAAAACTTTAGTTGGCTATGTTGCAAGCAGTTCGCTCCAAAGTGCAACGATTCGAAACCAAGAAGCGCTGGATCTATAAACTAAAGTCTTATGATAATGTAGCCAAATACGAGTGGTGGTGAAGCTAGAATTAGAATCACAATGTTGAAATACTTTTAAAAAAAAGAAAGAAAAGAAAAGAAAAGAAATAACTTTTAGGAAAAGTGCTTCGCAGTTTACCGTACTTAGTACAGCATTACATAAATTGTGTTGCATCAAGTGGAATTTTTCATGTTACAGAAATAAAAGTATACTGTCACTCATGTGTGCCCGAAGGAGGGGCAGGGGGTCGCTCCCGTAGCTAATGAAAATGTATTAAATTTCTTAATACAAATAAAAAATATCAAATATAATGTAATAGGGTATATAGTAACCAGGGAGATGAGTCCCCTAGAAAATTTTCATCGGGCGCCCATGCTGTCATTATTTTTTCTGAATAAATGAATTGTTAGATTTGAAAAATATTTCTGTAAATGTTTTTATCTTTAATTTTGTTCTGAGTACTTATAATCTGTTTTGGTGTCTTGTTAATACATTTGAGCGTTTAATAAATATGCAAAAGTTCGATACTCTGGAAGTTTGGTTACTTTTTTTTTTTTTTTTTTTGAGCATTGATGCCACTGTTACATAATTATGCAAAGACGTATTTATTAATTTGGGATAGCGGATACTGGATACTGTAGGTAGTGTTGTGAGAAGTCATATGGTTTTACACTTGTTTTACAACGCTAACGTTGTATGTTTCATTGGCAATCTGTGTCTATTCTCAGAAAGGGGATCAGAGGCGAATTATGTGAACAATATAATGTATAAAAGAGAAAGAAAGATATATTTATGTAATCAGTAACAAAAATAAGTGTTGATGTTTCTATAGTAACGACATAAATAACTGTACTAATACGTAGACATCTTGTGTAGAAAAGTCGATTATGTACGCTTAGAAGTGATCAAATATTAAACGACAGTTAAGAAAGTGATACAAGGCGTGTAAATTATTATGAAGATTAACTTTTGAGATAAAACGAACCAGTGACCTCTTACAAAAATTGGTGCCTCACCACGGGAGTTATATAAGTGTCGTTTTGAAGATCAGTAAAAACGGCATTTCAACACATTACAAAATTGCGAAGTGGAAAAATAATTAGGCGAAATATGAATATGAGTACTGAAAGTAATAACATGACTGGTGAACAGAATGTGACTGGTGAACAGAATGTGACTGGTGAACAGAATGTATATCCCAAATCAACTTCGAGTGACAATTTGGTTGATATCCTAAAAGATTTGGGTCAACAGATGAAAAATCAATCGGAACAAATTCAAGAAAAATTGGACCAGAAACTAATCCAGTTAGCCCAGGACTTTGATGAAAAATTAGCGAAATTAAGTCAACGTAATGAAGACAAATGGGAGCATGTGTATCATCAACTAAGTCAGATCAACCTCCAGGTGACGGAAAAATTCAAGAAATACGAAGAGAAGATAGAAAAGGTGGTACAAAGAAGTACAGAAATAGAAGAATCCATGGATGTTTTAAAATCAACTATCAACGTCCATGATAATCATATTAAAGTGTTGCGAGATGAAGTTAATTTCCTCAAAGAAAAATGTATTCCCGGAACTTCATTCCAGGATACCGAAGGCGCTAGTCATCATATAGCCACAGGTTGGGTACCTGATCACCATCCAAGAACAACATTGGAATTAGAGGGATCATCCAGCGATGCCGAGGGTAGTGACAGAGAAGAACAAGAGAGACACATATCCAAGCGCCGACACATTTCCAGTAGAGGTTCGAAGACATCCACAGGTAATCGGTTACGGTTTAGCGGAGTAAAGTCGCTCACCAAGTTTAGTGGCGTGCCAGGAGATATACCTGCTAGGTCATTTCTCGAAAAATTCCAAGATGAATCCAAGCTCATCAGTGTAAGTGAGTCTCAATACTTAAAATTATTACCCCATATCTTGTTGCCACCTTGCCTAACGTGGTTTAAGGCTATTAGAGGTAGTATTCATTCGTATTCAGATTTTAAAAATGCTCTTTTGTCAAACTACGAAAATGATTTTATGGTAGCAAATAAAGATGCTGTTTTGAGAACGAATCACTACAATCCTAAGTTACACCGTAGTATTACTGAATTTGTAGTGTCGACATATCATGAGCTAAGATCATTAAATCCTAACCATCCTGAATCACGAATTATAGCTTCGATTAGGATCTTGTTGCCATTTAGACTACAACAGTTGCTAATGTCAGCTCAGTGCATTAATTTCAATCACTTAATTATGCTTACTCAAAATTATGAGAGTCAATCTGCAATTCAAAATAACAGTAAGATGCAGGATAGATGTCAGGGTAATTATGCACGTAATCAAACACAATATGTATCTGTACGTAATGTAGATATACAACCTGCAAATGATTCTACTGTCCGTATGGAGCTAGGAATTTCAGAAACAACAACAGGAATTTCAGTAGGAATAATAATTATCGCCGATTCTCACAAAACCAATTTGAAGATGGCAGGAATTTCGTAAATAGGAATCAAAATATGGTAACAAGACCTAATTGTTCAAGACGTACTACTGATTGTGCTATACAATGTTCCTTAAATGAACCCTTCGAACGTATAACTTGAACTGACAAAAAGGCGTCCGATGGATCTGTATTAATTTGACCTTTGCTTACGTCTATGGTTAATATGTTCTTCGTTCAATTTATTATTAAAATGTACGTTGAAAACATATGTAATTATGAAATATCTTGTTAAATTTGCAGAAAGCAAATCATTTACGGAATGTTGACGAAGTTAATTTATGACAGTTAACTGAAAATATTATTGAAATAATTCCTTATTGTTTTATTGCAATTTCCTTTTTATAGCATTAACTGAAAAGATGTTAATTTGTGTTTCATGATAAGAAATTATCTAAGAGCTTTATTGTAAGAAGCTATTATTGTTTTCGTGTTCTTATTTCATTCGTATTTCATTTGAATATTATGAATATTTAAAAGATTACAATTGTAATGTAAACTTATGAAAGTAATGACAGATATATGAAGTAGATACAATTTATTATATGGAAAGGATAAGAATAATGAATATCGAATCTCTTAATTTTTCAAAGTTTATTAATATGTTAAGTGATGACCATCAATGCGTTTATATGTTCCAACTTCGTTGATTTCTGATCCTATCAATATTTAATATTATGAAGATCTTTTGTTTGTGAAGGAATAGTTAATTTTGTACCCTAGAAGAAAACTACCAATTAGGTTCAATTTGTGAATAGCCTTACTTATGATAATTGGTAATACGTCGTTATTAATATTGAGATATTTTGACAGATATGAAAATGTGTTATATTATAGTATATTATATATGGAAATGTAGAATACCGGTATGTATATTAAAGGTGACATTATATATATGAGGGCTATTCAAAAGATAAATGTTACATGGTAGTTAACCCAGGGTTCTTTCCTTCATAGTAAATCTATTATGGAAGTCCCGTTCGAGGCGACATCTACAACGCTAACGTTGTATGTTTCATTGGCAATCTGTGTCTATTCTCAGAAAGGGGATCAGAGGCGAATTATGTGAACAATATAATGTATAAAAAAGAAAGAAAGATATATTTATGTAATCAGTAACAAAAATAAGTGTTGATGTTTCTATAGTAACGACATAAATAACTGTACTAATACGTAGACATCTTGTGTAGAAAAGTCGATTATGTACGCTTAGAAGTGATCAAATATTAAACGACAGTTAAGAAAGTGATACAAGGCGTGTAAACTATTATGAAGATTAACTTTTAAGATAAAACGAACCAGTGACCTCTTACAGTTTAGTCGTACTTCTGGTCATTCTAAGCTATGTTGTCGGGTGCCTGCTTGGTTATCTGAAACCGTAATAATGCGACTAATCGAATGAATCGCTGATTAGAATATTTGAGGTCTATTAATCTACTGGTATTCATAGCGAAAATACATGCAATAAAGCTAGTCTTAACACTGCAACAGAATATCGATTTATGAATATTTTAAAAGGACATGGATGTTTGTTCCAACTACAACTTCAAAGCATGCGAAAACTCAGCTATAAAATTCAAGTATTTTTTTTTTTTTTTTTTGTATGTAATATCGAACGCTCTTCTGGTGTTTTGTTCAATACATGACAAAATTGGTAATTTTGAAAAGAAAAAGCAATGTATGTTCAAGATGATATCAGAAGAAGGGTTCGATATTACAAACTAAGCATTAATTTCAACTTTTATTCTTATGGATATTATTGAAGTCGTACGTGCAACGCTTCTTTCGTTCACTTTTATGTTTTCTTTAGTTAAGTAGTCTTTAACACCAGTGGACCAGTGTGCACTCTAGTTGCATCCATCCAAGAAAAAATATTGCTAGCCAGTGTGTGTACTGATACAGTTTCCAGCAATTCGATGAAAATTGGGTCAATATATTGCCCAGCAAGAATTCTTACTGAATCTAGCAAGAGGGCATGCTGGACCGGCAAGGACCTCTAGATGGGGAATCGGTGTGATAATTACCGTAAATCTTGTACGGTAATAACACACCTGTGCTTTTTTTTTTTTTTTTTAAAAAAACGACCCTAAATATTACGGTAAATTACCGAAAATATACAGTACCAAATTTGTTTCTAAACACGGTCAATATTATTTTGCTTCTAAATATACGGTTTGCCGTTTTTATGAAAAAACGATGGTCCGTAATATTTAGGGTAATCGGATGGCAGCGAGAGTTGACGGTAACCGGTCAGTAAATTTAAGGCGAATTTTTTTTTACAGTGTACGCGACTTTGGCATAGGAGACCCGGCTCCGATTCCCGGAGGGATTGCAAGGGGTTCGGAATTCACGTTAATCCGCAGCTCCATGTCTCATACAACTTTGCTACCGAAGGGATGCTAGACTCAAATCCGATCCAATAATAGAGACAGATAATAGATGGAAGATAAGTCGTGAAATGAAAACGTAGGGTTATACAGGATAATCCTAAGAAAACCCACGGGTACGATGGTATCCGCCACGAACTTTTTTTAGTCTGGGATCGAGCGAGGTCCATCCCTCGACAGAAGTAAGCGCTCTATTACTAAGCCACCGTGCCCCTACTTCGGAGGAAGCACTATGATTCTGCCAGATGTATCAGTCTAGTAAATATTGTGTGTGATAAACCAATATACAAGAGGTACAAACGATCAGAATGTGAAATTTTGTAGTTTCCCTCGTTCAGAAACGCTAAGTACATGTTTCTAAGTCAGTTATTCTTGACTGATTGCCCGCGTCTCTGGGAGGGGCATTGTGGTAGGGGCATTGTAACTCAGTGGTAAACAGCTTGCTTCTGGTACTTGGGCTCCCTGGTTCGATTCCCAGACAAGTAATTTTGTGTTGGACACCATCGTATCGTGTGTGGGTTTTCAAGGGATACTCCAATTTCCTTCCACTTCTCATTCCACCATATCTTCCATCATTATTCACTTGCCTTAATCATTGTCTCCCTTAGTCTAAAGAGCATAATCGCGGATCTTTAAACTGAAATATTTCATTTCATTTTTTAGATGTTGCTTACAGTTTGTCGATGGGTCACCGTTAAGATGTATTGTTGTATTATTGTCGCTATTGTTTGCTGAGAACTACAGTTGTAGGTTGTTCGTGACATGCTAAAATAATGAACTAAATTCAATTTGTGAGTCTTCTAGCATTATTAGTCGAATTATGTACACTCATGTCCAAAATTATTGTCGCATATCTATAACTGTCTTCTTGTAAGAATATAATTTGATAATGCTTTTGCAGGGTACTTTTAATACTGATGCTATGTGTATAATCGGGAAATGTAACTTTGTTTTAAATTTCATAGGAAAAGAATTATAAATACGAAAATTATAATGACAAAAATGTAAAATATTGCTATATAGAAAAGAAAACTTTATTTTCGTTTTATTGTTCTTATTTACTGCTCTATTGACATGAAATTTGCCACATACATGTCTCTGCTGATTATACATATACTAACATTATAAGAAATATAGGGCGAATTCCTAGGATAACATATTTATAGGCATGCGACAATAATTTTGGACATGAGTGTACCTATACAATTGAAAGAAAACGGTAAAAAAAAAGTAGTAAAGGAAGAAGAACTCTGTAGAGGAGAGGAGTCGCTAAAAATTAATTTTCTTTTAACGAGGGCGATTACTAAACAACACCTAGTAATTGAAATCATGATTATTTTCCAATAAAGTAAAATTCAATAAACTTTCTTGTTATTGTTCGTCCCTCAATGCATACTCATCTCATGGTTAATTATCCCATATCGGACTTCCGAAGAAACTCATCGAAACAACTTATTGACCGTGCCAATAGCGACTACTCTCAGTCATGACTCCGTTTTCTTTCATTCAGAAATAGAAAAGGAAAAGAAGGAAGTAGAAGGGTAAAAGAAGGAGGTAGGAAAAGGGGGGAAAAGAAAGAAAACAAATAGAGTATTTTAATAAGAAACAGATTACTGGATACTTCCGGAAATATAGTAAGAAGTCGGGAAGGTCATTGAAAGATGAATCATTTTAAGCGTTATTAACGACTAATCAATTTTAGAATGCTTCGGAATAGACACATGTTCCTCCATACCACCCCGACCTAGCTCCAGGCACCACGTTCGTGGGGTTGCCCAGACTTAGACCAGGAAAGGAGAAAATCGAAATTATTCCTTGTAAAGTTATTCCAAACGATGATTGATAACCATCCAGTATCTCTAGGATCGACCACACATATGAAGTAGCCAAGAGAAAAAAAAATCAAAGTTATAAACTCAATATAAATTTATGTATCGTATCAATAAGGATTTCAACTTCCTGGAAGAAAGATGTCGTATTTAGGCTCATCCTGCTATTTTCGTCTCACTCCTAGAGCCGATTTAAACCGTTAGTAGCGGTCCTTCATGACCTAGGTTATTTACCTTAACACATATATTAAAACATGACACATATATTATAGACGTTAATATGACAAATGATATTACTATAATTACTTAAATTAAATCTATCATGCATTCACTCGCTCACTCACTCAGGACAGTGTATATATGTTTAAAGGAAACCAACTAACTACAAAGGTACAAATAGTTTATTACATTCATAGTGAAAAGAAAAAAATAATTATAAAGAAAATATTAAAAGCACAAGTTCTTGGTTATATATCAATAGAATACATAGGGTTATACTTTAGTAAGTCTTTATACATTTGATCATATTGACAAATGGAAAGGAAAAAAATAATTACATATATTATATCTTAGGCATGCTAAAGCGAAATTATGATTTGCGACATACGCAAAGAAGACACTTGTTTTACAAAAAAAAAAAAAAAAAAAAAAAAAATAGACAAAGAAAAGAAAAGAAATAAAGCTTTTGGGTGTAATAGCACTTATGAGTCTCTACTTCACATTGAGCAATGAAATATTAATAATTTTGAGCGTTCAAATCACAAATCGCGCACTACTTGTAGCGTCCAAAACATTTCGCTCCATTCAACTTAGTTTGTGTTTATATATATATATCTATATATATATATAACTATTGGTTTATAAAACCATTCATCAACTATATTTAGTTTGTGACTATTAGCAGTTTATAGGTGCACTCGCATACTGTAACATTTATACCCATCTAGGGATTTTGAAATCACTTTCCGCCAGAGGATGTTTCTCCTCTTAGCCAGTCCATTTCCAAATTTATTAATTGGATAATTTCAAGTTATTTGTTTAACACTGGGACACGTCATGAAACCTTTCCTTAGGATCACTTAGGATCACTTTTGTATATATGTATATATGGTTCGAATTTAAGACGATCTTCCATAGGTGTAAGGAGTATGATGATTTACATTGAGGATAAACACTGGTCAAGTCATAGGATACATATGCAGGTGAGTGGGATTAAAGGTACACTTTCCACAATGGTTTTAGGTTGGTAGTTCAGGGATAATATTCATTATGATGTGGGTTACATTTAGACCTGCCGTTACTTCTTAATACATGCCATTAAATAATTACATAGGTTATGATTTACATCTATTCAGAAGAAAGGAAAATTATTTGAGTGCACGGCGGTATTCTTGACAAAAATCTATATTCTTATATTCGTCGGAAAACTTACTGGTAAACCATAGCAACCAATACACGTTTGGGGGGACAGACACGAGCGCTTTTACATATATCCATATAATACATTTAATATCATACTTTTACTTTAACATCATATTTACATACTAAGCACATGTACATTTCGACGTATTCATTTATCTCTCTCTATATATATTCATATTTAATAATCGCGCACACATTTTAAGTAATAACCCCAACAATAATTTCAGAAAAGGTTGCAAACATTGTACAAGAAAAACAAATGACTTCCGACATTACATCTTTTTACCTGATACCGCGCGTCTATAAATTTTAACTTTCATATAGTCAATTCGTGCTTAAATAATAAAAAAAACTGTGAGGCAGGCACGTAACACAGAACATTCCTAAAGATATAAATAGATAAACCAAAATACAATTTCTGGGCCCAGGTTAACTACAAGATAAACGAAAACCAAAACAGAAAGGAAAGTGACCAATGGATTAAAAAAACTTAGAGGGACGACTTTGAAAGAACGTAATTGAAGTGTCGTCAAATATGAAGTCGTTATTCATTTTGGCAATAGGTCAAAATGTGATGGAGGACCCAATCATTATCTACTCTATCCATGAATTGTGTCTTGCAACATCTCAGCTGGTAATTTCAGATCAGAGTTGTACGTTAAATAAATTGTAAGCGACAAGTTCAAAATCTGGGGGGGGAGGTTGAAAAATTTAAAAAAAACTTGAAGAAATGAAGACAGAGAGAGATATAGAGAAGAAGGAAGACGAAGAATAGGGGCGCAGAAGACTTAAGTGAGAAATAACTAACGCTACAAAGATAGAAGTCGAATTTCGCTCTCAACAAATCCATAGCCAAAATATTCTTAATATGCCAAAAGGGTGGTCTACTCAAATACGTAGACTCAAGGGGAAACACCTGGTGCCAAGAAGCAAGTCTGTGTCTTGTAAATAATAACTTCACAAGTTATTGCTTGTAAAATTATTATTTAGTAACCGTATCCGGCCCAAACCAACAGGCGAAAGAGAGAAAGGGGGGAGGGCAAGATGTCATTGCCCTAAATTTTGAAATTTCTAAAACAATAAAAAAAAATTATCCGACCTCTCCGAAAATTGAGACAGGATCTAGAGGAAAGTACGAAAATTAGACCGAAGGCAATGAAATAAGAGAGACCCTAATTATGGATTTGCCAAAATAATAAAAAAATTAAATAAACTGGATTTTGGATCGGTGATTTCTATTGCCAAACTTCACCGATAGCTCCCCTTCGCAGAATGCGCTAAATTCTGAGGCATCGATTAATTTCCATCACTATCTAGTTTGAAAACTGAGAAAAGAAAACGAAAATATTCAAGGGGGGAGGGGTCGATGCCCGGGTACGGGAATAAATTTCAATAACTAATTGTTTTGTTTCCGTAACCCTGTCAGAGCTGTCGCCTTCATGAATACTGTAAGCTAGCCCGAGTAGGTAACGTGAAGGAAAAAAAAAATCTCACGGTGCAGGATATTCTATTTTAAAACCGACCGAAAAATATAATTCACTACAGCCCCGTTATGTAACAACTATTGTGTTTACATAATTGATTATTAAATATGTCCAGTCAGCGATTATATGATGCTACAAATATTATTAAACGAGATTATTATGAACGAATACGACTGCAATAAGAAATTAAGCTATTAAGCACTAACATAGTCCAGCAATATCTCACCCACATGTTCGCAGGATGCTCCGGTGTAGGGGCCAGAACCCGAGATGTTGCTAGCTATACATAATCCTTAAATATATATATCTATTCTTTTTACCGAAACGTGACTAATCATAAACTGGGCTTATATATCTATATCTATATCTATCTATCTATCTATCTATCTATCTATCTATCTATATATATATATATATATATATATATATATATATATATATATATATATATATATATATATATGTATATGTGGGTGTCCTCTCATTCATTTCGTTTCACAATATATTCATACTATCATTTTATTCTTTTATTACGACGTCGTATTTCATAAACACCCTATTTCTTTAATTACACCCAGACTATATGCACACTTCGTCATATACTTCTAAATCTATAAATCATTGCCAACATTTCATGTTCCGGCCACCACACAAAACATCCCTCGAACTCAAGACTCCCTTACCACGCAAACAATACTATGTTATACTTCGTAGCTTCATGTAAAAAAAAAATATGTATGTATGTTCACAGAAAGTAGAGTTCTCCGCGATATTATTCAATTTTATAAAATTCTGACAACAATGAAATTCTTCTGCAGCCACAGAGGAAAAAAAATGAACATTTAATATAATTTCAAAGCGAGAACTAGCATCATATCGCCCGACTTCTGTTAAGCATTTACGTATTGTTTATTTACTTAAATATTTCGATTTCTAGACTAAGTAGAATGTTGTAATTTTCAGAAAATATTAATTTTGGATCACTTAACCTAACTATATGTGCATTTGGGCTGGGAATTATATTTACTAGGTTTTGTTTCGAAAAGAAAGGTCAATTTCTTGGAAACTAAATCACTAAGAACATCGACATAGGAATGATGGTTAGTACTGAATTTTGGCACTAGGGGGCTAGCGACGATATGATTAACCCTTGAACCACTGAATGTGACCTTGCACACGGAATTTTGATACTACGACACTCTCATTTTCTGATATTACAATAGATTGGTATGTTGCGTTAACTATTGATCGAATACGAATGATACACTGTCCATACTTCATTATTCCACACACTCTTTCATCACCTAACTACAATCACTACTAATAATACTACATTACAAACACATACATGCCACATCCATACTACACACTACATTAATACATGTTATAATACATATTAATCATTACTACTTACTCGCATACACAACATTCAGATTTCACCATTTTCTTTAAAATCGGCACTATCGGTTACGAAAGGAAAGGGAAAGAAAGGAACAGGGACAACTGGCCCTTGTATTCACTAAATCACATTCTTAAACTGTTTAGTTAATACCTAAACTATTTATTGAGAAATATATGCCCCTTTCCTGAAGGGAAAAGAACCTTATGACAACTATACTTTCAACCCATCCCTGCTGGAAGCCGTACCCCCAAGTTGGGAGTAGACAGGAGCCCTCTTGAACTTTACACGTGCATTATGATCAGTATCCTAACTACAACGAAATTAAATACCGCCATGTTACTACTAAATAAGTACAAAAAGAAATCACATTCACTACATACACGAACACAAACGGCAGTGGGGCAGGCCTTACGTAACTCTAAAAGGAATAATTTTTAGGATAAAAATATTTTAAGGGAGAAAACACTAATCTTCCGAAACTGTCTGTAGATATTTAAGAACAACTAGCAAACTGATGCACTTCGTAGAACCTGTCCATCACTAATGATATCGGCAAAACATGGCGTCACTGAATTACACTTCCTATTTTAGCTCTACAGTCCGGTTTTTTACTATGAAATTTAGTCAATTATGGCTCCGTGGCTTCCTGGATGATATTTATTCAATCATTACACTAGTTTTACCTTCTTAATGCAGCTTTTCTAGCTAATTTCTACTTTCCAGAACTGGGAAAATCTGGGTCCTCTGTCTTCGGCAAAATTCTAGGCATGAGTCGTAGTAATCGCGCTCTAACATCATAGCGTGGGTGAATCCTCCAATCAAAACAAAGCATTTTTGGCGGTGGGGCTTTGAAACGAATAAAATTTGGTAAAATCTGGATTAAAATAGATTTCAGAAGGACCTAGATATCTAAAAGAGAGGTGAAGGGTGGTTCTGAAAATTCTGTCGAATTTTAGATTGGTTATTTATTGGAAAAGTTCCGTCCAATGGTGGACCTATATTTTCAGATCGCACTGACACCGTAAGAATTGTAATAATCCATTTACATATCCATATACAAGACTTATAACTAATTTAATATATAAATAAAGATATTGATTCCCAAAACTATGATTCCTAATGAATATTTTACAGCTTTCCATGTTAATTTGAAATAGAATAACAAACAAAATTACGAATTATATGAACAGCCAGAAATTTTTTTGTTAAACGTCAAGTACAGTCGGTGCAAAAAATTTCGGGCACCCTCCTATTAAAAACATCATCACATTAGACTGTAATGGCATATTACACAATAAATACTTCAGACAATTTTCTATTGATGGAGTTACGGGAAAAATAGTTCTACAATGACTGAGTAGAGTGGATAATAGCCAGGTGAAAAAATGTAGTGGCAGGATAGTGCGTCGAAATATAGAACAGACTACTTCAATTATTTGATAAAATCTAGACATTAATATGTGAGGATATGTATTGAACACCCTTCATATTAGGATTTTCACATTACGATTAAATAGGCGTTTCAAGGTCATTTCAACAAGACCTATGTTGTCAATAATAGTGAACTAAATTCCATCGATTGATTCATTGAGTCAGTAACTGTTTCTCAACCTATAAAATATTCAGTAAAAAAATTCGGATGAAATTGATACAAGAGCTCACTGAAAGATTCTTAACAGTGACGACGCCAGTTTTAATTAATTGGGTGGGCAGTACAAGTGGAGGGACAGAAAAAAATGGGAGAGCAAATTTTTGTATCCGTAAAGGGTAAATTTATATTACTTCACCTATACCATAATATAATTTGTCTTCGGGGTAAGGCATCGTCACCAGGGATGTACACTCGTCCTCCTATTCCACTCTGGTGTCCTGATTCTTAACTTTTACATAATTCGGAGTATCACAAACGTATTAGGACATGAAAAATGGAAGACACTGCGAACGAAACGTGTGTATGAAACTTCTGAAAAGACAGACAGATAACAAGTTAGAAATTATTAAGTTCAATAGTGAATTAGTTCAGAAATGTAAATACACTAGGGATATATTCTAAAATTAAAAAAGAAGAAAGAAAGAAAAAGAAAGAAAGATAAGAGAGAGATTAAATTAATAGACTGGTTATAAAATACAAACCATTCTTAATAATTATACTTACGAAAGCGGTGCTCTCCCATACAACACACATATTTCAGTATCTTCCAAAAACGATAAGTCATACACTTACAGCATATGTCTAACGGAGCGTTCTTCTAACTTGGACAATGTAGCAGGATTTTTGTTCGTTGACCTAATGTACTTAATTTTATCCAATTTTCCTCAGTTAACTTTGAAAAAATATTCCTGGAATTCTTCAGTTTCTTCGGGGATCATCATTTGCGCCGCACATGAACCACGTTGAATTGTGCATTAATGGAATCTACGACTAAAAGTAATGAACTTTTTCTTTAAATAGACTTCGATCCAAGGGCGCCCATCAGGGGGGCAAGGTGGGGTGCTCCCTCCATTAGAGGAAATTGTGCTTCGGAAGATCGAAAACCCAATAAATATTTTAGAATAGTTACCGCAAAATTTAAGACTACATTTGAAATGTCGCTTATACTTGCCCCTCCCTGGAAACCACAACATGGGCACATTTGCTTCGATCCTAGATTTTGTTCTGACTGTTTTTGCATTTTTCAAACAAATTTTCGGCTGGTCATAGCGCCAAAAGGAAGATATGACTTACTTGCAGAGTATACGTGGTAGGAAGTTAACAGAACAGAAAATACAAATTTCTAATATTGATTGAAATATACTGGAAATAGGTTATTGATTTTCCTATGTACGAAAGATTAATACACAGAGTATTTCTTTTCTGAAATGTCCGTACATATGATTTCACAATTTGTTAGTGTTGGTGGTCAAAATGTTAGTGCGTGAATTTCATCTTTAATACAAAAATTCCCTTCTTGCATCTTACCACCGTTTTAGGCGAGATGGGATTAGGTAAGATGGGAATTCCCATTTCGCATAAAATGGCTGACTTTTTATCTTGGAGACATCCGTAGCTGATAAATCATTAATCAAGATGGGATTAGGCGAGATGGGAGGACACCCTCAACCTTATTTTTACTAGACTTTTTCATGTGACTTAATTGGCAAACATCTCTCTTGGCACTATTCCCTCCAAATCCCTGCCCGCTAGTCTAGTGGATAGTGCACACAATTGGTACAATCGGTCTCGGGTTTGCTCCGTGCAAGAACATTGAACGCGCTACTGTGGTTCGGATTCCATCTGAATTTGTTGATCCAGGTCTCAAAATATGAATAGTGTAGTAGGTATAGTATAGTATAGTATAGTAGTTATATAGTAAGAGTGCTATATATATTTAGAAGTGAAGTTTTGACACAAGAAATGAGAATAATATATATAGAAATCGAAACTTAAAAGTAATGAATTTACGTTAAGCATATTGTAGAATAATTATCGAAGAAAGTTGATTTCGAGATTCATTGAGAGGTTTATATAAGAAGTTTGTAGAATATGCACTTCCTTTATCTTACTTTTAATGGAAAGTGATGTTTTGCTGGTGTATAAATTAATTGAAACCAAGTTTAGAAACCTCTTCAAAACTTTGCAGATACAAAACTTGTTAATTATCTCTGTTGACCTTACATAATTAGTATTTCCCACGCAGCTTGACAGGAAAGTAAAACGATTTTTTCAGCACAAGTTTTTTTGGCTTTACCTTCTCTTGAGAAACTTCATCAAGAGAATAGATAATTGAACTTTAGTTATAGTATCTAGGTATAAGAAACTCCCACGATCTTCACACTTCATGAACAGTTGCACATTTCATCCTAGTATTTCACAATAGTAATCAATAAAGTATCTCATTTCGACAAAGTGCGCAGAATATTGTGTTAATAAGGACGTCATAACCTGATCAGTATTGTTACAGAGTTCGTCCACAAAGAAAGGTTCTGACACATTTACCCAACATAAATTGAGTATTATAAGCTATTAGAGCAGGGATGAAATACGAGGTGTGTTCGAAAAGTATCAAACCTTCGGTTAGCAAAAATACATTTATTGATTTGCAAATCCGAAACACTAATCCCCTTCAAAGCAGCCTCCTTGGTAATACACACACACACTTCTCCTAGTGCTCCCGCCATTGTTGGAAAAACTTCTGGAACGCAGTTTTTGGCATTGTGAGCAATCGTGTCATCGCATTCCGCATGATGTACTCTCTTGACTCAAATCGGGTCCCTTTTAGTAGTATTTTCAGCTTGGGACAAAACCAAACGTCACACGGAGCCATGTCGTGTGAGTAGGGAGCCTGACGACACACAGAAATATTGTATTTGGCGATGAAAGTGTGAATCAAAATTTCGCAAATACTCTGCTCATATCCAAATTCTCGTTCAAAATTGAATGTACAGGTCCGATTGATTGTTTTCCGCTTCGGTATCGCCAAACTTTTGACAAAATTTGATGCGATATCGTTGTTCAAGTTTTTGTCATTTTACAAAACTGAAGTCCGACGACCGCTCACTACACGTCTTTACTCGTTGGCCGACTGCCAGCGACTGACGATTTCTGCGGGCGGGGAAAAATTCATGACTGCGCATGAGTGTTCTTTCTACACTGAAGAAAGTCTCCCGCGCGCCATTGGTTTACGTGGGAAAAAGAAAGTTCGATACTTTATGAATACATCTCGTATGTTCCCTTCTTACTTCTCTCCACAACTTAAACAATATCCATTTAAACGATAATCTCTGGGACTAGTGGTTACTCTGTAGATAAGCAGAAAAAAGTTAGGGTGAAACTTCTGTGACAAAATTTTATTGTCATTGGGTTTCTGTTTCTGTACAAAATTTCAGACTTCTACTTAGTATGAAAGAAGTGTATGAAAATCAAGTTGCCAGATTTGACTCTAACTTGCAAACAAACAACGTTATAACCTAATAAAATCATTGCAAAAATGAAGCAAAAAACCGTTTGTTTAATACAATAGATTCTACGTTTTGTTAATTAAAAAGTATCTACTGACATGTGGTTGACTTATTCATAAAAGAAAAATCAAAGTAATATGCCATTTAATATGGAGAAGAATAGAGAGGAACAAACGAAATTCATTTATGTTTTTCTTTTATTGATATAAAACAAAAGATAATCTGTAATGCATCGAATTTCAACGTTACTAACGAGGCCCGCTGGCTGCTGGAAAACTTTTGAATTCTGATAGAGTAGCATTTTTATTCTAAAGATGCTTTCTTTCACAAAATTTGATCAATAAGCTGTAATGGAGATGAACAAGCGCCAATGAGTTCTTTTTTTAAAAAAAAAAAAAAATAGTTTATACTTTGAATACACATGATAGGCATCATTCAAAGACAGTGAATAGCTGAAAACGAATGGGAGTGGGTAGATTGCATTATCGCATATCGTATGCTCAATGTTTGTAATATTTCATCCATCCATATTCAATGTTATAATGGATGATCAGTGAATAAGTAACATTTACTTACACTCTCTCCCTCTCGGAAACTATTTCATTATTTTTTTGGGATATCAAGAAAGAGAAATGAGCAACATTAAAGATAAACATGTCACACGATATTTTTCTTACAATATGGTCGTATGATACTTGCTTGTATAAGAGAATACAGTAAATTTGCAATGTAGCCACCAGGGAAAGTGTGTGTGAACCATAATCTTCTATAAATACCTTCAGAAACTGTCGACCAACTTCAATTGTATTTGTAAGGAATTTCTCTTCCCAGAAAATCCTTTATATACAGGGTGTTACGAAACAACACCGACAACGTTTGGGAGGCGATTCCTGACACCAAGATAAGACAAAAAGTATAGACCAACCTGGGTGCACAAATGCTTCCTTTCGGAGTTATAGGCTGCCGAAAACGTGAAAAAATGAACTTTAAAGGTCCATAGCTCCAAAACTATGAGATCTACTGCCGTCGGGTCAAGACTTCACTTAGGAACTAATATATGTGCTATCCAAAAATCCATATTTCGGAATTCTAAAGTACTCATGCATCAATTTTTATGGAGGGAGTTTGCAAAGAGGCATATAATTTGAAGTACTCACCAACTACTTCTATAAAAATTGTTGCGTAAGTACCACAGAGTTCTGAAACTTGAATATTTGGATAGACCAGATATTAGTTCCTAAGTGCAGTCTTGATTGGACTACGATAGGTCCCATAGTTTTGGAGCTATGGACTTTTAAAGTTCATTTTTTCATGTTTTCGGCAGCCTATAACTCCGAAAGGAGGCATTTGTGCACCCAACTTGGTTTATACTTTTTGTCTTACCTTGGTGTCAGGAATCACCTCCCAAACGTTGTCGGTGTTGTTTGAAACATCCTGTATAAGATACGTATTTACCGTGTCTATCCATATGTCTATCCTGATTTTCAAGAACAACTTGATCATTCACTATAAATTTTGCAGAGGATGTAGAGGATCAAAGTTGAGAATCAAATTCGTGGATGAAGATGATCCAGGTACCGAAGTGGTGGAACTGAACAATTTCCAGTCTTAATGTTGATCACTATATATAGAGCAAAAGTGGTAATATGTATGGAGAAGCAGTTTCCTGAAATCAATTAAGCGTTCCAGGAATATGTTTCATTTTCGTGTTTAATCTCTACTAAAACCAGAGGTGATACAAATCCACTACAACTTCCGGTTTCAATATTGATCTACACAGAACAACAACGATAAGAGACGGTGAGATTCATTTTTAAAGGAATCTATTTAGCGTTCTAAGAATAAGTTCAATTATTTTTCATCTATTCAAACCAAACGTGGCAGAAATCACTTCCGGTTTTAAAAGAGAATTGGTAATAGCGGGAAGCGGTTTTCTGCATTCAATTAAGCGTTCCAGAAATATATCTAGATAATCTATTATCACTCTAATCTCAATAGTTAAACCGGATGTGGTAGAAATCTACTGTCATTTTTATCTTCAATATTAATTCAAAAATGTAGTTCTATCAAAACTAAACCCCTTCACATAACAGTACTGCTACTACTTACTGCAATATACAAATGCTGGTGTTAATGCATCTATGGAGGTGATGGTAGGTTGAATTGACTACAATATAACTTCCGTGTCACTTGACTAGTTGATCAAATAAGATACAGTGCTCACCATATTAGCACGTGTAATCACCACAAGCAGCCACGCGAGTTGCTGTGTAAACGCAATTTCTCCATGTTCCATACATATTCGATAGGGAATAGGTCCGGAAACTAAGCAGGCTAGAGTAGAAAGTGTATATCGTATATCTAGAGCTGGTTTGCCAAGATGGTACAGGAACTCGCTTCATCTGACTGCAAGATTGCTTCCCTCACCGTGTTCTGTATGGAGAGAGCAAACACAATCTGAATGTTCCCACTCATCTGAGACTCTATGAATACGAAGACGCACCTCGCATATGTTCCATTCTTTTATCTAGGCATTCTGGACATTGCTGCTTAGGGTGGGGCTTAGAAGTATGTCTGATGATGGAACTTTAAATTTCATCTTATATTATTTTGTTTTACAATAAAAAAATCCATGTTCTTCGCAAGATATTGATATTTTGTCACTTACTATGAAAGTGAAGTCGGTACGCGTATTTTTATACCACTTCCCCATTTAATTAAATGTAGGCATTACCATATGTAAGATATTTGAGCAAACAAACCTTGCTTCAACATTTCAAAGAACGAGACCATGGAAATACATGCAAAGTGCTTCGACTATGTGCAAAGGAGTTGCTAACTATTGAATGAGAAACACGCTAAATCACAAATTATATCTGTACAATATACGGGAAAACTTGTTTAATAATGATTTTGTTTTCTAAGTTTTACAATTATGCTATTTGCTTATTGAAGTTACACTTTTTGAACTATTTTTTTTTCTTTGACTAAAAATGAATTATATCAAACATAAATGCCAAATGTAATTAAATGGAAATATGTTTTCCATAAGGTAACATTGAAAAATCAGCTTTTAAAGGATTGAGTATACTTTACTTCAACATTTTGAATTATTACGTAAATACACGCATATTTTGATAATTTCTTGTATATTGACTTATAAACGAAAATATATATTATAAGACTAAATACGAGGGAGGATCAAATGAAAACCTTAAAAGTGCAATAAATGCTAGAATGTAACAAGGAAAAGAAAATCTTACCTCTTATTTTTCAACGTAGTCCCCTTGACGTTCAATGGAAGTATTCGACCGTTTCCGAAGTGCATGGATACCTCGGTAAAAGAATTCTTTTGATCGAGATTGTAGGCACTCGTGCACCGCATTTTTCACTAGTGAAATGTTTGCCGCCCATCGCTTCTTTGAGTGGTCCAAACAAATGAAAGTCACTGGGGGCAAGGTCTGGTCAATAGGGTGGATGAATGAGACACTCAAATTTGATGTCATCGATAGTCTCAACGGTCAAACGGGCAGTATGCAGTCGGGCGTTGTCATGCTGTAGGAGTACTCCTGAGGACAAAAACCCTCGCCGTTTACACCTGATTGCAGGGCGAAGTTGGTTTTCCAGCATGTTTGAAAACGAGGCACTGGTTACTGTCATCCCCTTTTCTGTGTACTGTTGCAAAATTATTCCATTAGAATCCCAGAAGAGAGTGAGCATGACCTTTCCTGGTTGAGCGTGGAATTTTTTGGTTTCGGCAAAGAACTATGCCGCCATTCCTTGTTCGCTTTCTTGGTTTCTGGTTGATGATAGTGAACCCAGGTCCCATCGCTTGTAACAATCCTGTCCAGTAATGCATCACTCTCGGCGTTGAAACGACGCAAAAGTTCTTCACAGGCGTCGACGCGACGATCTTTCAATTCAGCAGTCAACTGACGTGCGACTCATCTTGCTGATACCTTATTGAAATGCAGAACATTATGCACAATGTGTTGAGCTGAACCAAAGCTAATCTTCATTATTATTGCGATTTCTTTCAGCGTAATAGGCCTGTTGTCCCTTACAAGCTGTTCCACTAGCGCAACGTTGTCGTCGGTCACTACGCGGTGAACCTGTCCCGATCGAGGAGCATCCTCCCCAGATGTTACGCCACTTTTAAACTTCCTACACCACTCGTATACTTGGTGCTGGGACAAACACGAATCACCATAATTTTGCTGCCATCCTGCGGTGAATTTGAATTGGTTTCACACCTTTCCTACTCAAAAACTGGATCACCGAACGCTGTTCTAATGCGGAGCATGTGGACAGTGGGGCGGTCATCTTGAAACTGCTCTTGTGCTGGCACTTGTTTGGCTAGACTCTTCTGCCACCTGCTGAAGACACAGAATACTATTAGAAACAATATTGTCAACTTTCAAAGCAATACCACAACATTTGAAATTTATAATAAAGTTTTAAGGTTTTCATTTGATCCTCCCTCGTGTTATGTAATAGACACAATTGTATATCTAAAGTTTGTAAGGTAATACAAGAAAAATCACACAGTTCTGACTGTTATTATTATTTTTATTATTAGCTTTTCCTGTTGGAGCTCACATGGTTCGGATCTCTAATTAAGTGATTGTCTCAAACCTGTAACGAGAACTATTATTAATCTATATATCTATATCTGTATTATTAAATAATAATAGCAACAACAGCACTTTTATACGATATTAACAGCTTACGTTTCTTTTTATTTCCAAAAGATGACTGCTGTAAACCAATACATCACACACATTTCTCAAATATATTTCTTCTTGACATCCACTATTCTTTACATAACAACCATATCAACAAAATCTATCGACAAAACCTTTTCTTTTTCAAAATACATATTTCTGCTCAATTATTGCGCCTCTGATCATTACATAAAACAGGTACAGATTGATAATATTATTTTACATCGTTATATAATTTGTCGCTCGAACGGGAATTACGTAACAGTAATATTGTGAAGGAAAGAACCCTGGATAAAAAAAAAAGTTTCAAAATATTGATATTTTGAATAGCCCTCGTATGAATTTAAAAATTGCATTAATACAATTATTTTTCTTCTCTTATCCTTATATATTCATATTACAATATTATATTTTTTATATGTAGTATTAATTATATCATCATATATCTATATATTAATAACGTCGATTCAAAATAAAAAAAATATATCGTCAATGGGACTATTCAAAAAGAATGAAAACTATCTAATGGTTTTTGCAAGGGTACTACTTACATATTCCTTCCCGTATTAAATAATGTGACATTTTTATCTATATTAAACATAGTCATCCATGTTCTAGCAACATTATTTATAAATAACGACTATCGTCCTATTAGATGTTAACAAAATCAGAAGGCAATATGATATGCAAAAAATCTTAGCAATCACAATACATAAAACAGGTACAGATTGTATGATAGCGAATTATGATCTGCAATTAATATAAAATTGAAACAAATATTTAAGATTAATGTCATGAACTTTCAACTAAACCTAAGTGACCCTCTTTTGGAGCAAACAAATAAATGAAGATAAACATAGCGCTTTAGAATTATCATAATGACAATACAAATTAACAACAGAAAGAAAAAAATATTTTAGGCAATAGATACACTACATAAATATTTCATAATGAATCAATTATAGATGAGCTGTTAAAGAAACAAATAAATTATCTATAATTGTTACCCAACATCACGTAACATGTTCCTCTTGGCCTGCTGCGTAATGGACGATGGAATAGGTTTCTTTGCCTTTGGTAGCGTTTCAGGATCTAGTCTTCCGAATAAGATAATCAGCTGACAGTGTGTAAGTTCAATAGTCAACTTCTGATGAAGCCCAGCTCTAGGTGGATCTACAATAACAAGTATCTTCTTTTCAGCTACATTCTCTACTAAGGTGGGCAAAATATCTTCAGTCCGTCCAACAAAATATTCGCCGTTTGTGATGTCGTTCTTTACAGCATTGGCTCTTGCATCTTCAATTGCATGGTTCGACCTTTCTATGCCAAGAATTTGAGTACATTTCTTAGCAAGAGTAAATCCAATTCCTCCAGTGGCACAACACACATCTATCAAGGAAGTTTCTTCGTCAACTTCAACCATTTCCGCGATGGAAGTATAAAGCTGATCGGCTCCCGAAGTATTCACTTGAAAATAAGAATCCGGAGATACTCGGAAATTCATGTCACATATAGTTTCTTCCACGTATTCTTTTCCGAACAATAGCTGCAGTGGTGAGGGTTTCTCACCTTCTTCCTTTTCAGTGAAGATCTGGAAATAGAACGATGTTATATTCAAGCTGTTTCCTTCTCTGTTTTGGAAGTAATCTTTCAAATCATCCTTAATCTTCCCTATTTCCTCCTCATTCAGGGTTTGTGGATGCATAACTGCCAATAGTATCAAATCGCCAGTATTCGATATTCGGACAGTCAATTGTCTCCAGTAACCTTCATGAGTCTCTGGAACAAATGGCTTATCTGACTCTCGTATGTATTGTTGGAAGAGCTTTACTGCCTCTTTCATTCTGCCAGGCAGATGTCTCAGAAAGTCTGCCGGGCCAACTTTCATTGAGCCTTCTTTGAAGCTAGCCAGTCGAAAACCCACTGTTCGCTCTTGCATCTCAGGGTTTATGCCCATTCTAAACTCACACTTGTTACAGTAACCATCAACAACAGCTGGTGGTTTAATTTCAACAAGTTCACAAGCAAGTCCTTCATTCTTCTCTTTTCTTTCTTCTGCCCAACCTGCCAAATCCAAATTCCTTCTCGGCAGCAAATCCATCGGTCGCGTGAGCGAAGAGTTTGTTCCTTCAGTCTTTTTCTTCAACTGTTCTTCATAAGGAACATCCCACAAAGGTATTGTAACCTGTTTTATTGTATCTTCTACAGGTAACACAACTTTCGCCTTTTTAAAATCCTTATCAGACTCTTCCAATTTTTGCTTACGTTGATCAGTTAATTCAACTTTTGCATTGAACTGTTCATTCATTAAGTCCAACTTAGAATCAATTCGCTGCGTCAGTTGTTGCGTGATTTCTTGAGACATCAGCTGTATTTGTTGACTTGTGTTAAGTTTCATTTCTTCGATTGTCGCTGTAAGTTGTTGACTTGTGTTAAGTTTCATTTCTTCGACTGTCGTTGTAAGCTGTTCGACTGTCGTTGTAAGCTGTTGACTTGTGTTAAGTTTCATTTCTTTGACTGTTGTTGTAAGCTGACTTGTGTTAAGTTTCATTTCTGCGACTGTCGTCGTAAGTTGTTGGTTCAATTGCATAAACATATCCAAAATTTGGCTAGCATTTACCATTTGCGACACGGATTCTTCTATATTATCAGCCGTTGACCTACCATTATTATGTACATTGGCCATATTGGTCTTGCGCTCAATTTTTCTTCCGCTACGCAAATAAGTATAATTTAAGTTCATAAGTCCGAACCCTGTCTTTACTAATCTTCAAGACCTTCACAGGGTCCCGGGATTCGTTGCACCATATGTAACGTGAATATTACAATATGTAACGAGAACTATTATTAATCTATATATCTATATCTGTATTATTAAATAATAATAGCAACAACAGCACTTTTATACGATATTAACAGCTTACGTTTCTTTTTATTTCCAAAAGATGACTGCTGTAAACCAATACATCACATACATTTCTCAAATATATTTCTTCTTGACATCCACTATTCTTTACATAACAACCATATCAACAAAATCTATCGACAAAACCTTTTCTTTTTCAAAATGCATATTTCTGCTCAATTATTGCGCCTCTGATCATTACATAAAACAGGTACAGATTGATAATATTGTTTTACATCGTTATAAACCTCATAGCCTCAATGCACACAAGAGTAATAAAACTCAAAATAAACCAAAACCCACATTTTTTAAAGTAGATATCGAAGAATGAGAGGAAATATGAAATTTATTAACAACGTTTTAGTTAGGATTAATATTTTAGAAAACTACATATAACACAAACTGTTCAATTGTGATTGTTTCTGAAGGAAATCCATTAACAATACAAGTGCAGAGGTATGCAAAATTGTCAGAGGTTCTATCATTCCACTACATATATTTAAGAATTAACTTTAGAACTTCTCAGAGAGTAGAGCGTGAGCTCAGAGAAGACAAAGGGTATCCAGTCTGTACTTGAATACAACTTTGATAACATGTATAAAATATAACTGGGCTCACTCGGGGCTATATGATTAACGTATTCGCGTTTGCTGAAGGTCGATCCCCGGAGGAATCCCATGTACTACGGGTTCCACAAGAAGCTAAGATATACGTCTCTTATAGCTTCAGTGTTGAAAGCGGCAAAATCCAAAATAATCAATCAAGCAATGAATCTAATTTACAGTATATCCATTCATGTAACTCCTAGAATTTGTATTCCTTCCAGAAAATAGTGCAGGAAGGAACACCTATTACAACTAGGGTTGCCATATTTCAAAAATGCAAATCCGGGACGCAACAAAGTTAAAAGAATCTTTCAAACGTTTACAATGAAAAGAAATGATACATACTAATTTACTTTCATATTTCCTTTCACACGTTGTATACTTTTCTTTTTCTTTTTTCTTTTCACATATAGAACGGTTAATTCATTGGAAATATGTTCTTTCGGCGTTTGTTATATTCCCTTGTAAGCAAACTATAATATTTGTAACGCCCTTATCCACCTGTCTATGCAAAAGAAACCGAAGCAATCTGACAAAAAAAAAAAAAAAAAAAAAAAACGCCTGATTCCTCCGGACTCCTTCGAGGAGAACTAATAGTAGACGGAGCTACGAGGGAAGCACAGTTCTCAGCCGACTTCTCTTGAAATAGATTTCTATGATTCAATATTCTGGCACGCAATTTAATATAGGGTCTACAACAACAAATACAAAGAAAAAGACGAAAATCAGATTTTCATATAACAATTTTATTATAACCAAATCTGTGGTGGTGAATATCCAGTCAATCGATAGTTGACTATATATTCACCGTTAAAACAAATCAAGTCAGGCAAAATTCAAAATACTTAAATTCGGTTAAATAGAAAATTACCATAAGAATCCTGGTTTTAAACTTTCATTCAAAATTTCAAATCTCTAATCGAATTAATTTAGTTTCATTTTTCAAATCTCGTTTCTAGTAACTTAAGTCTTCACAAAATTTATCAATAAAGCCAAAATATGCAAAAGTGAAAATGCGACTACTAATCGACAGTGTATTCACCGACTACAAAATTCAAAAAACCAAAGACATTTCAAAAATACCTAAGCCTCGTCAAATCAAAAACATCATGAATGATCCGGGCTTTAATTTATTAATAGTAATTCAAATTCCAATCAAAATTCAAAATCAAAATCAAATTCAAAATTCGAAATAGTCATATACCTCAATACTAATTGACCTCTAATTATGGCAGAATCAACTATTATTGTAATTAATATTTAGAAATCAAAAAAATGTCAAAAACCTATCTCAGCGTTTGAAAAATTCAATACACAAATCAACTTCGAAATCTGTAACCAATTGGATCCAAAATACAATAATAGCATTTAATTAAAAAGTATACAAACTTTTGAATCTACCTAAGATTTTATAATTAATCCGTAAAACATAATCTTCCAATCAAAATACAAATTCACTGGTCTAAAGAAATTCAGTTCTTACAAAGCTCTACAATTTCAAAATAATAATAATAATAATAATAATAATAATAATAATAATAATAATAATAATAATAATAATAATAATAATAATAATAATAATAATAATAGTCCAAAAATTAAAAAAAATACCAAAAATTCACTTGTTGCGTTTAACTTCAACATTAAACACAACAACAACTTAGACATTCAACAAAACTTCCTTCTTTTTTCTTCGCTGAAATCTGGGACCTTTAAATTACCAAGAAATATTCTCAAGATGCCAGGATGCAGATTTTGGTTCCGTGACGGTTCCGCATATTCCGGGGCGAATGGCAACTCTAATTATAACTGTTCCGCTTTACTAGTGAATTCCTTTCTCGACCATTTAATACCTTTCACTTAACATAAAATATGACCGCCATACCGGACATCCTAACAGGGTTCTTCACTTAACACGAAGCTACCAGAAAGAAAAATGAATACATATTTACATTGGAATTTAACACCCAATATTTAAACTTGAATCACATAACCGATATATCTACTGTTTTTAACTAGATAACTTTAACAGTATTTTTTGTGAGTACGTAGATGCAAAAATGGTTTTTCAAATGTTATTCACAAACCTAAATTAATAAAATGCTAAATAATACTAATTTATGAGTTTCTTTTTTGAATAAAATACCATAATCACCCATTTCCTAGCATAAAAGAAATGACTCAAACACTATATTAAGCAAAAGACAATTTAATTAGTAGTGTACACATTTTACACACCTTCTGTATGTGACAAGAATATTATCGTGTTCTGCATCGTTCTCCCGGATCCTTGTTCCAGGCGTCTTTCCACTCTGTAATAACACTAGTTTATGAAGCATATATTTATTAAATTGTGAACACGATTCTTTTTTTCAGTACACCGAATGATCTAATAATAGTGTCACGCAGATAGTTTCTTATACTTTGTCGTAGTTTCTCTTCTCTATGTTTTCACACACAGACCAATATTTCATTGTAATAACGTCATATCAAAAGTTCATCTTATAAAAAAAAAAAAAAAAAAAAAAAGTGACTTCACTTCACACTTAAACAGTCATAACATACTCATTTTAAAGAACACCTGAGGTGAAATTGCTATTTTCTTAGTTCAGTAGTGAGTCACTCTACAAGTGGTTGCTTGCTACCGTAAAAATCTTGAAGCAAGGCACATGGAATGAAACTCTGGAATCGTTTCCAATAACATCCAGCGATATGTAGTTAGCATGCTCAAATATTTGGATAATGTCGTAGTATAAGGTGCCAACACAAAAGAGAAGAATTCTTTTATTTCAGCATAGTTGAAGAGGGGTAATAAGAGACAAAAGTAATTTTAAATGTTAACAGTTTTCTGACTCTTTGTGTATATATATACTTTGTTGCAGGGCAAAACAATAGAAAATTATTTTGTTTCTTCCAATGTACAGAAAGACTGCCAAAAACATATTGTTTTAAAATTTCAGTTGTTGTTTCTTATTACCTAGTATGGGGTAATAAGAGACGCTGCCCAGATCTATTTAATGCTGTGCCCTGTTATTTAACCGGGGTACATGTGTTTCGTACCTTAAAAATGAAGTTACTGTTTCTCTTACATATTAGAATACTAAGATACTCAAAGAATATTAATTATGAATAGAGTATATTTATTTATTTATTGAACAAATTCCCAGATACAGCATAACTTTGCCATTTTACACAGGGAAATGTTAACAAAAGAAAGTAGTAGGAAGAAGCATTTAGTACGCATGTGAAGCAAAAGTCGTACGGGCGTACGAACTAATATTACAATATTGTAAATCCCACTTGGGTGATCCTGATAAATCAACGTGTGTTTGTCATATTTGATTGTATTAGGTAGTAATCTTGTCGAACAGAGAACGTTGAAGTATTGAAAGTCTAGGTCGTGTTATATGAATAGTTTTCGTTATGTTGAGAAAGTGATATCGGTATACCTTGATATTGAAAACAAGAAAACATCGAAAACTATCCAAATACTGAAAACTATCGAAAAATCCAGACATTTCAAACTATCGATCGATACATCGAAATATCGCAAGTCCTACCCACGACTCTGTGCACCAAATGTACGCGTGCTAGCCAATAGGCTAGCGGGATAGCTGTGCCCAAACTCACAAAATCGGCGCTCACAAGTTTGGAACTCACGCTCACTCGACCTCAACCTCACGAAGTGAGCGTGAGGTTGAGTGAATGTGAGGTTAGAATGATGTTGTGAACATGAGGTTGAGTGAGAGTGAGGTTGAGTGAGTGTGAGGTCAGACTGGTGATGTGAGCGTGAGGTTGACTGAACGTGAGGTCAGACTGGTGATGTGAGCGTGAGGTGAGATCAGTGAGGTGAGCGTGAGGTCGAGTGAGCGTGAGGCCAGACTGGTGGTGTGAGCGTGAGGTCGAAATGAGTTTGTGAGCGTGAGGTTGAGTGAGGTCAGGTCAAAGTGGTCACCTATGTATTTGTTATGCATAAGTGATAAGATAGTCAAGTTTCGAGCACTGGAGAGGACGACAGCTTACATTTTCTTCAATCTATCACCTCACTGTAGTCCGTGGTATCAAAATTTATTGAAGGTGCCGTAAAAGTTCTAACGGAGTAATTCAGATAGGACAGTACGCTTCAGATGTGGGTATAAGGGTTCCTGGACCTCTCAGGCACTCCCAATGGCGTACATGTACAAATCGGTTACGGTTATACGTTTCTCAAACAAATCCTACAAACGAACTCAAAATGCTTGTAGATTACATTATAAAGATATATGTCCCCGGCTGGTTCGACATAAAGAGATATCAGTCAGTGAAATATGGGCCTAAATGCATTTTGAAGGTAGGTCAAACAACGAGACATTTGTTAAACAACATTAAAAGAATCATCGATCCTATAATTGTGAGGAACGCGTTCTTCTGTCATTTAGAGGATATATTGTTGGCTATGACAGTGGACGAGATACAACACATTCACGAGTTGGGTTACAGCAGAGTGCTAGAGGCAAGAAATCAAGATCCGAAGGAGAAATCTGTTAGAACTTTCATGGCACCTTCAATAAATTTTGATGCCACAGACTACAGTGAGCTGATAGATTGAAGAAAATGTGAGCAGTCGCCCCTCTAGTGCTCGAAAGGCATTAGGCTATCTTATCACTAGGCTTCGGATTTTTAGGTCCCAAAAAATTCAAATTAGGATTTTAAAAAGTGCATTTTAGGATTTTATAGGTTTTTAAAAACACCGTTTAGGATTTTTAGCGTTATATTACTGAAAACGGAATATTACTACACTTTAAACACTTTGTTAGCTATTTCATACTTAAATGGTAACGTTAATTTAGTAAGCTTTATGCTAACCAGTTTTCTGCGTAATAAAAATAATAAAACTCTTCTTACCTTGGACTTTTTTTGATAGCTGAAATATAGTTTAATATGTGTATGGCCTGTCGTACTATAATGGTAGTAGTAGTAGTAGTTTTTGTCAGTTTTCTTATATTTGAAATTTTATACAACACCACAAATATCACTTCACTTTTCTAACGATACACTGAGGAAATACGAATGTTCAAATATTTTTTCCGGCACTTTTTATGTTTTCTATAGCTCAAAAAATGCACTTCACTCTCTGTAATGGCACTGAACAACAAAATATTTGGCAAGATTTTCTGTTGTGAACTTTTTCCTGTCGTCTGACAAAATTCTCTTGAATGCAGAAAAACTGCGTTCCACATCACACGATGTAAGAGGTGCATATTTCATACTGGCTAATTCCTCGGGATTCCATAGCAAATTTTCTTGGACATTGTCTCCACGAAAAATTTGGCCCACTAGTTGTATCTGTGTGAAATCAGGACTGCGTTTCAAAACCGCCTCCAACTTGTCCGCAATTTTTGTTCCAACTTCCCCAGGTACTTTTTTCTCTTTCACTTCTTGAAGAATTTGAAGAGCTTCTGTTAGTGGAAGAGACTTCTTCTCCAATTCAGTGATGTCTTGAGGCAGATGAGAAAAGTTGGCTTTAATGTAACTTAGTTGTTGTACAGCAAACTGTGACTTCATTGCTTTTTTTTGCGGACATGATTGAAGCGGCTTCAATCTCGTCGAGCGAATCGATGACCTGAACAATGCTTTCAAAATTATTTGCATGGTACAGTGCTGCTGAGAGCCACGTTCTCCAACGGGACACAACGGGCTGTGGTGGCAGTGGTGTGTTTGGAAGCATATCCTTGAAGGTAGCCACTCTGTTAGGAGCTTTCAAGAAAACCTTCTTTACAGATAAAATTATGTCGTTGACGATTGACTACGTGTTTGAAAGTATTTCTCAAGTTAAAAATAACTATAAAGAATCATTTAGGACAGTAGCGTACCCAGGAATTTATTTGGGGGGGGGGTCAAACTAAATATGAAGCTATTTTATATTAAAATTGCTAAAATTGCCCCTAAAATTAGGCTAAATTTTTAAAAAGTCGAAATTTCGGGGGGGGGTCCGGACCCCCGTGTCCCCCCCCCTTCCGTACGTCCCTGATTTAGGACGTTATAGGTTCTAAAAGCTAATTTAGGATTTCTTAGGTCCTGACCCCCCAATTAGGACATTTTAGGTCGTATAAAACTAATATAGTTCTACTTATAGCAACTTGAAATGTAAAGAAAACACGAATTTTTTGCATTCACTGTACATGAATAAAATAGGTTCGAACCTAAGAATCCGGAGCCTACTTATCACTTATGCATGCAAATCTGCTCATGAGTTTGACCTCTTAAATTTTCCATGCCATATTCGGGAAGTTGAAAGATATGTCAAACTTGTCACGGAGTCTGCAGGAAAAGTGTACAGACAAGAAAACAGAAATGGCTACATCAGAGCAACTTTGCTCTCAATACTCACAATGCTAAAATTTGATTTTATATTTCTGAATTTAAGACAACGTCCTTGACTAAATCATCGTAATTTAACACAGTCTAATTGGTAGGATGATTGAGTATGGTGTGGGTCGAACTCGAATTGCAGCCACATTCTCGTGGTGAGTTCTGGATCATTTCATTAAAAAAAAAAGTTGAGAAATGGCCGAAGAGCTGCAAAATCATTATTAAAATCACTCACATTAACGAATTATTAACAAACATGATGTCACCCACTAAAGGAAGTACTTAGACGCTATAGAAATAATAATAATAATAATAATAATAATAATAATAATAATAATAATAATAATAATAATAATAATAATAATAATAAGAAGAAGAAGAAGAAGAAATGTCAGAGTGACGGTTGTGTTGTGCTCCGTATTTTGGATAATTTTTACTGTTTGTTTTGCAATTTGTGCTACAAGTTACTTTGTTTATATAATGGTGAGTACTGTACATTAATTTGAACTTATTCCTTTTGCGTTATTGTGTGCATACGTGCTCAAAACATAAATGTTAGTGACATCAAATATATCGTTTTGAAAGGTAAACAAACAGTGTTGCAGTCACAAACTCAAATCTGTAGGAGCGAACTACCGATCATTCGAGATATCGAAGTATTAAAATGAGTCTGTGCTTGGACTGCGATAAACCTGTATCGCGGCAGGAAATTAAGGCACAATGCTGTGACTGTGCAAAACTATGTCATTTAAAGTGTGCTCAGTTAGTTGAAACTGATCTTGATTATCTAAAATCCATCGGAGAGTCTTGGCGTTGCAATAAGTGTAAAAAATCTCGTAGAAGCAGCATGCAACTGGATTTGATTTGATTTGAGTTTAGTTTAGCGTCCCGTTCAGCAGCGAGGCTATATGAGACGTGGACCTACTGATTAACATGGAATCCGAACCACGTGAGCTCCCTCCGGGAATCGAACCCGGGTCTCCAGTGCCAAAGGCGCGTACGCTAACCGCTTAACCACGAGAGAGCTCAGCATGCAATTGGAGTCAACTGTTCAGTAAGAATCGCCAACTCTTGCAGACGTATTAAATCTGACTAAGGAACTAAAAGAAGAAATTGCAAAATTAAGTAAATCGCAAACTAAGACTGAACGTGAGCTGGGAAAATCTCTCGACCTGGTTCACGAAAAACTGGAGGAAAGTTTGGAACATATAAAAAAACAGGATGAAAAAATAAGTGAATGCCTAGCTGAAATTGAGCGTTTAAATCAGAAGAATATAAACCTAAAAAAGAACTTCAAGAAATTAAAATGGATCTAGATCCTCTAGATCAATACGGAAGGCGCAATACACTTGAAATATTTGGTGTGCCGGAGAGTACAAATGAAAATACCCTTGATGTAGTGAAAAATGTAGGGCGTGCTTTAGATGTTAATGTTAGTAAAGATATGATAGATGCCTGTCATAGAATGAGAAAAATTACCTCATCAAAAATTTAGTAGAATCGTAGTTAAGTTTGTGCGACGTTCGGATAAAGAAAATTTTCTACAGAGGAGAAAAGTGAAAAGAAATCTGAACACAACACATTTGGGTTATACTATGAGTGAAACTATATATGTATGTAAATCAATCTCTTACCTCCTATAGGAAGCATATTTTTGGTCAGGCAAAGAGAAAGAAAAATGAGAAACATTACGCATATTTATAGGTTGATCAGACGGGAAATGTCAAATTAAAAAAAAAAAAAAAGCCAAGATGATAGAAACGTTTTAATTCTTAGAACATTGGATGATGTACAAGCTTTGTAATACATTACTATTTTCAGCATAATGGCTTTAAATGAGATAAATATTTATTACCAAAATATGAGGGACATTAATACTAAATTGTATGATCTCTTGCTTAGTATATCTGCAGAAAATTATGATGTAATAATATTAACAGAAACGTGGTTAGATGATAATATTTTTAATAATGAATTTATTGACGATCGATATAACGTGTTTCGTAATGATAGAGTATCTAAAGGAGGAGGGGGTGTTCTTGTCGCTGCTTTGAATAAATACCAAACTGAAAATATAGAAATTAGTATTAATGGTGTCGAAACAGTGTGTATTAAGTTACAGTTTGGGATAAATACTTTTGTTATTTCAACGGTTTATTTTCCACCAAAGTCTAAATTAGATAAGTATGTTGAATATTACGATTAATGGAAAATATTATTATTTCTAACTAGTATCAGGTAGTGATTGATGGTGACTTTAATATTCCTGAAGTTAAAGATAATAATACAGACCTACTACACAATGGTAACATTTGTATTGCTCTTGCGAATTTTTTATCCCTTTGTGATCTAAAATTGGTAAATGATATTAAAAATAAAAATGGAAGAACATTGGACATGGTTTCTGTTAATCAAAGTACAAATTGTAGTATTGCTAAAAATGCTTGTGCACTATTAAAAGAGGATGATCATCATCCATCTTTGCTAATGCAAATATTAGTAACAGGAAAAATAACTTATGCAAAACAGAGTCAGGTGACAATATTTAATTATAGCAAAGCTGACTTGTTAATATTTATACTTCCTTAAGAGATGAAAATTGGGATGTAGTAATAATGGATTATAATCCTGAGAGTGCATTAAACAAATTTTACGACATTGTAAACAATATTATTAATAAGAACGTGCCTAAGAAGGTGGTAAATGCAAGACATCGTTATCCTCCCTGGTTTTCTTCCTCAATCATTAAATGTATAAAGGGAAAATAATTTTGTAGAAAACGGCAGAAATACTCGGTTTATTATCACAATAAATTTGTTGAATTAAGAAGGAAATTAAAAAGTATGATTGATTAATTATATAAATTATATATCTCTCAGATAGAGTCTACTCTTGTTAAAGATACAAAACCACTTTGGGCATTTATAAAAAATACAAAAAATATAAAATTCAAATTGCTGTATGACTATAAAACATGAAGTATTGATGTCAAATGAATCGATATCTAATGCCTTTGCAGATTACTTTAAAAGTGTGTATTCTCTTTCCTCTTGCACATATAGTAAATTTGATTCAGTTGACACGATAGTTTCTCAATGTCTTTCTCTATATCCAGTTACTGAATCGGAATACAATGAAGCTGTAAAAAAATTAAAACCCTCAAAATCTAGTGGATCTGACTTGATTCCAGCATACATTTTTAAAGGTTGCTGTTCAGCGTTGAAAATTCCGTTATGTCATATTTATAATTTAATTTTAAAAACACAAATATATCCTAAGCTCTGGAAAAATTCAAGAGTCTGTCCAATCCATAAATCAGGTAATCCTTTAGAGATAGGAAATTACAGACCTATTTCGGTTATTTCAGCCCCATCAAAAATACTTGAAAATATATTATACAGAAGAATATATAATCATGTTAAACCATATATATATATCTATTAATCAACATGGTTTTTGTCAAGAAAAATCTACTGTAACAAATTTAGTTAACTTTGTTCAATATATATTTAATTCCTTTAATAATGGAAACATGGTTGACACAGTTTATCTGGATTTTTGAAAAGTTTTCGATACTCTGGATCATGATATTCTTCTAAATAAATTGTCTAAATTTGGTATTTGTGACAATTTTTTAAAACTGATTTCTTCTTATGTGAGTGATCGACAACAATTCGTAACATATAAATATACAAATTCGTACATATATAAGGTAAATTCTGGGGTACCACAAGGTTCCAATTTGGGACCTTTATTTTTTTTAAATGTTCATTAATGACTTACCAGATATCTTCAAATACTCCAGGTGTTTGTTATTTGCTGATGATGTCAAATTATTTTAAGAGATAAAAACATTCACTGACTGCAATGAATTAAATTCTGATTTGTCAAGGGCATACAAATGAAGTTTAGACAATAATCTATATTTTAACTCAAATAAATGCTGTGTCACATCTTTTTCTAGAAAGAGAAAAGCATTATGTTACGATTATCAATTGTCTGGAAAAAGTTTAAAAAGATATAATGTTGTAAAAGATCTTGGGGTCACATTGGATGATAAATTAACCTTTGAATTTCATATTAACAAAATGTGTAATGATGCTTTCAAATTACTTGGATTTATGTTTAGAAATACTCAGGTGATGAGAAATGCATTTGCTTTCACTAATTTATTTAATAGTCTTATAAGAAGTAAGTTAGAATATGCTAGCGTGATATGGTTCTCTTACGCTAGAAAGAATATAGAGAAAATTGAACGTGTACAAAATAAGTTTCTACGATTTCTTTACTATAAAAATACAATAAATCCTCGTATTTTGAAAGGATTTCTTATAAATCTTTACTCGAAGAATTTGCTGTAACTTCGTTATATACCAGAAGAGAAATAAGTCAACATATCTTTCTGTATAAAATTGTTAATGGTGTTATTAATAATCCCGACTTTCTGGGTTCACTTTGTTTTAATGTGAAGAAAGATGTATTGCGTATTAGGTTACCCTTTTATTATGGTATTTCACGCTCTAATTTTCACCAATTTTCACCCGTCATAAGGCTTAGTAAAAAACATAATGAACTGGTACAACGTAACTCAAATATTGATTTTTCTTTACCATTTAAAGTATATGTATCAAAAATTAAAGAAGTAGTTTAGATTTTACTTGCTGTTAATATTGGATAAAGATTTTATTTTTATTTTTGATACATATCTAGGTAAATATATTTAAAATTTGCTGGAGTGCAAGTAAGAAGTTTCAGTTATAGAAGCAAGGTGGAAATGAAACTGATAGTAACTTATTTGTAATTATAAATTGTAAAAGCATTATCTATTGTAGAAAAAATGTTTGTATAATTGTGCATCTTGCAATTTTTTTTTGATTATTCTAGTTAATACTGTAATAGGTACTTATATATGACGTCTTCTTTTTCTTTTCTGTTTTTTTTTGTAATAATATTTTGAAACATATGCTTGTACACCTATTGTAATTGGGGGAAACCCCTGTTATACGTAATAATAATAATAATAATAATAATAATAATAATAATAATAATATGAAAAAACTAATCTGTATATCTCTGGCATAAAGGCGAATTTTGATGTTCTTGCCATTTAAAAAAAATGAAGGCTGTTTGCGTGAACTGAGGATCCAAAGTGTGGTTTTTTTCATTATTTTCCCATTGATTAGTAGGTAAATACGCAACCTATGAGCCTTATTAAAATTTGATACTCGTAAATCTGATTTTTCCGCGCAAAGGTAAATTTTGGTGATGTTTGTCATTTATTTTTCAAACTTTAGGCATTTGCGCAAACTGAATATCCAAAGTGTGTTTTTGCGTTATTTCTCTATTGATTAGCACGCGAATATGCAACTTTTGAGCTCTATTAGAATTCGATTCTCAAAAAACTGACTTTTTCGCTCCACCCTAATCTACAAAGACCAAAAATCATTAGAGATGGACGGGAACGATACTTTCAAATCGGTTTAGCGGTTTAAGAATATGTACCATGTTTTCACTTAACTGTCAATTCAAATCGAACGACGAAGAAACGGACCATTTATGGCTTTTAATGTTAATTGCTTTAGAATGAAAATGGTAATAGCGAAAAGTGGTTTCCTGAAGTCAAATAAGAGTCCCAAGAATAAGTACCATCTTTATTCTAATATTCCTGCTAAAACCGGAAGAGTTAGAAATCTATTACCTGATCCGGCTTCAATGTTTATCTAGAAATTATATCATACAAACCAAACTCATTCGCCTAATGTACACGTGGCACTGCTACTTGTTCTTAATTCACAATTTTCTTTCTAAATGTCGTTGTTATCACGTCAAACGAAACTACCACGACACTGTATGATTGCCTTCGAAAGTTAATAGATGTTTGTAGTCGAAAGTTAATAGTTTTGCATCAGTTTTGGAACATCAGGGCGATGGTATACAATTGTTATCTGGCTACACTGTAAAAAATGAGGTGTTGAAACAATACGAAATGACTACCACTTTAGCATGTTACTTGTGTGTTAATTCGGCACCAAGAATATCGCCTTCCGAGCATATCAAAAATAACTCGTTACTACCTGAGAGAATTTGCATTAGTAGTTATCGTTTAATATGAGCAAAACTTTGCGAAATATATTTGGCACTTATGCCAAGTAACGAATAATGTTCTATGCTTTCTATCATCGATCACAATAATATTGTTGTAAACATTGACAACAGTTACATAGGCAAAAGTTCTGCCATATTCTATTCATACGTGCTAAGACACAAGAATGACATATAAAGGAAAATAGATGGAAGCATTGCTATCTATGTAATTTTGGCAGATGATTCACAGGTTTACAACAATATTATTGTGACCGATTACAGAAAACATAGAATGTAATTAGTCACTTCCCATAAATGCGAAATATATTTCGCAAAGCTTTACTCATACCAAACAATAAAAAACGATGCAAATACTCACAGCCAGTATCAAGATATTTCTGATATGCTCTGAAGGCGATGTCTTGGTATTGAATTGACACACAAGTAACACGATAAAGTGGTAGTCATTTTGTGTTGTTTCAACACCCCATGTTTTACTGTGTAAAGTATTTCCTACTGTGCTGACTCGAATGTTTCTCAACATTCTCTGAAGAAGTAAGGACATTTTATAAATGTTACTTCCGGACATGCTTGCAGCCAGTCACAGAAGTTTAGTGGGGAGGCATAAATACAGAGTGAGTCAAAGCCAATTCTCCGTTGTCCGTATATTGCACGCCAATCAGTGGCATCCTTACAAGCTGCACATGCAACATAAACTGAACGAGGATGACCCTGATTGCCGGTTGGAGTTCTGCATGTGGGCTACTGAACAACACCAACTGGATCCTGCGTTTTCCAAGGGCATACTGTTCAGCGACGAGGCGTATTTCACTTTGAACGGGGAGGTTAATCGACATAATTATCGATACTGGTGTGACGCAAATCCGAACTGGGTTGACCCGAGTCGAGAACATAGGCCAGCGAAGGTGATGGTGTGGTGTGGCATATGGGACACCCACATCACTGGGCCATTTTTCATTTACAACACCTTAACTGCACTACAGTATCTGATGTTACTGCAGGACCTTGTGTTCCCTGCCACACTGAACGCTGACGGCATTTTCCCATCTTATTTTCAGCATGATGGAGCCCCTCCACACTATGGACTTGGTGTCCGTGAATGGTTGGATGAATAACTGCCAGGGAAGTGGATTGGTCGTTGTGGTCCCGTGAAGTGGCCGCCCAGATCCCCTGACTTAACACCCCTTGATTTTTATCTAGGGGGACATCTTAAGCAGATAGAGTACGCTGAGACAATCCGTGATTTGAGACACCTGGAGGAACGTCCAACAAGCCTGTGACCAAATTTCAGGAGACACTCTCCTCCGTGTGCAGTCAGAGTGGTTGCGGCGACTACAGTTGTGCATTGCAAGGGATGAACAACACGTAGAACATGTGTTGTAACATTCAGTATCAAGGTAATTTCCCACATTTGAACATTAATAACTTCTAAACTGTACAAGATAGAAAAAAATTACACCACTAAATTCCTGAGCTCAAGCTAGTGTTATTTGATGTTTCATACACCCCCTTCCCATTTAAAAAAAAATGTCTTGAATCCAAAATGGCGGATTTCAAGATGGCGGCCATGAATGACATACACTCCAAAAGTTGCGGCCCCTCATCAAACATCTGTTCCCATCATCACTTTTTACTTTTCCCGTCAATTTTCAAACTTATGCAGGTGTCCAAGTAATGGGGGACACAAGTCGTTAAAAAAAATCTAAACCACTCTTCATAAATTACTATTACGCGGTAACCGTAATTTTCATCATATCCCTTTACTTTAATTCTTTCTAATAATAATAATAATAATTCCAAAACGTTTATCATCCCATTATAGGGGAAAGTGGGAAAAAGGCTACCACTTAGGAGAAGTTAAAAAAAAAAAAAAAAACAAGACAATTCTTACGTTCTACAAAATAAGACAATTAAAGTAACGCAGTTGGAAAAGCGTTATCTTCACAAAAAAAAAGAAAAGAAAAGAAAAAAAGAAAAGAAAAAACGACATTCAAATTTCAGGGAATTTGGGGGTTTATTTGATGCAGTCGATTCTGAGGTACATCTCTGGACATAAAATACTATTTTTTCAAAATTGTAGCATATTTCAATTCGTGTGCCACATTTATAAAAAAACTAATCCCAAAGCTAGGTTGAGCTCCCTTACAATTCCACCAATTAAAGGATACTCTATCCATAACGTTGCGAAACTGGGCTGGTAGTATTGTTTTAATTTAGATAATGCAGTACCTCTAGGACATATGTTTTGTTTTTTCTGCAATACTACTTTCCAGTATCAGACCTCTGCACAAGAGAGAAGGCTGGTAACAAGTTAGCTCTGAACATCTGCTTATGGAAATATAATTGTGAATATGTGTGCTGGTATGGAAGGCGTATCCTAACGCAAAAAGCATAGAGTAATTATAGCAAGGGAATTCAGTGTGATAAGTGTGAAACGTGAAGTTTATACAGGGTGTTTCAAAACAACACCGACAACGTTTGGGAGGTGATTCCTAACACCAAGAAAATTCAAAAAGTATACACCAACATGGGTACACAAATGCTTTGTTTCGGAGTTATAGGCTACCTAAAACATGAAAAATTGACCTTTGAAGGTTCATAGCTCCAAAACTATGGGACCTACCGTAGTCGGGTTAAGACTTCACTTAGAAATTAATATGTGCCCTACCCAAAAATACCTGTTTCAGAATCTTAAGGTACTCAAGCAGCAATTATTATAGAGGGAGTTTGGCTAAGGGTATATAACTTGAAGTACTCACTAGGGTGGGTCGTTTTGCCACTTTTTCTTCGGAACGAAATGTAATACCTGGCAAAAGTGGCCAATCCACATGGACATTTCAGGTATAGATTTTTTTTTCAAATCAGATAATATCTTCTGTGAGAACTATTGCCTCAAAGTTTCAAAATTTCACTGAAAATTGCAAAAAATACCAAGATTGTTCATTTTTTTTTTTTGTTATGTTAATGTAAACATATTTTTGGGTTAATACATGCCAGATGCTATGAAAACTGACATTCCAGTCTCAAAATGCCAGTTATATGCGCTTGGGGGGTATAGGGGTGCCTCCTCTGGGGCCGGAAAAGAGGGTAAATTCAGTACAATTAAGCGTTTCTACATTTTTCGTCCTTGACTTTTCCTTCGGGATCTGCTGGACTAATATGAAGACGAACGTGACAATTGTTTGGATAGCATCGTCACTGGAGATCATAGGTGGTGTTATCACTACGAGCCAGAATCCAGGAGACAGTCCATGGAATACCGATTTTTACAAGCGCGACATGCAGGCTCTGGTTCATCGTTGGCAAAAGTGCATAACAAATGGTGAGAACTATGTGGAAAAATGAGTATGTAGCTGAAATATTGCTCGGTTTAGCTGTGCTGTTGTTAGTTATGTATCTTCATTAGTTTCCATTAAAAAAAGGAAAGCTGCAGCTTCAAAAGCTGGAATTATAACTTCTCAAAAATCTAGCGACATAACATCTGCTTTAACTGTAGACAGGAACAAAATAAGGCGTGCGAAACTTAAACTTGCTCGGAATTTAAAAGAAAGTTCTAGAAATGATGATCCCATTAAAATCCTATACTTTGATGATAGAAGGGATGACACTAAAACATACACAGGCATCGTTAGAGAAGAGCACTCATCACTTGTGGCTGAACATAACTCTCAATACGTTGGTCACGTGATACTATCCTCTGGCTCTGCACATGATGAGACCAGAGCTATTTTCGAATACATCATGAACCAACTCAGAGTTGGCTTTGATAAAGTTGAGGTTCTTGGGTGTGATGGAACATACACTAACATGCTTGGAATGGAGTTGTTCTTCGAAAATTAGAGGAACTAACAGAAAACAAATGCAATGGACTATTTGTCTCTTGCATTTTAATGAACTGCTGTTCCGAGCTCTCTTCACGCATATTCACGGCGCTTACTCAAGCCCCTATTCTTACACACGTCCCATAGTTTCAAAACTATCTAACTGTGAAAAAGCTTTCAGTGTTGGTATTCAAACCAATAAAATGTGACTTACCTCAGCATAGTCCAGAAGAGCACAGAAAACTCAATAAAGACCTGAGACGCTTGTTCCAGATATCTCAAGCCATTGACTCCAGAGCATGCCCGGAAAACATTGTTTCTATGTTCACTGGCAAACTAAACAAAGCTAGCTGGTTGACTAGTGCAAAAAGAATTTTAACATTGTATATTGCAACAAAAAAACACATTGTTTCTATGTTCATTGGCAAACTAAACAAAGCTAGCTGGTTGACTAGTGCAAAAAGAATTTTAACATTGTATATTGCAACAAAAAACCTATCAAGAAATTAATAGAAATTGCTTAGGGTCTATGTGGTTATGCAATGCCGTATCAGAACATAGTCTTCCATTGCTGATGGCCCTCTCACGTCTTTGAGACCATTCAAGGTCTAGATACTTACCAAGGGAATACCAGGCTGTAATCCGTTCATCCATTCAGACGAATGCATTCTTTGCACTCCCAGAAAATCTCTTCTCGCCATGATGACTAATGGTCGACTTGCTGTCCGACAAGATGCATTGCATAAGATTCTTAGTGCTCGAGAATACGAAGCAGGGAATCTCCATAACTCCATTAGATATAACATCATTCCCAGACAGAATTTTGAGGCAAACGATTACACTGCAATGGTCTTTTGGGAAAGCACTGATGTTTCAATAACTGTACTACCAGTAAGTTCTATGGACGGTACCAAACAAACAGCTCATGGTCAAACTTTCACTTCCTGACAACACTGTGCCAGAATGGTCCTTCACCGTCCATCCGTGCCACACGGTGGCAGTAGAACGGATAGTGAATTTGTCACTGAAGAAGCCTCCCGATTATGTGCCAGTGATGCTAGAAGCGGAATAATCAGTCAATCTTACTTTCTAGGCAAGCTGCGTCTAAATTTCAGTCAAAGTCCCAATTTGTGACAATTTTTCCTGACAGTGACTAATCGGATCAGTTCATCCGGCCCAACATATGGTTGGTTGATTGGATAGGCCTAGCAGAGGAGCCCTAGGTGCAGCCACCTCTACATGGTGGGCTCTGGGTCACTTGGCCAGTCTATATTGGCAGATGAGCGAGGCACTGCACAACCGCTTAACTGTACTGAATTTTCCCCCTTTTCTAGCCCCAGAGGAGGCACCCCTATTCCCCCCAAGGGCATATAACTGGCATTTTTATACTTGAATGTCAGTTTTCATAGCAACTGACATGTATTTAACCAAAAATACGTTTACTTTAACATAACTAAAATTAATGAACAACTTTGGTATTTTTTGTAATTTTCAGGTAAATTTTGAAACTTTGAGGCTGTAGTTCTCACAGAAGATATTATCCGATTTGAAAAAAAATCTATACCTGAAATGTTCATGTGGACTGGCCACTTTTGCCAGGTATTACATTTCATTCCGAGAAAAAAGTGGTAAAACGCTGCACCCTAGTACTCACCAACTACCTCTATAAAAATTGTTGCGGAAGTACCGCAGGATTCTGAAGCATGGATATTTGGATAGGGCACATACTAGCTCCTAAGTGAAGCCCTGACCCGACTACGGTAGATCCCATAGTTTTGAAGTTCTGGGTCTTTAAAGTTTAATTTTTCATGTTTTCGGCAGCCTATAACTCCGAAAGGAAGCATTTGTGCACCCAGGTTTGTCTATACTTTTTGTCTTATCTTGGCCTCAGGAATCACCTTCCAAACGTTGTCGGTGTTATTTTGAAACACCCTGTAGATTAGCCATTGCCTCAGAATATAAAATCTTTTAGGCAGAGTAACGTTAAAAGTATTTACTGTATACATATTAAAGCAACACAAATTTGATTCTACATTATAAACAATTTTCTCCTTAGGTAGCCACTAGAACCTCACACTAATGAGCAGGAAAACATAAAGCAATATAATTTTTTTATATGTTAGAAGCTACGTACTCACACAAAAGAACTGTGTATTTATGCTTACTTTGGTCACTCAATTTCACCATGTCGTTTTCAGTCATCGATTTCCACACGTTCTACTTGAATACGATGCAGCTGGCCTCAAGAGATAAGAATATCGAATCAACAAAGTCTTCAAGTTCGTAGCATAAGTAAACAAGATTACAAAAATAAATGGAAAACTAACAATTTTGCTTCGTTGGCTTTTTTACGTGATTCATATAATTGACAATATGTGACATGGTTAGGATACGAAACCTTTATTCTTGATGCCCACAGCTCTTACGTATTACTATGCTTTAGTCCCATATACTTAAAATGATAATAAAACCAAGCAAGTATTTTAATTAATGTTATATTAATAAAATTATATCGATATTAAACACGTTGTGAGTAAACATTTTATATGTAGCAAGGTGTGATAGAAATTATTTTAAGCAATTAAGATTAAATATTTTATAGGGGAGACCGGGGCTACTTGAGTATAGTAAGGGAAAACTCAAGATTTCCAATAAACGACGCACTTTAGAGTTTAAATAATTAAGCCATAATCTACGTACATTATTATAGTACAACATATTAAAGATTAAAGAACCTATAAAATCATGGAAATTCAGGAAACGAATTTAAAATAAAAATGGCAGAAATCGAGACTAGTAAAAATCACGGGGCTATTTGGGTTTCTCAAGGGGCTTTTGGGTATTTCATTGTATCAGCGTTGGTGACATTGATTACAGTAGTGTTCATATATATTCTTAAATTAAACCCTTTTCTGTATCATTTGTGAAAAACATAATTTCATAGTAAAAGAAAATAAGTGGAGCAATTCTTTAGGAAATTGTGTTCAGCATAAGCTAAAACTCCTTCAACGTTGTAATAATACAAAGACTATTAATTTTCTTATATATTACATAATACCTTACACGTATAGATTCATTTTAGAGTGGTTTGACTTGTTCTTTTTGAAATAAACACTTGTAAAAGCAAACGAGAAAAACAGAACTCCTGACAGAATAATATAAAAAGAAACTTCGGATAATTTTATATTTTCTTTCATTTTCAGTAAATAAAAAGAATACACAATAATAAAAACTGTAGCTTAAATTTAACTGTTAAAATAAAAATGAACTCACAATAAGATTTATGTTCAAAATCAATTTGACAAGTAGTCTTCACAATCAAAATTAAATGTAAAGATAAAAATCAAAACTTGTGCTAGAAAAAGCAAAATGCATGAAAATTATCTTTTACACAATTATTAATTTCTCGAACTTCTGAAGTACGAGACAATGAAAGTTATCAAGGAAAGTATAACCTAGAGCAGTGTTTCTCAAAGTGTGGGTCGCGACCTATTGGTGGGTCATGTGGTTTTTTTGTGGGTCGCGAGAATTTTTACCTTCTAATTATGAAAATTTTGTTTTGATGCAGAAAAAACGTTATGAAGTACTACTCAGAAAATTGGAAAGTTTGTTAATAAGGTGTAGAATAAGAGGTTACCGAGAGGAGCCCTGCCCTGTTTTAGTCAGTAGTGATGCTGCGTTAGGATGGAAAGAGAGTGTGTGAGTCAAAATCTGTCATAGGGTAGGGCATTGCGTCGGGAGTAGTGTTTGCTCTGTTACCTTTCTATGCAAACATTTTAACTCTCTTTGAGAATACGTACAATTTTATATAACATGCAGTTATTGAAAAAGAAATTCACATTACACTTGCTAGATCGTTACCGACTGACATTCTTGTACCGACAGGGCCACTGTATCCATAAATTTACATTACAATTTAGTTTGAAAGTTATATATATACGATAGGCAACTAGAATGTCAATATGTATTTGAATAAAAATAGGTGGCCCACAAAATACTTTTCATTATTTAATGTGGGTCGCAGTAACAACAAGTTTGAGAACCACTGACCTAGAGGCACTTGTTGCACACAAACTGTTTTTTCCCCATAAGGTGCAATACATATCTCATGGTACCAATGTTTACAATGTTTGCAGCAATCCAATCTCCTTGCTCACTGATTCTTTAGAGTAATATTTCACCTTACAGAATCCGCATGGTACATTGTTCTCGGATTCATTCTAATCATTATCTCCATTATTTATAGCATATATAACACTTGACGGCACAGTTATGTTTTGTTTTCTTGATGCTTTCGTCTTCGAGCAGGCTTTACCAGATCCCTCCATTTATAACATTGGTGCGAAGCTGTTGGACATTTTCGAGAGAAGTAAATAGACCTGCACTTTGCTTCTTCTTCGTGGAGATACATTTGATATTTTATGTAAGAGTAAGAAGAATTTCCATATGATGGAATGCTGCTTCGTCATATGCTGCACATCCCATGTACTCTTATTTATATTTTCCAGACTGAATTTTTAAAATCGATTATCACTTGAACTTCCGGGCTCTGATAGATTGATGTCATGAAAATACACTGCTCTATCCAATGGTTGTAATATTGTAATACGTGAGTGGTGTGAGACGGCAAGCAGAAAAGTTCAATGCCATGTTGCTCGTAAAATTTGAGAGCTTGTATCTATCAGTGAGAAATATGTCCGTCCAAAGTTAACAAACATTTTCCCTCAGCCCAGTTTGTTTGAAAAAGAAAACTCGAGCCAGCGAATAAACAGCTATTTATTAACGTAACCACAATCTGATAAAGAAACTTGAGAAGCCGGTGGTAGATTGTTTACAAATTCTTCATTCATATGCTGATCTTTAAAATAATAAATCGTGGAATGTATTGTCCAACCGCATTCCAAGCGACTATCATAGTGGCATTTTCTCCTCTCTCAAAGGTTAATACCGCCCATTTTCTCACCTTCCTGGCAATGACTTTGCTTCATCCACATTGAATATACTCTGTTGTTTTTGTGTTGAGACCCATTGTTGAAGTAACGGATTTCAAGAATTGAAAATCGGACTCACTGCTTCCTTATTAACGCTCTCAGCACGAGCTCTTGAAAGTCCCTTAGGCTTTCGTAATGATAAATTTGGATGCCTTTTCATCAAACCAATCTTCACCAATCTTCACCAGCTAGTTTCTCAAAGCTTGTGAAATTTGACTTATTGTTACACATCGATGCACAGCATTACGAATCGTTTCATGGTGCAGCTTAGTCCTTTCCATGAAAGTTATAACTCGCAACACCAACTTTATCCTGTTCTTCTGGCAGTATTGTGGAGTGTCCTATGACCAGCAACAAATATTGTGGTTTTGTACTTCGAACTGTTCCATTATCATCATGCAACCTAGTCTCTCCCTTTCGAACTGCACTTTCGTTTGCAAAGTGTCAAAAGGAAAATTGCAGAGTTGTGAAGCTCCACATAAACTCAAATCACTTATTGTTACACTTTGGATGTCCTTCTCCATGTCTTCATTATTTCACTTGCTGTATTTATGTTTTGATTTGTATGTGGTACCATCTGAAAAGAAAATGAAGTGTTTTGTTTTACATAGTGCATCACATAGGAGGCTGAATAATAAATACAAAACTAAAATTCATAAAATAAAGATATTCACGTAAGTTTACAGCTGACTCAAATAGCCCCCATTGGCTCAAATAGCCCCTATTTTTTTGACTCAAATAACCCCGTTTTTCACATGTTTATGTAGTAATTTACTATTTTCATGTGAAACAGAGGAGAGCACCATAAATGGAAGTTATAACATGCGGACGTTCTGTTTTCGCGCATGGAAATAATTTTACAAATGTAGGCAGTTACATAGGTTCAGCACCATATATTGTATAGACATTATTTTATATTAGACCAACATCCGAAGTATTGCAAGCCACCTTGTTTGAATGCGAATTCAGCTTACTGATGCGCACATTAAGTCCGCAGTGATATTGTTTATTAAGTTTGACCCAAATAGCCCCTTGACTCAAATAGCCCTGGTCTCCCCTATAACATAACATAATCTATCTCACTAAGATTTTTTAAGTAAACGAGTGTAATACTTAAAATAACTTTGAGCAAAAGACAATGTAATATACACTGAATTTATAAACAGTGCATTACAGTCGTTTGAGAGCTTTAAACGTTGCAAAATAATGCAGTTCTCTTCTTTCATAGTAAGTGAAATTATGAAGTGTATTAAAGCAATGTTAATCTATCATTTTGTGTTCTTTTGATAGCTTATTTTTGGTTTATTATCAAGTTTTAACTGGTTTATACGGGAAACGTGAATTTATTACGTTGGTGCGAATGAGATGTCCAATTTGACGTCTAGTAGGAAACTCACCTCACCAACATAAAGATTGGCTAAAGTTACGTGTCAGACGTCACAAACTCTTTACGCGTCTAATAAACAGATTGGTGTCCTAGACAGTCTGGAAGCGGTGTGCTGTTAAGCAGGATTGTATGAAAGCGCATCATGGAGGACCAATTTCGACGAATCCCCTTTTTCCAAATTTAAACTGGAACATACTGACAAACATAGCTCAATAAATCATTCTAACATTAACAGTGTATTTGAGCCAGGAATAGCGAACGAGCGCACCAGTTGCCGTTGGGTTCTCAAATTTTGTTCCACTGACACAGCATTGCAAAATGAGCACCGTAGGTACCGACCAATATCATGAACTCAGATAAACACCTCAGAAATACTGTGGAAGTGGATCATCGGAAAATTGTTCGTGCCATTGGAGGGGAGGTAGTCAGACAGCATATCACTGTGCAATTATGTTGATGATCCACTATGTACTAATTGAGATTTATGAGTTACAGAGATTTATCTAAAGCGATCGATTTAGACAGAAATGGGATTTTTTAAAAACTGAGTGCACTGTAAATATTATACACAGAAGCGAAGTTTAATTAAAAATAATAAGTATACTCTCTCGAACTTTGATCTTTCAAAATTGCATTCTTTGCTCTTGCAAGGACACTGAAGGCATTGAATATAGCACAAGAATATTCGGCAGTTTCACAGGTATGGTCCCTACGATTCATTTCCATTTACTTCTTGCACAATGAATAGCAATTAAACAAAGAAAAGTGATTCCGTAACTTGACCTAGAGACAAATGAGTGATCTACCTTCACCTTTATATACTTGCCCGGAGGCAAGCTACCCTGTGGAAGGCTACATCCGCTTTTGCATATCGTCACTACTTTATTCAAATTATAATTGTAAAAATGAAGGATATAAAGCGAATATGAACTACGTTACACAGTTACAGTTTTAAAGAAACTCCAAAAAACACAGATCTCATCAATTATTATACAATGTAATCCACAGTGAAAAAAGGACTGTGTAGAAAATGGTTTTGTGACTTCACTAGTCATTATTTAAAATTTACAACATTCACAGAAAAATAATATGTATGATTTTTCTTTCCTGAGAACAACATAACTTATAAATAGTTCATTAAGTAACTCGTGCTTCATAAAGCTATTCTCTACTCTATCTGGATGCAGTTTCCTGTTATAATAATCAAGCATAAGAGAAGTGGAGAACATTTTGCTGAAACTTTAGTAGAGAGAGGAAACGTTCCATTTATTAACTGCTCTCTTAACAAAGCTTAATTGGCTTAACGGCACCAACTAATTACCCAATAAATTTTAGTACTGTAAGCTAAATTAGATTATTGATTTTTAATTTAAAGTGGCAGAAGCAAAACATTTGTTTGAGTTTAAAAAGCAACGTGGGCAGACTCGTCAAATTACGCACTTGTTACAGTAGAATTGTTAATATGACAATATTGTTTTCGTGATCTTAAGTTTGTAAATATAACCCCAATAAATCACAAAATAATAATATAACATTTAGGGATGGCCAAAAATTTTCGGATCCGGATATCCCGGATCCAGTGAGATCCGGATCCGGATCTTGCCGGATCCGGACCTAGATCCGGATCTCGGATCCGAAACTCAGATCCGGATCTCGGATCCGAAACTCAGATCCGGATCTCGGATCCGAACCTCAGATCCGGATCTCGGATCCGGATCCGAAATTCGGATCTCGGATCTGGGTCCGGATCTCGGATCTGGATCCGAAATTCGGATCTCGGATCTGGATCCGGAACTCGGATCTCGGATCTGGGTCCGGATCTCGGATCTGGATCCGAAACTCGGATCTATATCCGAAATTCGGATCTCGGATCTGGATCCGAATCTCAGATATTGATTCGTATCCAAACCTACATCTGAAATTGTGATGATAAAATTGAATATCTAAAATTCGTCAAAACTTTTTTCGGATTCACTAATATAGTAGGATGCTGTGCTTTTAAATGTTTCCATAACACGTTTGTGCTACCTTTGTTCTTTATGTTATTTTAACCTTGCAATATTTACTTTCTTATATAAACTTTCTTATTTTCTCATATACAAATGAAATATCTTTTAGATAAGACCATTCTAATCGCAGGAATACTGGACAAAACAAACTCTTTATTAATAGTAGTTTCTGACTCACTAGAGTCCAACCATCAACAAATCTTTCACTTCGAAGGTACAACAAAAAATATAGACTGGTTGGCGTGGAACAACAGTAGATCTTTAAACATACACACGAGAATTTCAGGAGAGCGATATGGTTGTGTAGTATTATTAGTATTAATAAAAGTGTTCGTTGTACGACTTTATTACCTAACTTATGGCTTGCCCTTCTGAGGTCAGGAGTTTGTTGAAGGAGTAAATATAAAAGAGATTTCTGTTATTTCTTCTTCACCCTCCAGGTTTCTTTAATCATACATTGCAGGACGTAACCAAAACATATCCATGCATCGTATCATTGAAGCGTTTTGTGTTTTGTATATTAGTGTTCAAAAATATTTAACATATTCGCATTTGTTCATGTGATCTCAGGTTCAATTCTCGGTGGAACATACATGAGAGAATTGAAAGCTGAAACAATATGAAAATAGTATTTAAAAGTCAGGAAATTAATATTAAAACTTTAGCTATCTATTGTGACTGTAAGGCTATAGTTAAATTAACCCACACGTTTCCTGAAAATATATTAAGTCGTTATTGTTTATTTACTATAAGCTACCAGATACATCCTCAGAGGCCACTTTACACTGTAATAATCAACAGATGAAAACATTGGGAAAGGAATGGAAGGAAGGTCTCCAGAGCCTTAGATCAAGGTACTAACCTAGCATTTGCCCAGTATAACTGAGGAACAACCCTGGAAAATCCTCAGTCAGGATAGCTGGTCTCCGAATTCGAACTCGGTATAATCCAATTGCGAAGCAAGAATCCTAACAAGTAGCCTGAGCTCACTCCGTATTATTATTATTATTACTTAATTAACGTAATGTTCTAAAATTAGTGCAAATTAAACCCTACTTTCTTTATTGCTGATGATATAGTTAATAAGCCTACATGAGACATCAGTCTCCCATTACATAGGCCTTGCTCAAGAAAGAATACCAGAACTGGAATTCAGGAAGCGGGGGTGAAGAGATTAATGAGGATGAGGAAACTATGTGCGATGCAAAAACTGAGAAATTATGACTTCATCACAGATATATTCACTTACATACGTCAATTAATATTTCTCTGATACAGGGCACTCTACTTTCTATAGTGGCAGGGAAATGGCCCGCTTTTGTAAACGAACACATTAAGCACGTGCATATAGGCACAATATCCGTGCAAAGAAACATAGGTAAAACTAGAAAAAAAATAGGGAAAGCGAGGGGAAAGTGATAAAACATCATTCAGCTTAAAAAAAAAAGCTAAAAATAACTTAGAGCTACGAAAGACGCGAGGCGAATTTTATTGAAATGATTGTTTTTCCTTAGTGATTAGCTGTGCTAACTATGAACATGAATTAAAAAGAAAACAAGTAGCTAGCTCTGAGTTTCGCAAACTGGTTGAAAAGAAAATATTGGATAAAATTTAATAATAAAGAAGGCATTTATGATAATTAAAACAAATTAAATTCTTGGCACGACAGTCCTTTGATTCCTACCATCGGGCTTACGTTCATTTGAAGCGGGATTTGAATGCAAGACATTTACAGTAAAAGGATCCACAGCCTAATGCCGCAGACCACTCGACTATGGCTGTCGGGTTTTCTCGGCTAATCTGTAGCACATTTACAGTAACTGATTATTTTAAAAGTTGCTCCTAAATACTGATAATCTAAGTTTTATGTATCAAATATTTCCTGCGATAATACCATACACTCTCCGACTTCTATAGACGAAAAGCTATAGTTACCCACATTATCTAATACAGAAATAAGTTCTGATTCTCTAATAGCTGCTGATGGTGATAGTCAAGGTTCACCGAAGCATGATCCCAAACCCAAACTGAGATATTGATGTCACTGGAACGCCTGAAAAGTCATTGTGGGTAAGTGAATTGCCCACTTGTCAGGATGAAGGGCGATGGTGATGTGAAATGCAGGGCTGTCAGAGGCACTACTTATAATAATTGGATTTGTAATATTCTATGTTGCCGTAAACCCTCTTCAAGAAGATATCTGTTAATTTTAGCTTTGAAAATGTTACATAAAGAGTTTTATTGCTATCATTAGGTTGCATATAAATCTCTTTATTCCGGAATTATCGAATTTATTTTACCGCTTAACTTTCACATCTCTTTATTTTATTAATCTCAATATTTAAATCACGATTATCCCCTTAAGGTCAATTAGTGATATTTTAACTTATTTCGAACCAACTATGTATATGGCTAGTCTTGTTATATGGGAATAATTGAGACTAGAAGCAGTCTACAGGCTACGTTCAAAAGAATCTTGTCCGACCTCCTGATAAACCACGTCTTTCAGCAAGGTGAATTGTGGCAATCCGATACTAACATGAGGAAATCTTCCGGTTCAAGTGAAAGCTTCCATAAGAATCAGCACCCTAATCAGTGGTATGTGCCTTGCTAATTTTTCTCCAATGTGAAAGTACCTAATTTTATTGTTAAAAATGAAAAGGTTTTTATTTCAAACAAGTTGTTATTACAGTTTCCATATTTGAACACAACACTCATGAAAAGTCATGTTAAAGCGCAACTTACTCCTGAAAAAGAATATTTATCTGTTTTTAGTTTCTCGTGTTCCTCAAACTACATGCGGAATTAGTGCAAGTGCCTTCCGCTCGCATTACCTAGGTACAAACGCAATGGCGTATTTAGGGAAAAGGCTTTCGGGCTTAAGCTCCCCCCCGAAATCTTACTTACTATAGTAAACTATATGAAATATCTTGCAGAATTTTCACATTTTCAGGCAAAGCCTCCCCCCGAAAGTTAGCAAAGCCTCCCCCGAAACAAAATCGTAAATACGCCACTGTACAAACGGCTACGATCTTGGTACTAGCACATGTTTCGGTTTCCAGATCTCAAATATTTATATTTCAGCCTGATTCTGTGTAGGGATGCGCTCGAGTCGAGACATGTCTCGAATCTCGACTCGACTCGACTCGAATTCGAGTCGAGATTCGAGTCGAGACACACTTTGTAAAATTCGAGACGAGTCGAGACAAACGTATTTCTCGACTCGAATTTTCGAGTCGAGACGGCTCTTAAAAATCTCGACTCGACTCGAATGTCTCGAAAATCTTTCTATAATTTTTAATATTATTTTGAAGAAAGTATTCACTCAGAAACAGCCTTGAAACCAATTCCAGCTTTTATTCCTTCAGAAAGGTACAGAACGCATAAAATTAATAGTTAATCTTTGAAGATCAAGATTTAATTTTCAGCTCAATTCAGTTAATTAGAACTAATAGTTAATGTCGTTGTATTTGGTTGTACTGCAAATATAATGATAATAATAATAATAATTGATTATCTAGTTTGTATAAAACTATTATCCGTAGTCTAAATCTAGTTTGTATAAAACTATTGCGATAAAGTGAACTTCATAAATTCTTTGAATGAGCAGTTGGTAGTCTATAGTAATTTAGCATAGTTATAATTATTGTGTTTTCGTTCCCATGAACGCAATAGGGTTACGTAACTTCTGGATTATTCGCCTGCCCAACTATTCTGAGGCTTTAATATGTTGCAGCATATCACGAGCTACGGATAATATATAATGTAACATTTGTTGTAAATCACATATTATGATACGAGACTATTTTACTTAGTATATCTTATCTAATATAAATAAAATAAAGAGTTTGTTTGTGTGTTTGTCTGTCTGTCTGTGTGCAACCTGGGGACCAGACGAATGGACCGAGAGTTCCCAAAATTTGGTCACGGGTACCTTAGTCCAGGCCCCAGATCAAGACGAAGCGTTTTTTTAAATTTCGAATCAGGGGGGGTCTCGGGGGGGACGTTTACTGGGACCGACCTGGGGACCAGACAAGTTGACCGAGAGTTACCAAATTTTGGTCACGGATACCTTGGTCCAGGTCCCAGTCTAAGGCGAAGCGTTTTCGTCAAAATTGGAACCAGGGGGTCTCAGGGGGGCGTTTAGCGAGACATGTAGTAAAAGTAATCCAAATTGATCGACATTAGTGTCAAATCCATAGTTTTCACGGTCGCTGAGATCAATGGTGACACTTCCATCAACGATGACTTGCAAATTCAGCTACTACTGTATGTGGGCCGGGTGTCAGCTGGTGAGGAATACCGAGACATGTATAAATAGCCCATATTGATTGATACTAGTGTCAAATCCATAGTTTTCGCGGTCACTGAAATGAATGGTGATACTTCCACAGGTGTTGACTTCCAAATACAGCCCCCATGCGAAGAATGGGTATATGAAGCTAGTATTACAATAAATGGACTGCTTGGATGCCAAGAACTAGTACAGATAAGTACCATTCACTTCTATGAATAGGTATTTTTTAAAAGGATTTTTGTAAACAATAAGTTATAAAACAATGAACTACATACAGTAGTTATGGTTTTGGTTCCCAACAGAAAAGAAATATGGATTGTTCATGAGATATTGAACTTCAACTTTCACTCCTGGAAAATTTCAATTTTGGAGTTAGGCCACTTGGCATCAAAGCAGTTCACTGTAAGATAAATACATTCCGCACATTAGTAACATAGTTGTTCAGGGGCCTTCGATTTCCATCCTCTCAAATGAAAGCTGAACGATTGCTTGATACATGCTGACTATATAGGAGAAATAGTGTATTAAGTTTTCGAGCTTTGGTGCGTATCCGTATTAACACTCTGATATAACTTTAAGTTCACACTCAAATCGAGCTAATTGTTTAATGCATTTGGAAAGCTTTTGTTTTTATGCAGCTCATTAAGGAAAATCTATTTCATAATCGTAACATTTATGTACTAAGAAACTATGAACGTAAAGTGGACTCGACCTAGCCCCGTGGCCGCTGTGACTCAGTGGCACAGCTCTCACCCTTGGTGTGTGAGGACTCTGATTCTGTGTGTGTGTGTGAACTCCGCGGCTAGTGTACGCGTCTTTGCCGTGCAAGACTCGGGTTCAATTCCCGGCGCGAGCTCACGTAGTTCGGATTCCACGTTAATCAGTAGGTCTACATTTCATATATCCTCGCTGCTGAAAGAGACGGTAAAGTCAAAATCAACTCAACAATATATATGTGTGTGTGCTTATGTGAATTTCCTCGTGTTTGTATGGTTAACACATACGCCTTGATCGCGGGAGACTCTGGTTCGATTTACGCTGGAAGCTCATGAAGTTGTTACCGGTATCCCACTTTAAACTGTAGATCCATGCCTCATATAACCATAGATATAATATATATGCCTTTGATACACTTATTTTCCGACTTGGAAGCCATCGAAAATTTCCGGACACATAGTCCCGTAGACCGAAAATGAGAAACATGGCTACAGAGTAAAACAGCCATAGAAATTTAAGCTTTTTAGGCTAACTTAATCCTTACATATAATGCAACTAGCTTGGCCTAGTTATAATGGAGGAAATGCTATCATTGCAACACTCTGATAATAGAAAATGTTCCTCAGGTATTACTACCCACCCCCCTCTCCTGCAGAATGAAAACCCTGACTAAAACTCTCTCTCTCTCTCTCTCTCTCTCTCTCTCTATATATATATATATATATATATATATATATATATATATAAAACTATGTTGTGTAATGTAACAAACAGTGGCGGATAGTATTCATGTTTCCTTGCAGAGGTCCTTACGAGGGTTCGCTTCCATCTTCCTCTCCCCAAGAACTAAAATAAATTAAAAAATTGCTATTACTTGTTAATCTTGTACAAAGGACGCAATTAAAGTCCCAGTGTAACACCCCTTCACATTTAGATTTTTCCCCTGGAAGAAAACCAGTTATTATTATTTCTTGATTTCTCAGTCTCACCTACATAAACATACGAATAGAATTACAGGATAGGACATGTTTAGATTGCTTGCACGTGACATCTAACTATATTTCTCATCAAATGTGTCACAGATGAAAATTTCCGTTTGTACTGCCTCTATTTTCTGGTACATATGTTTCATTTATGTTATGCTGCTATAATTCGTTAGGAAACAAGTACAGACTGCGCCTGTGTGCCTGACAAAACGTAAATGTACTGGATAATTATTTCTTCACTTTCTTCCAGAAAAAAAAGTAACCCATCTCATGTCGGCTAACAAAATGAGGTAGCGGACCAAAGATAGCCGTTGTTTACCTAAGGTCGTTACACAGCAGGGGTTTCATTCAGTCAGAGGGAAAAGAAAAAATAATTTAAGGTTTCTACATTTGTTTTGAACTGCAATATACTTCTTCCTTTTATTTTAAGAACCATTTCCTTCCCATTTGTCTGCATCAGAAAAAAAATGCAAAAAAACCACTAGAATGTGCCTATTTACCCAAAGTACGTACTAGATCACTAGTTCAATAGTAAAATCACTAAATCTAGTACGAAATCATAAATGTGGCATCCCTGGGTTGGAGCGAAAGTAATGGTTGGAGTAAAAACTAGTCCGTATTTCTACTGCGTTCTGTTGTTGAATTCACAGAAATGTTCAAAAATAAATTCAAGAAGTAAAACACGATCCTACAAAAGACTGTTTACTTGCTCACTGGTTTTCGTATTGTGAACTGAAACTCAAGTGCGCAGTCATGTTGAATACTTCTGTCCCTTTCTACTTTACAACTTGAGGTGGGATGAGAGTCAGGATAGATCTAGTGATATACCGCTAAAGGAAGTGCTTCAGTACAGAGTCGGAAGCGGTATGTGTTGTTTATACTACTTATAACGTTACCCCCCACATAAAATATAAATTCACCCTTTCTCCCTTCCCTTTTTCGAATACAATGAACCGACTCTGTTGCTGAAGAAAAATGCTAAAAGAAAATTGAAACATCTGTGTCTAAACTTTCTTTGAAGCGCAGTCTTTTGTATTTGAAAGGTTTTGCGAGTGTTTTCGAGATAGCCAAATCTTTTACCATGGACTCTTGCTGCGAACTGACCGTGAGTGAACACCCGATCTCGCTGTGCTCAATTTCTCTCGCACACGTGAAATGGGTTTGTTGTTTCCAAAACAAATAGGAAATTACCTTGTGCTTTTGCATTTCTGCACGCACACAGGTACCATTGTTGTTTTAATGATCAGAAGAAATATCAAAACCATCCGATATATATGATTTGAAACAGCTAACAGAGGGAGGCAAAGATAAAAGTAGGCCTATACCAAGTTTTCCGCGTGGTACCATTACGGAGAATAAATATTTGATAAAGTCACGTAGATGCGCTTAAACCTATTCCATCTGTCCTTATAACTTTTCTGGTCTTATCAATTTCTCAGGAGAATACGTACAACATATGTCCAAATTCCATATATACTCTTTCTAAACTAATGAGTAAACTCATTAAGAACACCAACTGATATCAATAAACAGGAAAGAAAACAATACTTTATACTTCTATCACTTGGTACACATCTCTATGAAGCACAGCTTGTTTCTTTTCGAAATAGCTCCTTCGTGCCACAGCTGTGGTTAGTTTTGTTTTGTGTTAGGATGAAAGAGAGAAATGCAACATTTGCTTCGCGGTGAAGTTATATATATTATTAAGATGAGCGGTGATAAGCGAGGTTTAACAAAGAGTGCCTTTCGGATGCACAATTTAACGGGTAGTTGCAGTCCGTGTTGAGAATCGAACCAAAGCTATGTAAGACATGTTATGACAAATCCAAAAGGTGTGTTGTATCGGTGCAGTACCAGTTTTTCACGTTTTTCAAAATGTTCCAAAACCGAAAGAATAATCTTTAATTTCTGATATTTTAGTCGTCACAAATTACAATTTTATAATGTAGTCAATGTTTATAATTACTGGGCAGTTGGACGTTTAAACTAATGACATCATAATAAAGTCAAAACCATAATTTTGAGTTGAATTGATTCTGAGTTTAACGTCCCGTTCAGCAGCGAGGCTATGTGAGACGTGGACCTACTGATTAACGTGGAATTCGAACCACATGAACTCCCACCGGGAATCAAGCCCAGGTTTCCCACGCCAAAGGCAAGTATGCTAACCGTTAGCCACGAAGGAGCTCCACCATAATTTTAGTGGGCGTTAAGAAATACCTCGCCAGTGCTTTTACAATAAATAAAATTTTATAAGTATTAAAGAATAGTGGTAAGAGATTTTATAATAGCTCTTTTATTTATGAGATATGAGTATTTTGAAAAAAAACAACTAAAGAATAGGTTGGCGGAACCACAAAAGACTTTCTTATAAATACATACGCACCTTACTCACCTTTTATAATTGCCATGCTTACGTTCTCCATAAAAACAGAAATTCTCTTTTAGTGATACTTTACACAAGATCATGAAGTGGATTCAAATTTAATTAAAGGCAAAATACAATACAATAATCCACATATTGCCTCAAGTGAGTTTAAAGATTTCTAAACACTAGTGCGAAACCGGGCTCTGCCGTTGCGATCGATTTACAGGTCTTGAGACGAAAGTACGCACACAGTAAGTAAAAACAATTAATATGTCTGTAACTTTCCCCCAAATGGGTGTATCTTAAAGCTAACCTCACCACTATTTTTCTAATTAAATTCTAGCCCGAAATTATGTATCATATTACCCTATTCCCATTTTGAAAACTTGACCTTAATTCAAAATGGTGGATTTCAAGATGGCTGCCATCAAGGTCATATCTACCATACGACTTCCCCCCAGGACTTACATGTATCCATATGGTTTTTCTTCACTTTTCTTCATTAACGCTCCGTTTACAAAGGGTAGTAAGGGACTTCTGTAGTAATCTCTAATAACCACATCACAACTCTTAAAAGTTATTTAAAAAAAATAGAAAACATGCACCATGGCAAAAATTTGTCATCGCAAGTAATGATGCATACATGCCTTCTATCAGCAAAAAAAGTTTCATTGAAATTGGAGCCGGACATTTGAGTGATGTCCCTTGTGGGATGTGATTGAACGTGACGTCAGAGCACATCGCCCCCCTTCCCGGAATTTACGGGAATTAGGTGACCTGAGTGAGCACATGTGGTGCCAGCTCTCTCCAGCGACCTATCAAGGATCATTGGGTATATGCCAAGACGTGTCGCCGTTTTTATCCATGCCAAAAGTCGACATACTGACAATTAGGTAGGTAGTCATGATGGTCTGGCTGATGTGTGCGTATATTTTAACTCGTACATTTTGTCTCGACTCGAATTTCGAGACGTCTCGACTCGAATTCGAGTCGAGTCGAGACAGAGACTGTCGAGTCGAGACACGAGTCGAGACAGAAACATATTTTCGAGTCGAGACACGAGTCGAGACAACATTTTCTCGAGACGAGTCGAGACAGGCTTAAATCTCGACTCGACTCGACTCGAATGCATCCCTAATTCTGTGTATGAATCCGAAATTTCAAATCTAGATAAGAGGCACCAAAATTCATAGTTTATTCTCGGTGCTCATATTGTGATTTACTAAATAATTATTAAATCTGCGTAGGGTATACATTTGATATTTTGAGCAGACTGAGCAAGATAAATTTACGTAAAAAGTAGTCAATACTTGTCTTAACTGTTTATGTTTTCTTAACTGTCAATGAAATAGGTGCATTGAGGAATTTTAAATATTCATCTCGGTCCTGCAACCGAGTGGAACTAGATTCGACATTTGAGCTCTCATCCGGATCATTTTTTTTTCTTAAGTAAGCCAAACATTTGATCTTTAGAGTAGAATGAAGCAAACAAATAGACTTGTCAATATTCGTCTTAATTTTCTGTTCTCTTCTTCACTGTCAGGACTTCGTGAAATTACTTTCGGCGAATTTTAGATATTCATGTTTATCATAATTTGGATGGGATGTGGGTTTGGATAAGAATCAAGATCCGAGATCCGAATCCAGATCCGAGATTCGAGATCCGGATCCAGATCCGAGATCCGGATCCAGATCCGAAATCCGAGATCCGGATCCAGATCCGAAATTCAAGATCCAGATCCAGATCCGAGATCCGGATCCAGAACCGAGATCCGGATCCAGATCCGAAATCCGAGATCCGGACCCAGATCCGAGATCCGGATCCAGATCCGAAATCCGAGATCCGGATCCAGATCCGAGATCCGGATCCAAAGGATCCGGACCCAATCAGATCCGGATCTTCGGATCCGGCCAGATCCGGATCCGGCCATCCCTAATAACATTGAGAACATGATTTGTGTTTAAATATAGGTCCAATACAGGATGCTTACAAATAAAGGATGTCTAAAAAGAACACCGGATTTGAAACGCCTGTTATTTTCATTTATTGTTGTTGGCAGTATTATTTTGAATGTTTTGTTATCAGTGATCATTGAAGTTATGTTCTCATACTGTGCTTTTGTTTTCAAGGTGAGTGTGGAGTATGATCATGGAAAAATACAGTACGGAACAATGAGTACTCATTGTTAAAACTCACTACAAAAATGATGAACGTTTAGCGGAAACTGTTCGGAAATTCCGTACTATTCTTGGACACAACAATGCAACAAATAAATCCACTGTTCGTAGGTTGATCAATAAATTTGAACAAACCAGTTCAATAGTAGGTATCAAAAGCCTTGCACGCCCTCGAAGTGGTCGGAGTGAGGCAAATGTTGTTGCTGTACGTGATTTTGTTACTGTGAACCGGGAAAAGCATGTCGCCGTCGTACTCAAGAAATGTACACACAACCCTAACGAAAATTTTGCACTTACACCCTTACAGAGTTCAGTTAACACAGGAACTTAAACCAGAGACTCATGGAAATCGACAATTTGTGCGATGGATCCTAAAAAGGGCCGAGAGAGCCATGGTTTCATAAAGCGCATAATTTTGTCTGATGAAGCTCAGTTTTGAGAACAAGAATAATTCCTGAATATAGGGATCAGGGATTCCAAGAGTAATTTATGATAGACATGCGTCTTCAGTGAGATACGGTTTGGTGTGGGATTTGGAGTGGGAGTTTAATCGGTCCTTACTTTTTTGAAGATGCACAAGGAAAAGCTGTCACGGTGACGGAGTTCGTTATCGTGCGATGCTCACTGCTTTCCTTTGGCCCCGTTTGGATCAAATGAAACTCGAGAATTTATGGTTCCAACAAGACGGCGCAACTTACTACACTTCAGGAAATACTTTCGCTCTGGTGTATGAAAAGTTCCCGATCAAACTAATCTTGTTACTAGGAAACCAAATCTGCCCACCTCGATCTTGCGACCTGACATCTTGTGACTTTTTTTATATGGGAGTATGTTAGGAATATTAATTTGATAGACCGAGCGGTCGCATGTAGGGCTAGTAGGACATTTAAACCTCAACATTTTCTGAAGAGAATGGTGTGTTTTGTTTGCTTGTTTTAAATAAATACATTCGATTTGTAGTAGCTTCAAATCCGGCATATTTTAAAAACGATCTTTATTGTATATATATATATATATATATATATATATATATATATATATATATATATATATATATATATATAATCATAGAATAAGACGATACATTCTGATAACATAGTTTAATAACACTGTTATTGGGATGAAAGTAGAGCTTAAATACTGTAATACTTAGTGCCATAAATACATACGTACTTTGTCAATCCCGTGTTTTTAATCTTAGTTTCTACGTAGAAATGAATTGTTTGACAGAAGTATGCTTTACATCGAAGTTTAATAGTTTTCCATTGAATATTATTTCCTGTGGTGTTTAAATTTAAACTTTTAACGTCTACAATAATGTCATTAAAAAATGTTTATCGGCATAAATAATAAAAACATTTTACAGTTTGTTACAATTTGTTGCATACACTGTTTTATATAATACAAACGTTTTACAATAAAAATAAGCATTACATATATTTATAACACTATTTTTCGAGCTTGTCTAAACAATTTAACAGGCAAATAAAAATAGAACTGAAAATTTTACATGCTTGAAGTAAACATAAAGATTTCAATTAAATTAAAATATTAATTTTTATTTTTACTTTTTAAGTTCACAATACCTAGGTATAAATCAAGAATAACACAATATGATTCATAACAAAATATAGGTTAAATTTAGAATATTTACAAATACAATAGATAAATCACAAAATAACAATATATACAAATGTTCATGTTAAAATGTAGGTTCAAGACAGAATGCAGGCAAGTACAAGAGATGCAACACAGAATAAGAATACAGAATTTTTACAAATGCAATACATAAACCAAAGAATAATGAAAGTGATACAATACGCTTCATGCTTAACATTCAGTACAGGATGACATTGAACTACGTGACTAATGGAAGAATTGTAAAAAGTACAGTACTTTCAAGATGTACTGTATATGCAGTACCTGCTACTAATTTTAATATTTTCTAATACGTCCCATGATGTTCCTCAGAATTCTTTCAATACCTAAGGACATATTGCTGCCATTATATTAGTATTCTCAACAAGAGATCATCCATAAAAGTATAAAATATATATCTTGGATTGTTACATCATGGTCATAGTTTTCTCAAATTACTAACTCTATGATTGGTTGGTTGATTGATTTGGAGTATAGCGTTTCTTTCAGCACACAGGCTATATAGGACATGGATTCAAAGCTTAAAGTGCGATCCTTAACACATGACCTTCCACCGGGATTCAAACCCGGTAACAAACACCCGTACACTAATTATAAACACAAAATCTAAGACTCAGAACAAGTAAGCAGAGATCAATTTCACTGGTTTAATACAGTTTTTGGAAATCACATCATCCTACAATTCAATATTGACGTAAAAATATTGGGCTGCTGTTTCCAGAAATTGTAGCTACCCAGTACATGTTATGCCTTCTAATGTGAACTCTCTATTTGCTTAAAGAAATGAATGTTTATACATGGTCTTGAGTCAACTTTGTCTTCAATCATTACAGCATTCTTATATCTATTTTTTACGGGGGCCGCGGTGGCTCAGCGGTAGAGCGTTCACCTCTGGTGCATGGGGTCTCGAGCTCAAACCCTGCTCCCGCCAAGTGAACTTTGTGGTGGACAAACACCGTGTGCGTGGGTTTTCTCGGGGTTACCCCGTTTCCTCCTACTTTTTTCATTCCACCACATTTCATTTATTTCACATAATCACCGTCCCCTTTAGCCTAACCGGCATAACCGTGGGACGTAAAACTCAAAGGTTTCATTTCATTTTTCTATTTTTTACATACTGTATAAGCTTTTAAACAACACTCTACTCCTACATTTTTCAATCCTTAAAATAATCTCATGTCAATTTATTCAGACGATGCTGGTAAAGTGAGAATGATAAATATATAACATATTTAAGACAGTGTGTGTGTGTGGTGGCATTTAGGTACTATTACAATCAGGGAGTTTTACAAAATTCCAAATCATATTTTCTTAATATTGTTGTTCATTATTTTAAGGTTTTGGTTAGAAAAGTATTGAACTACGATAATCACAAGTATCTAGGAATTGACAACTTTGAAAGCAGAACTGACCAAAAATATGGATAATATCTACATTTTTATTGGCTACACTAACTAACTAACTCTATAGCCTATGGATCTCGGAAGTTCAATACCACATTACAAAAGTTTCCAATTGACTTCTGCCGTTTTAGCAAAGTGGATCCAGCTTACTGTCTAAACAGCATTTGCAAACAACTATATTTAATCAAATTTAAATCAATTGATATAATATTTTTCTGTTGAATATTGGAACGTCATATACAATCAGTAATAATGCACGAAGTACTTTGTTAAATATTTTTCAATCGACTCTGAATTCATTTTTTTAAGCATTGATTGTTAGCAAAATTTACTAATATACCATAACAACAGTTTCATGATAGTAACCACAAAGACAAGCTATCATTTCAGTTTTCAAAATAATTATATATGAGTTTAAATTTTTGGTAACTATAACGTGCTTATGCTAATAATATGGACAATGACACAAAAGTGTCCACCGTGGAACATATATATTTTAAACAAATATAGGGAGAAAGAAAATTTGCATTTAGTCATTAATGTTGATGAAAATAATAATGTAGTACACTTCAGTATAGTACACTTGCATATGGTAGTCACAGGAGAATCTTATAAAAACCGTAAGTGTAAGATTCGGTCTGGCTATATTGAACAGTTTGTTCCCTAGGTAAAGTAAGAGATTTCTTCCAAAACTTTCCAGTTTTTGAATCTTTTGCAGTACAGTGTGAGCCAATGTTTGACAATAGCAACAATTAAATTTGAAACTCATTAATACTCATTTCCTACTCTCTAGCAACTGAAAATAAAATAAAAAATACTTATACCAACACTGTCCTTAGGTCGCGGTTGTTAAGTGGTACATTGTTCATCTCAGATGCATCGGCTCTTCGATCTCGAATTGTACCAAGTGGACTTGGTGATGAACAAAAGTCGTGTGAGTGGGTTTTCTCGGGGTTCTCCCATTTCCCACCACTTTCTTCATTCTAAGTCTACCATTTCATTCATTATCATCACCGTCCCCTTTAGCCTTCTCGGTGCATAATCGTGATATGTTAAACTAAAGAAAACTATCTTGAAAAATATATCTTTCTTGTTGATTTTCGTTAAATTGAAAATGTCATTTTCACTTCCTAGCTCCGAGACGCCTACCCGACACACAAATAACGTCTTAAGTTCCGTCGGAATTCGTGGTGTTTGACACTTCTTTTATAGCCTTCCTGACATTGGCCTTTGCTAAATCTGTATGTGTTCCTCTCCACTCCACTTATTAAGATTAACGTCATTGAATTTCACTCTCTACATTTTACCTACAATGTCACTGTACAATTGCCAAGAAATTTGTATAATACTGGCGCTGAAATAAATGTGTATTCTCTCTATCTACCATTCGTTCCTAGTTGTTTTCTATATTTCTCCATCTCATATGTCCTTAAGGGGATTAAAACGAATCTAAATTAAAGTATCTTATATAAATATCTAAACTGTATTTTTTGTATTGTATAGTACACAATGTTTCGTCTGAGGGACCAGTTTGTTAGTAAATTGACTCCTCGTTATGTGAGGTAGCTTATTTAACACCTCCTACTTTAATGCTTTACTCTATAGTGCAATAGAGTTGAAGTAGCGCAGAGCTATTTTGTCGAATAAACAGTCATTTTTTTATTGTGTACTGTATATTCTCATCTTGATAGGATCAGAAAAAAGTTTGATTGGTACACATTTCAGAGTAGTAATTGCCCACGTGATCTCACTTGTGTGCCTCTGGGTTCCTGATCCAAGAACCATGGTCTCTGTCCAGAGATCATAGCTGGGGTTGCATATTACCACCCCTCCAAATTTTGACAGAGGTACCTTGACACCCCTCCTATATTTTGGGAGGTGTACTTAGGATCACCCCTATTAATTTTTTTGAAATTGCCAAGTTTAAAAAAATGTGTATAGTAGTAGACCTATAGGCTCAGACAGGGTATGTATCTTTGTAAATTGGCTGATTAATCTCGTTCCCTTTCATGGGTAAAAAATTACCAAAATTAAACATTTGCAGATTTTTTACCCAATTTATTCCTTTTTATGAGACTTTATTACATTATATGATTATATGAATGTTTACAGGTGAATGTTTACTTAAAATCCGGAAGGAACCGGTGCACCCCTTAAATTTGGAACTGTCAAAAACAACAAGGATTGTTAAATTTTCTCCAGAATCCTAATATATACCTTTGTAAATTTGGGTGGTTCATCTTGTTCCCTTTCATGGATATAACATTGCCAAAATTTTAAAATTTCAACAATTTCCAAAATTTAATAGGGGTTGTTGCACGAAACCAAAAATTTAGGGGTGGGCTAATGTATCTGTGCAAAAATTTTTAGGGAATTGTCCTATGCACCCGTGTTATGAGCCCTGGGCAGAGACCGTAGCTCTTGGACCAGGGATCCAAGGGCACAAAAGTGAGATCAGGTAGCGCAATTATTCAAGATCAGTTTAAATTTTGTCTGTGGCGTGGATATCACATAACATCAAGTTTCGGATCGACTGTAAAACTTGTTTTGTCGATTTTGTCGAAAACTACGCATGAGAATGTATACTTAAAAACACGATTCTGTTAAGCTCAATGAAATCTATCTTTTGGTGTGCACTTCTTCTTTGAACTTTTTTTTAAATGCTTGTAATGTTGCAGAATTCTAAAGTAATGCAGTCAACTTTATGGTGGACAAACACTGTATGAGTGGGTTTTCTTAGGGTTCTACTGTTTCCTCCTACTTTCTTCATTCCACCATTTCATTCACTTCTCATCATCACCGTTTCCTTTAGCCTAGCCGGCATAAACGGGGAACGTAAGACTGAAAGATTTCATTTTATTTATATTTCCAAAGGAATGTAGAGGAAAAAATGTTATTTCTATCTTGTTCACGAATTCGAACTTGCACTCGTTTAGGCTTATGATAAATACTGAAAATCGCTAATCAAGGATTAAGAAAAATTACTCAAAGAAATTGGGAAAAGCTTTTAGAGGTGCTTTCGGTTTTACTAAAATAACTTAAAACAATACATAGACACGAAAAATATATTCATTGGGCTAAATTTTTTCGCTGATATATTTAAATGAAATAATGCTATGATAGAATTATTACAGGCACAGTTGTTTATTAAAATATGAACAAAATAATAACAAGCGTTTCCGTAGAATTTCACAGAAAGATATGTTAGCCTCAAGAGTAAATCCTTGTGAATCTTTACAAGAGAAATATCTTTACAGAGATCAAATCTTTGTGTATTTGTATGGATATAATTCCAAGAGCAAATCTTTGTGGATCTTTGCAATGAAATATCTCGTGTATATTGTATGGATGTACTCCCAAGATCAAATCTTTGTGGATATTTACAAGGGAAATATCTGGTGTATATTGTATGGATATACTCCCAAGAGCAAATCTTTATGGATCTTTACAAAAGAAATATCTCTTGTATATTGTATGGATATACTTCCAAGAGCAGATCCTTGTGGATCTTTACAAAATAAATATCTCGTGTATATTGTATGGATATCCTCCCAAGAGCAAATCCTTGTGGATCTTTACAAGTGAAATGGCTCCTGTATATTGTAGAGTTATTAACGGAACATTTATTTATGAAATTTAAACTTATCTGTCTTAGTCGTTTTGTGTGAAAATCGTTCCAAAAATTTACCTTAAGAGTAAGCTACACTATCTCCTCTGCGGCTTTTACAGAGAAACAACTGATGACATATTTTTGGATTGTTAATGAAATATTAAATATAAGTAATGAAATATTAAAAAAAAAAAGTCGTTAGAGCCGATTACTAGGAAATCGCAGTTTTTCTTATTTTCACTCTTCTGTAAACTATCCCTATTTTTGAGGTATAGCAAGACAATTCGGAAACAAAAGACTGCCAAATTTTAGAACAAACCTTAAATTAAAAATTTGGTTTAGACACATTTAACGCTATGAACTTTAAACATACATGTTGGGATAAATTAATAGACGGGCAGACATTTGAAATTTCTTTTTCGCACTTGATTGCTTTCACAATCTCTATAATTTCTTCTGATTTACCGTCATTTCGAAAGTAGGAATATTAATTTTATACTTCTATCTACGTATTTCGCTTTATTTTTTAAGTTTGATACCGTAGATTAAAGATAATACAATGGCATGCTGTGACTTGTTATGTCTTTTATTATATTTGGAGAATTCTAGTTTCTACGCCGAAAGGTAACGCAAATCATTATGGAAGATTTGTACTAAGGAATCTTGAAGAGGAAATCATGAATAACACCGGTAACATTTGAACTTGTTAAGCTTAAGTGTAGACTGGTCAATTTAAAACTACTCATTAAAAAACACAGAACATCGCAAAGTAAATGCAAAATTGTATACAAAACAAAAATGTCTTTTATTATATTTGGAGAATTCTAGTTTCTACGCCGAAACGTAACGCAAATCATTATGGAAGATTTGTACTAAGGAATCTTGAAGAGGAAATCATGAATAACACCGGTAACATTTGAACTTGTTAAGCTTAAGTGTAGACTGGTCAATTTAAAACTACTCATTAAAAAACACAGAACATCGCAAAGTAAATGCAAAATTGTATACAAAACAAAAATGAGAAATAGTCTCGTGCCTAGAGGTTGTATATATTTATGACAAAATTATTACTAAAATGTTATGTGATAGAGAAAAAATTCAGTTTCATAAGGAAAATTAAATTTTAAAATGTAGTTATTGCGAAAAGCACCTTTTTACAAGAAAATTTCTTGAACTAATTTACTCAGTACACTTAGTTTGATAACATTCATTTTTTTCGTTTAACATTCCGCAGAGGGTAAGGAAGATGATGAAGGAGATAATGAATCAAATCGCGGAATAAAGAAAGCAAGGAGGAATGGTAGAACCCCGAGTAGATACACGCAAACGCTGATTGGCTACATTAAACTAGACTTGGCTCAAGCTCGGTTCGAACCAGCGACCCGACGCATCAGATATTATCTCTACCACTGAGTCACAGCGACTCAATTCACATTTTCATGACTTGTGTTATTAAATTCAAAGGTACACTTGGTCAGGGCCAGATTTAGGGCGGGTGTAAAGGTACACATGCATCTCTGTTCGTTGTAAATATACACTACCTAAAGTGAGAAGTTGGCAGTGAAAATAGCAACAATTTCCGAAAATTTCTGCTGTCATGTTTCCGTTTGGGTTTGAAACAAAGGAAAGTTTTGCAAAATCGATAGTTTAAGTCAATTTTCTAAAAGTTGAAAAAAAAAAAAAAAGGTTCACCGAGAGCAGATACTTAGTATTTCCAAAGCATTTTCTCATTCACACCACAAATGCCTAGAAGCATTGAAAAAATTCCAATTCAATTCTATTGTATTTATTTATTTATTTATTGGTGCACCCCCTTAGAAAATTCTGGATCCGACCTTGCACTTGGTGTTGTCTATTGTGCAATTGAATGTTTTTCTCAGGGTTATAACTTTCAGCTATATACACCCAGTCACCACGAGCACACATACTATATACAGTATGTACACCCTTACTTTTATAGTTTTCTGGTGGCAAAAAATCTAGGGGAAAAACGTTTTACCTCACTGAAATGAAAATGTCATTCTTCAGAGGGGGATAAGCTTTCTTCACGGGGAAAATACTCCACCGCCAATTCACAGAGGGATATCGTCGTACGTAGTTGTTCATAGCATACATTCATAATTAAGGACATAAGAATATAATCCTCCAATAAGAATATAAATCCCATGTATATATATATATATAAAAAAAAAACACTTTTCTATTTGAAAGTCATTACTTATCTCGTGTAACGAAAAACGAAGTCGAATAAGGCAGACACGGAAATAGAAAGCTTATGCTTCCAGAACACTAGACCAGCAAACTGTAAGTTAATATTTCAACATCCTTTACGCAAATTGAAAATTCATGGTCAGTTTACCTTGTATTCCAGCATTTAGGCGGAAGGGAATTAATAGTTTCATCAGAACTCCTGTGTTTATCTTTGAAAACAATACCGTCAGGATCATAGAAATTTCTAGAAATTTCAACCACAACAAAACCGCTTTGTTCTATCAAATATTGAGAAGTAATTTTGTTCAGAGAATATTATTTTGTCTCTACGAAGCAGAAAGAGAGTTTACTCTGCATACATGTTAGCATATAACACGTTTTATTTGATCTTGTTATAAGCCGGAGATTGCAATCTTGTTCTCAGTGTTCCAGCTAAACTATAACAGGCACCTATTTAAACTAGGTTATTTGAATATCTCATTATAAAAATTCCTTTTCTCAACGATTTGAGAATAATTGGGCGTATTTCGATAGGTTTTGAACTAAATTCTGTTGGATGAGATGATGTTATAATTGAAAAAAAAATCATTTTTTACAATGTTGTTTCTACCAGTGATGGTCTTGTCATAAATGACTATACTCTCTCTATAGTCACTGGTGTGAGAATTGGAAGATTTGTGGGAAGTTTTAGATAGGCTAGGTGAACGTCAATTTCATAGATAAAGTGAGACGAATTCAATTTTCTTTATGTGGGCCGCTGTGGCTCAGTGGTAGAACGTTCACCTCTGGTGCATGGTGGTCCCTAGTTCGATCCCACCTCTGGCCGAGTGAACTTTGTGGTGGACAAACATTGTGTGTGGGGGTTTTCTCGGGGTTCTCCCGTTTCCTCCCTTTATTCATTCGACAATTACATTCATTTCTCATCATCATCGTCTCCTTTAGCCTAGCCAGCATAATCGTGGGACGTAAAAGTGACAGATTTCATTTTTTCAATTTTCTTTATATTTCTCAAATTTCAGCGAATGGCCACAGCAGTAGTAAAATTGTCATACTCTGAATAGTACCTTATAATGTACAGTTGACCTAGTTAATTATTATATTATTTTCGTGGTTAAGATAGAATCCATACATTAGTAATTAATACTAATATAAAATGTAGAAAGATAAGATGACATACAGGTGATAACTAATGTGAAAAATTGCACATAAGATATTTCCGCTTAATTTTATTTCTATGTGTACACGAATTATTTCTTTTGTTTTATGTTTTCAAGAATTTTAGTTTATCAAAACTTCTATGTATATTTACCCTTGAAAAATGTATCTTTTGGATATCACATTAACATTTTCTGTATAATAGTTTTTCAATGTGCCACTAACTATTCTAAAGCCTTATTAGCAGGAGATGAAGGCCAACAAGGAGAACATAGCTGCTCATACGTATCACTTCTCCTGATAGTAATCAAGGTAGAGATCATTATCTGAAATCTGAATGGCAATACACAAAAAATATCAGAGTTACGATATAGAATTTGGATTCAGAATGTTGTTTGAATGTTGTCTTAATGTTAGGTTAGTTTCTGATGAAGTTTCAATTTTGTACAGGGGGAGTATTGTTGGAAATAAGATTGGGCTGAAAGTGTTCATAAATATTAGAATATTCTGTACGTAGTTAGGGAAGTAGTATGGGCAAAAAAGATGTAGAACTATGGTGGATGTTTCAAGTTGAATTTAAGATATGACTTATAAGGAAGCTATTGAGTACAGAAAATGAGTTCTAGCAGTGGAATTGTAAGTTTAAGAGCACATTGGGCACAGATTAAGAATAAAGATTTTTTGGGAGAACGTAATTATAAGATTTTCTTTTAGTAGAGAATTTTGGGGTTAACAACCCCATCCGTCCGCTCATCCAGGAAACAAAAGAACTACTCGATCAATCATAATCAAGTATGATGTAATTGTAGAGGATCAAAGTTAGCAATTGCATTCATTATTAGAGGTGATACTCAAATCAAAGATAGTAAAAATTAGCAATTTTTGGTTTTAACGTTAATGCGGTTTTGTGCAATCAGTTAAAGTATACAACATCATAATCAACTCTATAATAAAACTGGAAGTAGTAGAAATCAACTATAACTCGAGGTTTCAATATTATTTTACACATTGCAAATATAATTGCAGATTGCGATAAGAGGTTTTCGGAAATCGATTTAGCGTTTTAAAATTAGTTACCATCTTCTCTCATAACCCTGTATTCAGACCGGAAATAACAGAGATGAACCATTTTTAGTTTTAACATTGATCATATTTGAACGAAAGCCATAATATGTACCGAGAAAGGATTTTCTATAATCAATTATGAGTACCAAGAATGTAATTCATTGTCTCACTAATACCTCTATCAAGCCCGAAAGTGGCAGAAGATCAACCATTTTTCGGTTTTAGGGATTTAGGATTTAGATTTCTGGGCTTTCGGCATCTAAGGTCATTTAGCCCGTCATGTTTGAGGGATGACGTCCCTCGCTATCCGGGGAAAGGGAAGGAAAGAAACGGCTGGTAAACCCCGGCATTTTAAGTTAGGTACCACTCCGGCATTTGCCTGGTGTGAATGAGGAAAACCCAGGAAAACCTGATGCAGGTTGGCTGGTCTGAAAAAGCGTTTTACACTTTTTCGACCAAGTGGCCCCATCGGGAATCGAACTTTTCGGTTTTAATATTGACAGTTCTGTAGTAGAAACGGTAATAGATAAAAGACAAGTAGTTTCTTGTAATTGATTAAGAGTGTCAATAGTACATTTAGTTTCCATCCTTAAGTCTCTACTAAAACTGGAAATGGCAGAAATCTAATACGGCTTCCGGTTTCAATATCTAAATAAAGCAAAAACAATACGAGACATCGAGAAGCGTTTTTTCGAAATAGATTTACATAAGTTCTAAGAATAGTTAATATCTTCTGTCTTAACTGCTACTCGAACCGAAACTGGTAAGAAATCAACCACTTCCGGTTTCAAAGTTGGTTGTTACCGAGCGAAAACAGTAAAAGGTAGCGAGAAAAGGTTTTCTGTAATCAATTAAGCACACCAAGAGTATATTCCATCGAATCTATTTACTAAAACCAGGAGTGGTATAAATCTACTACATCTTCCGGATTAAATAACAATTGAGGAAACATAACTTGATACACCCAAACCCCTTCACGTAGTGTGAACGTGACAGTGCTATTTGTTAATTATTAGGAACGAATTACAGGAATGATAGTTTAGATGATACTTGTTACAACATGATGCTATCACAATATATATACAAAGTAACTTTTAGTGGTTGAGGGACTGAACAGTGATGAGAAAAAGTGAGAATGCTCAAATTAACCATCTATTGTGAAAAGTATATTAAATAGAATAATGAAGAATACATATGATTATTGTTATTAACTTAGGGGGGAGAACTCAATGCGAATATACAGTAAACCAATGATCTGGGAAGGTTATATAGTAAGCAGTAAGGCATGAAATTTCAAAACTGAGAATGATTCGTAAGGCGCCAGCGGCAGAGCTATCATCTCATTAATTTTATCAAAATAATTTAATTAACGTAATGAATACTATATTATCAATTTGTTCATAGAAAGTTGCGAGTAATATGTTCATAAATGTTAGAAGCATGTAAATCACACCTAGGAGTATTTGTGTCACCGTCAAGAGAAAGTATCAACAGTATTATTCTTGTACGTATAAACAATCAATTCTAACAGAACTGTAGCGAATGACGTAAAAGCGTTATAAAAGTTTGTTTTTGTCAATTTTCTTTAAAATAACGTGAGATTATTTACCCTTAAACTAGGGATGAGCAATTCTGGAATTTTTACTTTCCGGAATGCGGAAAGCAAAATATGAAAAAATATCCGGAATTTGTAAAATATCCAGAATTTAGAAAATTCCGATTTCAGAAAAAATCCAGATTTCTTGCCGAATTCTGTTTTTTTTTTTTTTTTTTTTGAATTTCGGAATTTTCTAAATTCGAAAATTTTTCGAAATCCGGGTTTTTCCGAATTGCGAAAATTTTCCGAAATCCAGAAAGTGAAATTACCTGTTCCGGAAAATAAATTTTGCGGAATCCATATTCCGGAAAATTTTGGCCATCCCTACCTTAAACATGTCGTTTTGTTCTATGTCTTCCCTTTAGACTATATTTAAGTTTAAAAAATAAAGTTTAAGAGTTAATTATAATGTCGCTCCTTAACCATACTACGTGCTGTCGAATTACTAATGGCATGGCAAAGTGTTTTATAAGACTATACTTCAGTTATCAGTTCCACATTAACAGATTGTGTAATTCTCAGTAACTCTACCTCTCTCTCTTTCCCCTTTTTACCTTCCACTGCTATCCGTCATTTACTTGTTTAATTTCTTTGTTTCATTTTATAGTAGGGTAAGTGGCTACAATAACGCCGTTTGTGTTTCAACTGTTTCCAACACAAAACTCAGCAGGTGGCAGCACTCTGCAATATGCTAATACATGGAAGGCATATGTGTTTTTTTTTTTTTTTTTTTTTTCGCGCGTAAGTTCATTTCCTGTGGTTTAACGCGTGTGTTGTGCAGTTTTACTGTCATCAATTCAGACCAGAAAATTGAGAACAGAAAACGTATGTAAAGTTTCTGAAGTCTTTTATATTAATATCACTACAGGTGCGTGATATTACAGAACAATAGAACGATGGTATGTTCATTGTGTTTAGCATCAATTTGTAGGTTTAAAGACAAATTCGTTTTCTTCTATTTTCTCTAAAACTACACGTGATCTTTACACTAACACTTATCATTTCGTTTCGCTTAATAATTGTACCCATTGGAATATTTCTCATCTTAGGACTCCCCCTGCCTCGTTAAATGTCAATAACAACGTAGAATTAAATAAAGATAAATTAAAAGAGAAAATTTGGGAAGATGGTTGGAAGATGGGATTTTGTAGATTAATTTATAGCTTCAATCGTTTTTATCGAACAACTTGATTCTTGTGGGCTACTAATTTTCTCAACAAATCCCTTATCCCTACTAACCTTATTTTTTAAGCATCAAGGACAAACAGGACGTTTCAAAATAACATGGACAACGTTTGGAAAACGATTTTTGACGTTAAAATAGGATTATATATATATATATATATATATATATATATATATATATATATATATATATATATATATATATATATATATATATATATATATATATATATAACGTGGATGTAGAACTTCCTTTGGGTGTTATGATAAGCCAAAAAAAATAGAGTTGATAACGCGCAAGCGTTTTCTATATACTTTGTCCTAGGTTTGATTCTCGTGTTAGGGTACTTGTCTCTCATACAAACCTGAGTAGTGGCTCAGATACTTCCTTAAAAGGAGAGAGCCTCGTCTCATATGACCACGGTACTGATAAAGGACGTTAAACTCATCTCAACGACATCCAATTTTTCACATTTTCCTTACAAGTAACAGTGACTTTTGAAAACTGATTTCAGCATTCGATTAAGGAGGTTAAGGACCTCGATTTGTCACCAAAACATCTTTATACATTTACCCTGTCTGTCCGTCTATCCTGCAGACAATGTATGTCCATCCTGGAGACAAAAATGTCAAGAGCTACTTCATGCATCACGGTCAAATTTCACCAGAATGTACAGTATCGAAAGTTTTACAAATGGATTTGTTCATGGAGATGATCCAACTACCAAAAATGGTAAGAATAAACAACTTTCGGTTTACATTTTTGAGCAAGAACAGTAATAGATAATGGGAAATGGTATCCCACAATCGATTATCTCTTATAAGAGCCTTAGGCGTGGGAAATCCGGGTTCGATTCCCGGTGGGAGTTCATGTAGTTCGAATTCCATGTTAATCAGTAGGTCCACGTCTCATATAACCTCGCTGCTGAAAGGGACGCTAAACTAAAATCAACTCAACTTAACTCTTATAGGAACACATTTAATCTCCATATTTAATTCTATTAAAACCAGAAATGGTAAAAATCCAATAAAACTTCCAGTTTCAATATTGATCTACATAAAGTTAAAATTATAAGAGGTAGCGAGACTCGATTTTAACAATGGTTTTAATATCCTTAACATTCTTTAACATTCAAAGAATTTAGTATTATCTTCTCTTTTAACCATTTAGTCAACCCAAAACTCAGGGGCACGGTAGCTCAGTGGTAGAGCACTTAGCTCTGGTGCTTAGGTTTCTGATTCGATCCCCGACCAAGTAAGTTTGTGATGGAAATCATCGTGTCCTTTAGTTTTCTCGGAGTACATCCGTTTCCTCCAACATTCTCATGTCACCATTTCTTCCATCCTCATTTCTTTGCTTTATCATTGTCTCCGTTAGCCTAGCGGGCATCGTGGGAAAAATTCATTTCATTTCACTTCAAACCGAAAGTTTTAGAAATCAACTTCTTATTGTTTCAGCATTGATCTCTATAGAGTACACAATGGTAATAGATAGAGAGAAACGTTTATTTATTTATTTATTTATTTATTTTATAATCAATTCAGGTATCCCAAGAATATATTTCATCTCCATTCTAATAGCTCTACTAAAACTCACAACGATTTACCAAACTTCTTTTTGTGATGTATCCTCGTCGCCAAAAGTGCCTTTACATCGCCGTGACGGGTATGTGACAGCGCAGTACATTAAAGAAGGGATGGTTGCATAAGAATTTGTGATTAATTTTGAAGAGTTTTTATTTTGACTAGGAAAATAAAGTAGGTATAGGGAGTAAAGACACAGATTTGAAGCATCAGTGCACTGTCATCTCTGAAAAGATTCGTATTATTGCCTTATATGTTAAGTTAAACACCACAACATCTGTCACTGATAGCGTAGATCATCTTACTTTTTAAAATTGCCTCTGTAGCCTATTTGTCCATACATTAATCTCCAGACATGATGTATAGAGAGGAGAAAGAAAGAGATACAACATCTGTAAGATTTATGTAATTTACTAAGGGACTATAGGAAACGACTAAGCTAATTACTGCTACTAGCGCTTTTTAATCTTCAGGGATTTACTACATGTTCGCAAAACATTATTCTAAGTCCTAAATCTGTGCGTGAATTATTTCATTCGCCTCACTGTAATTATTTTAGAATGGAAACTGATTACGCTGAACGTGAAAATGTTTCTCGTAAAGCAAGGGCCGTAATAAATGTAAATAAGGTTCTCATTATTATATAAAACACATAAGTATTTATTCCGTGTATAGAACAATATAATACAGTAACTAAGCAACATCATAATCACTAACGCCCGCAGGATTTTTTTCAACGGGTGGAGGGGAAGTCCGATATAGAATGTTTCGTTTTATTCCCTATATATATTAACAGTCATAACATTTATCATTGATAGCGTATATCGTCTTTCGCCACTGTAGCTTATTAGTCAGAACATTCTTCTCCAGACATGATGTCGAGAGAATAGAAAGAAATAGATATGAACAGTGGTGTAACTTATTTTACTGCGCCCTGGATCGATCGATCATCGATTTACTCATACTCCCCCAGGACCTCTGCCACAGGTATTTCAGCTGCTGCGTTATATATATGGTTCCATGTTAGAAGGGCCAAACAAAAGGGCAAAGACAGAAAGACCCGAGTCAAAAGGGCCCTGCGTCAAATGGGCCCGGGTCGAGATGGCCCCCTCGCTACAAAAGGGCCCGAGTCAAAAGATCTCCGCAACAACAGGGCATGAGTCAAAAGACCCTGCGTCAAACGGGCTCGGATCAAAAGGGCCCGAATCAAAACGCCTCTCATAAAAAGGACCCGGGTCGAAAGGTCTCCGCAACAAAAGGGCCCGAATCAAAAGGCCCCGAATCAAAACGACCCTCATAAAAAAGCCCGAGTCAAAAGGGACTCCGCTACAAAAGAGCCAGAGTCAAACGACCCTGCGTCAAAAGGGACCGAGTCAAAAGTGGCCGAATCAAAACGCCCCTCATAAAAAGAGTCATAGTCAAAAGGAGCCCACGAAAAAAGGATCCGAGTCAAAGGCCCTGCGTCAAATGAGCCCGGGTCAAAAGGGGCTCTGCCACAAAAGGGTCCGTGTGAAAACGACCCCACATCAAAATGTCCCGGGTCAACAGGTCTCCACAACATAAGTCCCGAGTCAAAAGGGCCCGAATCAAAACGCCCGTCATAAAAAGGAGCAGAGTCAAAAGGGGCCCCGCTACGAAAGGGCCCGAGTCAAACGGCCGTAAGTCAAAAGGTCGCGGATTAAAAAGTCCCTAGTCAAAAGGGGCCAAATCAAAATGCACCTCAAAAAGAGCCCGGGTCAAAAGGGTTCCACGACAAAGTTACCTGAGTCAAAAGACCCTGCGTCAAACGGACCCGGGTCAAATAAAGCCGGAGTCAAACGGCCCCGCGTCTAAAGGGCCCGGGTCGAAAGGTCTCCTCAACAAACGGGCCCGAGCCAGAAGGCCCGAATCAAAACGCCCCTCATCAAAAGGGCCATAGTCAAAAGAGTCTCCCGACAAAAGACCCGAGTCAAAAGGACCTGCATTAAACGCGCCTGCGTCGAAATGAGCCCCGCTACAAAAGGGCCCGAGTGAAATCGGCCCCACATCAAAAGGGACCTGTTCAAAAGGTCTCCACAACATAAGGGCCCGAATCATAATGCCCCTCATAAAAAGGAGCCGAGTCCAAAGGGGTCCCCCTACTAAAGTGGCCGAGTCAAACGGCCGTGCGTCAAAAGGGTGCTGGTTTAAAGGGCTGGAGTCAAAAGGGGCCGACTCAAAACGCCCCTCATAAAAAGAACCCAAGTCAAAAGTGTTCCACGACAAAGGGACCCGAGTCAAAAGGCCCTGCGTCAAATGGACCCGGGTCAAATAAAGCCGGAGTCAAACGGGCCCGCGTCGAAAGGGCCCGGTCGAAATATTTCCTCAACAAACGGGCCCGAGACAGAAGACCCGAATCAAAACGCCCCTCATCAAAAGGCCCGGGTCGTAATGTCTCCGCAACAAAAGGGCCTGAGAATCGTTTGTTAACACAACGCAAAAATTTGAGATTTAGATAGCGATAATAAACATAACAATTATAATGATGTCTGCAGAATTTTTGTGTATACTGGTACGGAATGACAACCAACGTCAGTAACAGAGGTGACTCTTGAGGGAAGTGACATTGGTAAAAATTAACATTTTACGAACGCAATCCACAAGAAGTTAACTGCACAAATGTATGATGGAATTTCATTTACGGTGGAAAACATTAACGGTCTCAAAACAAAAGATCAATCAAAACTAGTGATGAGCGCAAGAGTCTTGGTCTTGCAGTTTTTGCAAGAGTCTTGCATGCAAGATCAAGACCAGGAATCCCGATGCAAGACCAAGACCAAGACCAAGGGGTGCAAGACCAAGACCAAGACCACACCTGCAAGACCAAGACCAAGACCAAGACCAAGACTCTTGCGCAAGAGTCTTGCACAAGTACCGTTTCGGTGGTAGAGCAGTCACATGTGGTTATACGGGTCCCTGGTTGGATTCTAGCATGCGCCATGGAAACTTTTTAGTGGGCAAACACCGTGTGCGTGGGTTTTCTCGGTAGAGACCTGCATGGGCCGGGCCTTGCCCGAGACCCGAAAAGGGGCCCTACCCGCGGGCCGGGCTTGGGCGGGCCGATTCTATTATTTCTTTGAGTCGGGCCGGGCTTGGGCCGATTAATTGCAATTCTTTAACCCTCGAGAAGTCGCGCTGAAAAAGTAACGTTAGTAGTCGCGCGCGGTCAAATGGACCGAACGAACATAATGTGTTGCAAAAATCGTTTTAAACAGTTTTCTTGTATTAGAAACGTAATTTTGTATATTTTCTGATTAAGAGGGAATAACATTTTTATTATTATAATAAGTTTTACAGTAATAACTATTAGAGAAACCTACAACTAGACATGTTATTTTTTTTATTTCTCATTTGGAATAAAATGTTTTTGTCGTTAGATATTTCTTTAGATAGATAGCTACGCACTGGTTTTATTGAAAATTCTAAACCTGATGATGATCTTTTGTTTTTGTCAACTTTGGTTCGTCTAAAATTAGAAATGCAATAGTAAATTAGTTAAAAATATACTATATAAACATAACAATAAAACAAAGCTTCACAGCGCATTTTACATTGAATTAGAGCTCAGTCGCAGCTTAGCGGTTAGCATACACGCCTTTGGCGTCGGACTGCCGGCTCGATTCCCGGTGGGACCTCATGTGGTTCGGATCCTTCGTTAAGCAGTAGGTCCACGTCTTACATAGCCTTGATGCTGAAAAGGACGCTAAATTGAAATCAAATCAAATTTACATTGAATTATTTTAATGTCCTGTTATTTTGAAACTTCACCTATACAGCACTACATTGAATTATTTTAAGTTATCTTCAAATTTACACTGTTCTACACTTCGTCGTCGCTTATTTCGTCCCCTCTTGCTCTGACTACATTCGGGGAATCGCTGGTCATTTCTGGGTTTAAGGTCTTCAGATTCGCTCGCAGACTCCTCACTTGACCTTTCGTGTTCACTCATATATAAATATTCGTTATGATCTTCCTCAGACAAAGCTTCCACGAGATCATGTCGGCTGATTTATCCAAATAGTCAATCCCTAACATTTCCCTCCGTTGTTTTAAGCTGTTCAGTTCTAATTTTCTCTTTTCTCATACTTGGTATCAGTTTGTTAACTCTGTCGACCCAGGCCCGTAGCCAGCCTCCGAATTTAGGGGGGGGGGCTAAATGTAAATTAGGGTGGGCACACATACAGAGACAGAAAGACATTATACCAGACCCTATATATAATGTCTGTCTCTGTGTTTGATTATGAATAATTTCTTATGCTCTTAAAACTAAAACTACAGCCTGAAGGAATTATTATTAAAATTTTCCCCTATAGCGCTAGTACAACTGTACCTCAAAGCTAGAATACTATGTGTTTCCTTTTTATTTATTTATGGCAACAAAATATTTCTCCCGTTTTCTCTTCTTCAAGGAAATTAAAAGAATATTTTTAAAAAAATATAGTTCGCCGAACGAACCAATCATTAAAATTTCCAAAGAATTAGTACAGGATATTCGTTTTTTTTAAATTTTTGATCGAATGAAAAAGTAATCACTGAATTGTCGTATTCACAAAAGACGTTGTGGAACGTACGAAATACACGTATTGTTGAAATCTTTAATCAAATCATGTTAGCTGAAACATGTTACCTAAGGCAACAAAAACATCACTTTTATTTTGTCAAATTTGGTTCTATCTGTTAATATCCCGCCAAACAGCAACCAGCTTAGTCTTCTAGACCAGTGGTTCTCAAACTTTCCGATAACGCGGACCACCTGGTAATGTTATCTGAAATTTCACATGGTATTAAAAAATATATATACTGATTAGAATTACCACTGACAAGAAAAAGATCAAGAAAATAATGCAATAAGTATTTAATTATAGGTGGAGGTGTGTGTGGTAACACTTAAATCCTTGAAAATAAAAACTTGAAAATGTGAAGGGCAGTTAAACCGTGCTTTTATGATCTAATCACATGATTTTGATATTGAAGAAAAAGAACAACATCGAGTGTAGTTTCTCCTTGTTGCTTAACAATACAGCAAGTCCCAAGTTTAAGTTTTTTTTTTTTTTTTTTTAATTGATCACTCATGGAAAATTAAAGGAGGAAAAAAACTTGCTTCAACAATAAGACCACAGTTCTATATTATTGTTTCAGAGTTGTTCTTATCTTTGCTGGAAAGAAAGAGGTTATAAACCAATATTGTGTGTTTGTTGACTGAAAGTGATTGAATCAAAGCAACGTTCTTGTTTCTCTGTTGCGATCTATCTTCCAAGATAATTTAAAAGAAACCTGAAATTGGTAGTAATGGTGGGAGCTTTCCGCCACTGGAAGATGAAATCCAGGAAATTTCGTGGCGTCGTGCAATTAATGTAAACTCCTTTTGAAAAAAAAAAAAAATGCCCTAACAAAGAAGGTTTTCCTCTCACCTGAAGTAATCCTATATAACGGTTGAGCGGCTTCAGGGCAGAAATTTAGTCAAGAAAATATTCAAATTTACAAACGTAAGTATAATTTCTAATTGCTTTCTTTTTAGTAACTGAAAAAAATACTTTTTGCATAACAGCTGTGAGTTCCATTTTATCACAACACATTTCAATTTTTAGACGTCGTGGACCCCGTAGCCGCGTCACGCGGACCCCGGGGTCCGCGGACTCCAGTTTGAGAACCACTACTCTAGACTTTGGAACATACTATTAACAATCATTTAGGACGATTGCTACTAAAGTCATGTTTAAATAAAAATAATCTGTTATGTTTTGGTACTCGAGCATTCAAATAAGAAATAACTCCAAAAAAGTTCCTTGGCGCGGTCGACCCGAGTTCGATTCCCGGCGGGAGCTCATGTGGTTCGGATTCCACTTTAATCAGTAGGTCCACGTCTCATATAGCCTCGCTGCTGAACGGGACGTTAAACTCAAAATCAACTCAACTCCAAAAAAGTTCCCTGTTCTAGCGCAGTTACCTTCTTTCTCGAAACGAAATTGATAACAGAAGTAACAGTTCATTAAATTTTCTTTGTATACCACAATTCATATCAAAGTATACATGAAATTCTTCTTTACATTGTACAAATAAGAATTTGTGATCAGTTGCTTTCGTAAGTACTAAAAAAGTTTAAGTTAAGAACTAATAATTTAAACAGCTATTTACTTATTTCTATTGAAGATATCTCTTCTTCAAAATGAAACTACATTAACAAATTGTTACCCCGTAGCCTCATGGGTACAGCGCTCGCCTTCGGCGCGTCTGGTTTCGGGCTCAAACCTACTGGGATTCCTCGGATTCAAACCGATAGTGATTTGGATGTTACTTTAAGCTATAGATGCCGTGTCTATATAGCCTCTCTGGTGAAGAGGGACGCTAAACTCCCCAACGCACCGTTTTAAGTCAAAGGTCAAATTTCAAATTTATAAAGCATTATACATATCATCCAATAAGGTTCAATTTTTAATTGAAAATCCTGTTTTTCCTATAAGTGCAACCACTACCTCCGTTTAGTCCGCTGCATTTTTTGTTTACATACCAGAAGATTGCAAGGTATTCTTTTACAAAATAGTAACTTTGGATGATTAGGCTTACGTCTGATGATCTGCATGAACATTTGATTCTGGCACCAAAGATTGGCAACAATTAATAAATTATTTTGATATAAGTATCTAATAATTCATCCCCGATAAAGATTAAGTGAATCGAACTTATCTTTAGTTTAAAGATATATTAAAAATATTACTTACCTATTCCAAGTTATTTAACAAATAGTCAAGTTGCTGCTACACTAGAATTCTCATTCTTCAAGTCAACTTCGGTGCATCTTCAGAAACCAGCATCGATCAACTTTCAATTATAACTATGTTCAACTCACAATACAACAAGAGTAAATACAATTCAGAAAATGAAAATGTTCTTACTCCGTTATCACGTGACATATTTATAAAACGTAGTCAAAATCTCACCCTTCCTCTCCCCATGTCCAATATACACAAAACAAACCCATACACCTGTGTGGTTATTAGAGCGAAGCAGTTGCGATCCCCTGTTGAGGGATGCTGTCTTTTCAATATCTTGCATATTGACCGAAACCCAATGACTCACAGCAAAAGGATGTTTTCAGTTGCAAATTCCAAAAAGGACAGGAAGAAGTAAACTCTTCGTCCGCAGATTAAGGTAAAAGTATGATGTTTCTGAACACAAATGCATGTTTGCCGATAGAATAACCATAAATTATTTTTCTCCTGCAGCGAGGGTCGTTTGCACATGAAGCATTAAAAAAAAAAAGTCTCACGCTCAAAGAAATATTAGTAATTCAAAGAAGCGTAGCGCATAAATAGGCCAGTACTTTAAATGAGGATAATAAAAGTAAATTTTAATTTAGCACTGTAAAGTACATTTGGAAATACAATTTCTTCCAACATTACAGTCAGTGTTCGAATTAAACTTTCGAACGAGAGGGTGATACTTATGTATTGTTACTGTAAATGTAGAAGGCGAAAATTTATCCCAGACAGGGATGTTAGGTTACTTCTGTGATACGAGCCGGACATAAATTTTTACCGAAGGGGAGTTTCCCCGGCATCCCCCGTTAATTCAAACTATGATTTTAGTTAGGGGGGCTACAAAAAATTTAGGGGGGGCTGAGCCCGCCCTAGCCCCCCCTTGACTACGGGCCTGTGTCGACCTCTCTTCCGTCCATTAAAATAATATTTATGTTTATAAAGCTTAAACACCTCCAAAGCAAAGGTCACGTGCAGAGCGAAACACTGAGAAAAAACATTACACGGTTAGTCGCGCGCGGTGGAAAGCACCGCAGAATCACTAAACAATCACTAGTACTTAAACTAAACAACGGATAACGGAGTGATTGAGCAGGAATGTTTGGGAAGGTGAGGGGCAAGATTAGCTAGACGGAGAAGTCTGTCGGATAAACAGAATGGACACACGATCGAAAATAATTTCCCTGTGGTGCTTTTGACCGCGGCGCGACTACTCGAGGGTTAATAATTATTGACATTCGTTAAACGATAATTAGAATAAAGGCAAACGTTGAAGAAGTGTGCCCGTGAAAAATGTTATAAAATGAAACTTCGAAAATTTATCGGGCCCGGGCCGGGCTTGGGCCAAGAATTTTAAAAAACTTATAGGGCTCGGGCCGAAAATCTCCAAAACGTTTCGGGTCCGGGCTGGGCCGCGCCTACATACATTCGGGCTGGATTGGGCTCGGGCCAAAAACTTCGGCCCGTGCAGGTCTCTATTTCTCGGAGTTTTGATGTTCCCTCCTACTTTCTTCAATCCACTATTTCATTCATTTCTCATGAATACCGTCTCCCTTAGCCCCAATGCATCGTGGGACGTTAAACTAGATATTTCGTTTCGTTTTAAAACATATTAGTGGTGTTTTTCTTCCAAAACTAAAGTGAAATGTAGTATTGAACATTGGTGATACCGTACACCATAGGTGTCGACTACATAGGTATGGCCTTGGCTCCCAGACTCAAGCATCCGTTGGGAATTTTTAATGTGTGCCCATAAAATTAATATCGAAATAACATTTTCATGACATTGAAAAAACTTAATACATGTAACCGCAAGTTTGATTTCATGGGCGGATGCTTATACGTTGAATAATTGTTTATCAATATAACTTTTAGCATCCTTAGGTATACGACACATCGAGGGTTGAGCGATATAACATTATCCTACAACAATAAATCTATGTCATAAAATTGAAAGTGACTATTTTTGTGACTCCTAATCTCTTGAACCACCCAACCGATCTCGATCAAATTTTCAACACAGATGGAGTTTGAGCCTGGGAGTGTTTTCATCATTTCACTTTGACGGTAAGCTTAGGAAAGGGGAGAAGGGGGAGTTATATAATAATAAATAAAACTTAACAACTTCAACCAAACGAGTAATCTCGATCAAATTTTTAACATAGAGGAGGTTCAAGCCTGGAATGTTATATGTCAGTCCACTTTGGTGGTAGAACCTAGGGGGAGAAGAGCGAAAGGGTATATATATATATATATATATATATATATATATATATATATATATATATATATATATATATATATATATATATATATATATATATATATATAACTTAATAACTCTTGAACCACCTGACCGAACTCGATCTTATTTTAAGATAGATGAGGATCGGGCCTGAGATGGTTTTTATCAAATCACTTTGATCTTGAAGTTTCGGGGAGAGGGAGAGGAAAGATATTTAAAAATGATGGAAAATGACCGACATTGAAATGGAATCTATAGTTTTGGGGACCGCTAAGGTAAACAATGATACTTCCGGTGCTGTTTAAATCAAAATTCAGCCCCGTGGCTTGGCGGAGGGGAGGGGAGATATATAAAAATGATCGAAAATGGCGAATATTAGTGTCGAATCCATAGTTTTCGAGGTCGCTGAGTTGAATACTGAGACTTCCTATACCATTTACGACCAAATTCAGCCTCGTAATTTGGGGAAGAGGGAGATGCATAATAATGATTAAAAATGACCAAATATTAGTGCCGAATCCATAGTTTCGTGGTCTCTGACACGAACAGTGACACTTGTGATGCCGTTTAAATCCAAATTCAGCCCGGCAACTTGGGGAGGAGGAAGAGAGGGAAACATAAAAATAATCGAAGATGACCGATATTAGAGAGCGCTTTACTAATAGTAAAAAAAGTGATTGACTAACGATATATATATATATATATATATATATATATATATATATATATATATATTATCATTATTTTAGTTTAACCCAACAAAGTAGATACTTGATGCTAGTAATCCATATTCACAAGTGAGACTTCAAATAACTTGGAGTTTGATGCCCTTATTTTGTATTTCTAATACAGGTCAACAGTATTTATATAAATTGAGTCTACACAAAAGACATAGACAGTTGAGTTGTTTTCAGTTTTCCCTCAAATTATTCTAAAATATTAAGAGGTTTGATTATAATAATTATTATTTTAATTTTCTTTCCCTCTTTTTTTTTTTTTTTTTTTTTTGTCAATATTGCTAAACATATCATCATCATAATAGCTATTCTGCTATTATTGGCAGGTTATTTGCTTCAACAGACAAGGTTTGACGTTCGGTGGTCCTCAGCTGGTCTCTTCGTCTTGACGTGGCAATTTTCTGTTTCAATACCTTCCTTCAACTAGTCTGCTTCGCTCCCTCCCTCTTTTTCCTTCCACAATACTCTCTAGCACGTCCCTTGTAATACAGTTCCTCATCAGCCAATATATTAAACAGTTCCCTTTCCCCCTCTTAACAATATCTAAAATTCTTCTTTTTTTCTCCTACTGCTAATATTTCTAACACATTCGTTTTCGTTCAACACGGCTAATTCTCTCCTTTTTTCTCCATGCCCATGTTTCGAAAGTCTGCAATTTTTTCATCGCTTTTGCGTACTGTGAATGTCTCTGCCCCATGGAAATGAAATGAAATCTTTGAGTTTTACGTCCCACGGTTATGCCGGTTAGGCTAAAGGAGACGGTGATAATGAGTGATGAATGAAATGGTGGAATGAAGAAAGTAGGAGGAAACGGGAGAACCCCGAGAAAACCCACGCACACGGCGTTTGTCCACCACAAAGTTAACTTGGCGGGGGCTGGGATCGAACCCGGGACCTCAAGCACCAGAGGTGAACGCTCTACCACTGAGCCACCGCGGCCCCCTCTGCCCCATGGAGTACATATTGGAATCAGTAAAACAAAAATTCAATATTTAATTGGAAGTTTGTTTAATACAAGAATTAGCTAATCGTGGTTGGAAAGAAAAATCTGACGCCTTTAGAGTGTAAAAATAATTTTGCAATTCATGGTATTTCAATAATCTGTGCCGTCTGATTTTCTTTCATGCGAAACAGGGGTAGCCTCCTCAGTTTGGGAACCAGTGGAATGTTGGATCTGTTAAAAAATATATATATAAACAGATTACGAAACCCTGTGATTTAGGCATATCTTATAAGTAGTGAAGCATGGACACCCATTAAAAAAATAAAGGTCATAACCTATGTTGTACGCTATCATACTTACACGACGTTAAATTATATTACATTTAGAAACATACATTGTATTTCCGTTACTACTGGTGCTTTGTAGAGTTTATTATCCCTTATATCCATAGTAAAATTTACGTATGAAAAGCTTGAGATTTCTTAAATGCAAAGAGCTCCTCCGTGGCTAAGCGGTTAGCGTACGCGCCTTTGGCGTGGGAGGCCCGGGTTCGATTCCCGGCGGGAGCTCATGTGGTTCGGATTCCACGTTAATCAGTAGGTCCACGTCTCATATAGCCTCGCTGCTAAAAGGGACGCTAAACTAAAATCAACTCAACTCAACTCTTAAATGCAAGACTTGCAAGACTCTTGCATGCAAGACCAAGACCAAGACCAAGGGTTCCAGTGCAAGACCAAGACCAAGACTCGATGTGCAAGACCAAGACCAAGGCTCGATGTGAAAGACCAAGACCAAGACCTTGCGTTGAGTTGAGTTGATTTTAGTTTAGCGTCCCTTTCAGCAGCGAGGCTATATGAGACGTGGACCTACTGATTAACGTGGAATCCGAACCACATGAGCTCCCGCCGGGAATCGAACCCGGGTCTCCCACGCCAAAGGCGCGTACGCTAACCGCTTAGCCACGGAGGAGCTCAGACCAAGACCTTGCATTTGCTCATCACTAAACAAAACACATCAATCACTTTTTGTTCATTGTTATGCATATTGTGATTATTATTATTATTATTATTATTATTATTATTATTATTATTATTATATTACTTTTATTATTATTACCATTTTTATTAATAATAATATGCAAGGTCAGTGGTAGCCCCATGCCTTCAAACCAGTATACGCCACTGTTTGAAACTATGAAGTCTACATTAACATAGGTCGTCTTTCGATCATTTTATGTTCCAAGGTGTGCATGGGTGTCTTACCCCTTCCCCCAAAGCATGAAAAGCAAACACAGCCAGGGGCAGAGAGAGACACACACACAGAGCACACAGCTCGCTGAGTACCTGCAAGAGACCTATGGGTAACTATAGTTGCCCTCTTGTTACAAGGTGTTGAGTCAGGTAGTATCAAGGTCAGTTCCTGCAGTTGAACACGAAGTTGACTGTTAGAAAACAGAAGCATATAACTAGTCTCATCTGTTTACTTTTCACGAATATTTTTCACCTTCATGTGTACAGATCACGTCTGGCGTACATTTAAAAGGCATGCTGTGTCAAGTATATATTCCCAAAAAGATATGAATACTCAAAAGGCAAAAGCCTGTAGCTACTTTTGTTTTTCTTTTTCTATTAGCGTGGAAGCGTTGTTTCAACATCCTTCTTGCGGGAGCTCATGTGGTTCGGATTCCACGTTAATCAGTAGGTCCACGTCTCATATAGCCTCGTTGCTGAACGGGACGTTAAACTCAAAATCAACTCAACTCAACATCCTTCTTGTAGCTTGCTTAGCACTTTCACTTCATCTTTTTAGTTGAGCTTTCGGCTATGAATACTAGGGATGACCACATTTTTTCGAAAAATACTTTTTCGAAAAATGAATTTTTCAAAAACGATTTTTTTTTTCGAAAAAACGAAAACGAAATTTTTCCGAAAACCGGAAAACGAAAACTACCGAAAAACGGAAAACGGATAATTTTTGTAAAACAAACTGAGTTTATTTCATTTGTTAGTACTTCCAAACTATAGTATACTATGCATACGTATAGGAAGTCTTATAGAAGGGCTATGTTCATCTGTCTGCCTATCCATCCGTTCGTCTGTCAGCTGGTATCAGAGCAAGAGCGGCAAGAAATAGCGAGAAGCATACATGTAAGTTTGCAACACGAATAGATTCATCTAATGCATTTGACTTTTATTTAATAATCCAGAAGTGGTAGAGATCTATCGCTTTCTGCTACATTGTTGATCAACACAGAACACAAACGGTAACATATAGAAAGACGCGATTTTCCAGAACCAATTCAGTGTCCCAAGAATATATTCAATGTTCGCCCTTATTACACTTGCAGCTTAAGCTATGCATAAGTGTCGAAAATCTTGAGAATGGCTTTGTCCGTCTGTCTGTCGAGAGGTGTCAGAGCAAAACAGTAACAAATATTGAGAAGTCGTTTCTTGCGGTCGATTTAGAGCCCCTAAAATAGGTTCGATCTCCTAAATTAACCCTCCATTTAAAACCGTAAGTGGTTCTAATACCATTTTTGGTTTCAATTTGTATCGCTATAGAACGAAAATCGTAATAGATAGCGAGAAGCGATTTGTTGCAAACAATTTAGCGTCTTAGACAACATACAACTATCCACAACATTTAATCAAAACCAGAAATTGTTTATATTTACTATTATTTCCGGTTTAAATACTGAATTACGAGATATCGAGATGTAGATTTAGGCAATCGATTCAACTACCTAGAAATAGCTGTACCTTTTCCATTAATCCTCTATTCAGATCGGAAGTTGTTTAAAATAATCATTTTCGGTTTAACATTGATCGATATAGAACAAAAATGGTAATAGATAGCCACAAGTGTTTTTTTTTTTTTTTTAAAAAAAACGAATCTATACAGCCTCTCAAGAGTATATAAGCTATATATCATCTCAACGCACAATACTATCGAAATTGAAAGTGGCTGAATTTACTAGTATATTCAATAGGGATTCAATACGGATTTTTATAAAGCAAAAGATTGAAGAAATAGTGATGCGGTTTTTCGCGATCGACTAAGCGTTCTAAGAATAGACTCTACCTTCTCCCTTGATCTCTATTCACACCAGAAGTGGTTCAAATTAACGATTACAAGTTTCAACATTAATCGCCACAGAAGAAAATTGGTAATAAATAGCGACAAGTGGTTCATCTACAATCGATTCAGGTTCTCAAGAGGAAACACAATTACAATCCACAACACTCCACAAAGGCAGAAATGGTTGAAGGTTATTACTATTTTTGATTTTATAGGTAATACTAATTTCCATAGAGCAAAATCGGTCAGAGATATCGAGATGCATTTTTTAAAATTAATCCAGCATCCCAAGAATAGATTCCACCTTCTTCGTTAACACTTTATTTGAACCGAAAGTGTTCAAATTAACCATTTCCGGTGTTAACACTTGTCGCGATAAAACAAAATTGTAATAGATAGCGACAAGCAATTTTCTGGAATCAATTCAGGGTTTTAAGAGAACATATCTTCATAACCTGCACCACTCTTCTGAAACGGAAATGCTTGATATTTACTACTACTTTCGGTTCCAATACTTATATGCATAGAACAATAACTATAAAAGATATCGAGAAGTTCTCTGAAATCGATTCAGCGTCCTAAAAATAGATTCCGTCTCCTCCCTTAACCCTCTATTCAAGCCGGAAGTGGTTCAAATTAGCCATTCCTGCTTTCAATCTTTATCGCCATAGAACAAAAACGATAAGTGATAGCTAATAATGGCTTTTTGATATGGATTCAGCATCCGAGGAACAGATTCTATCTTTGATTTTATTAACCTATTCCAACCAAGAGTTTTAGTTGTGCTACTTGTTTTACTGAAGTTTTGAATATTCAATTCGCATGGATTGCAAGTCTGCCTCAGTTTTACACTGTGAAACGAATCTCATTTGTTTCTCTACAAAAACAGGAAAAAATGTATCACAATCAGGGGGGATCCAGGGGTCGATCGCCCCCCAGAAGAGAACACTCCTATTTTATATATAAATAAAACCCATCCCAGAGTTGGAGCTCGTAAAAATAGCTCTAAGTAGCAGTATTACAACCCCCCCCAGAAGTCCGTCCTGGATCCGCCCCTGATCACAACCCCCGGTTTCAGTATTGATCATCATAGAGCAAGCGAGAAGCATGAATTCAGTACCTTCGCAATAGACTATGTCCAAGTTTTATCCTGTGGTAGAAATTTACTACTACTTCTAATTTCAATAGTGATCACCATAGAGCAAAACTAATAAGAGATAATGAGATGTGTTTATATATATGAATCCAGGATTCGAAGATTGTCATATCGATCGCTATCCCTCTATGTAAACCGGAAATAGTGAGAAACTACCATTTCCGATTTCATAGTAAAGAAAAGGCGATAACCGGAAGCAGTTTTTGATATGGATTCTATGCCACAATGGTAGTTTCCATCTCTAAGTTTAATGCAACCGAAAGTGATAAATACTTACTATATCTCTGGTTACAATCTTTCTTTCTCATAGAACGAGAGAAGTACTAGGAAGCGACAAACGTTTCTTTTCAATATATAATTTTATAATTCCAAGAAAATATTTCAAGCCCTGCAACTGGTCTAGTGGCTAGCGCGTATTCCTTTGATGCACAGGGTCCCGAGTGGGAAAACATTGAACGTGTTATGGTGGTTCGGATTCCACTTTATAATGTAGGTCCAAGTCTTGTATAGTCTTGCTCGATTCTGAAAAGGGACGCTAAACTTCAACAAACAACCAAATAAAAAATATTTCATCTTAGTAGTATTCTTCTACTGAAGTTAGTAGCAGTAAAAACTAATACGAAAACGAAGACCCACCTATTTAAAATTTGAATTCTCGTTTGATGAGATTATTATAGTCAGATACTTAGTTCTTTGTCTTACCGTATATAAAACATCTTTAGAACAAATAAACCATTCAATAGTATTTTGTTAGTATTAAATTGCCTATTTTTGAAAGCAATCAAATTGTTTTTGATACTGACTTAATTAGTTATAGAAAATAAGATAAATGAATGGGGGATCTTAGTGAGAAGTCTTTAGTATCAGTACATATAATCACTTCATGTTTCATATTTTGTTAAAATCAATTGTTAAAAGTCAATTTATTACAGAGTTGCCTGATACTATCACGATCAGTTTATACAGCATCCTTCTATTTGGTAATTTATTAGTCTTTTTTTTACATTATAAAATATAATGTCGGGCTAATTGCTGTATCGCCGGACTAATTTTAGGAAATTTACCGGGTCAATTGGAGAATTTATTTAAGTTTATGAGGAAGAGTGATTGAAAGTCAGGTAAGGGGAATAGCAAAAGCTCTGATAGTGATTGCATTTGCTGGTTGTTTTTGATGTTGTAAGCGGCACTGTATGTGGAGACGGATGGACTATTTCGCGGAGAGGTACACTTGTTTTACTATACGAATCCATAGATTGTAAAATGTATAGATAAATTTGAGCAAATCTTTAATTTTCCCATTTCATGTCGAGAACAGAAACCAACAAACCCCTGTGGGGCTTCTAATCCGTTCCTACTACTATCACTACCCCTACTCCTACTCCTCCTCCTACTACTACTGCTACTCCTACTTATACTATGGATCCGTATAGTAAAACTGCGCACCTAATAACATAATCTAACGTAACTTAATGTAATCCAACCAAATATAACCGAATGCAGTATATTTTGTTCCAGTTTTTCGATTTTCAAATTGATCCGGCGATTCAGCAGTAATGCCATATTGTCGATGACACATTAATAATCACTAGTAAATAATTATTTTTTAATATTCTGTAAAATATAAATTTTACACTGTTTACCTTTGTGAATTATTATTTCTAATTTATATCCCTCAAGAACCGAGAACCAAGGGTCTGTGGATCACAATATTTCATGCTGAGCTCGCACACGTACTAGACTTGTTAAAGTCTATGACCATATCAACTTTGGCCAATATCGGATGAGATTAACGCGTTTTAATGAAATTTATTCATTTAACTAAGTTCAAGTCCAAATTTTCTGAACAGTATTTTGAGAAAAAATACTGCTACAGGCTAGTCAGAGCATCAATGCAACTCTGTACTGTCAACAGTTGAGCCGTGTTCAAAAAAAAAAAAAAAAAAAAAAAAGACTCTGGAGCCAGCACTTCTGAATCGCAAAGGGGTCCTCCTCTTACAGGACAAAGCTAAGCCCCACGTGGCTAGCATAACCCGGGACACCATTCTACACTTTGGATGGGAAACACTATTGCATCCGCCATACTCCCCGGACATTGCACCATCCGATTACCACCTGTTCCATTCCTTGGACAATCATCTTAGAGGACACTAGTTGAAATCCCTAGTAGAGGTGCAAAATGCACTTGATACCTTTTTCGATTCACGGCCCACCAAGTTCTACCGCGATGGAATACATGGCCTTCCAAAACGTTGGCAGAAGGAGACTATTTTTGATCTTCCAGGTATGTCTTAGGTTAAATATCGATGTTTGAAGGTGTTGGGTGAAAAAGCGACAGATCTTTCTTGGTTACCTTTATAGTTACTAAGCTCGTCAAGATCTACCACCTTACCAAGTTTGGTAAAAATTGGATGAGTTCCATCTTTCGCGCTTTAATGAAATTTCTTGATTTCACTGATTCCAAACCTAACATTGATAGCTAATAACTCAGGAACAAAAAGTCTGCACATCATAATATTTTATATGAGCTTCCATGCATACCAAGCTTGTCAATATTTACGATCCTACCAACTTTAGTCAAGATCATTTGAGTTTAATCAAATGCGACTTGGTGAAATTTCTTGATATCACTAACTTAAAACACAAATTTGATTAGCAATAACTCGGGAACCAAAGTCCCAAACACCATAATATTTAACATGTGTACTAAATACATTGCAGTCCATAACCATACTAATTTTGGTCGTGATTGGATGAGTTTCGTCAATAGTAGCACTACACACTATCCTTTCATTAGATCGAGCTCCTCCGTGGCTTAGCGGTTAGCGTACGCGCCTTTGCCGTGTTAGACCCGCGTTCGATTCCCGGCGGGAGCTCATGTGGTTCGGATTCCACGTTAATCAATGAAACGAAATGAAATCTTTGAGTTTTACGTCCCACGGTTATGCCGGTTAGGCTAAAGGAGACGGTGATGATGAGAGATGAATGAAAATGGTGGAATGAAGAAAGTGGGAGAAAACGGGAGAACCCCGAGAAAACCCACGAGCACGGTGTTTGTCCACCACAAAGTTCACTTGGCGGAGGCTGGGATCGAACCCGGGACCCCAAGCACCAGAGGTGAACGTCCACGTTAATCAGTAGGTCCACGTCTCATATAGCCTCGCTGCTGAACGGGACGTTAAACTCAAAATCAATTCAACATTTCATTAGATCCAAATCCAAGGAGCACGGTAGCTCAGTGTTAGAACGCTTACCTCTTGTGCATTTGATCCCAGACCAAGTAAGTTCGTGGCAGACAACATCGTGTCCGTGTATTTTCCCGGGGTACTCCCATTTCCTCCCACATTATCATTCCACGAATTCCGAAAACTTTTCGAGAAACGAAAAATCATCAAAAAAGGGAAAACGAATTTTTCGAAAAAAATCTTTTCGAAAAAACGAAAAACGATTTTCTCGAAAAACGAAAAATCTTTCGAAAAAACGGAAAACAAATTTTTTCGAAAAATGAAAGACGAAAAAATTTCCGAAAAACGAAAGACATTTTTTTCGAAAAACGAACGAAAAAACGAGAAATGAAATTTCCGAAAATCAGATTTTTTAAAAAGGCCATCCCTAATGAATACCACCGCGACAAGTCGTGGTTCTTATGATAGTGGCGTATTTTCGTCCGGAGAAATTATGGAAATAATAAATAATGTAGACTCCGATGCTTTTGAAACGGACGATGAATGTAGTTTGTACGAAGATTCTAGCATCAATTTATGTGACACACATACCTCTTTTCATATAACATCGCTGTTTGATAACGTTAAACTCTAAATCAAAACTCAACACATACCTCTTTCTATTTAAAAATATTGTGTGGTATACAATATTCGGAATTCAAGATGGCTGCCATGATGTGCACTAAATCATTTATGTCGTTATTATTGTTCTGTCCCAATACTTTTCAGTAACCCTGTATACAGATCCATATGTCTTCTCACAGCAAAATTAATCTAATGTTTTCCACAGAATATTTTTCATACTAATATGTATTTTTATACTTTGATCCAGGAGTAGAAATGGAATTCTAGAAGTAAGGGAAAAGTCAGCAATAGATAAAGTTTGATTGAGCTATGTCACGAGAATACAAACTCAGAAAGACGGTAGTTAGGGGCGGACTGGCCAGGGCCCTTAGGTCGCAATCGCGGCCTAGGCCCTCTAAGAAAACAATGAAAGAATAAAGAAAGAAAGAGAAAGAAAAGCTAAAACAAAAGAGAGCTAAATAATTCGGTAGCTCAGTGTTATTATGCTACCAACACACACTCCTCTTCCACCCTTCCATCAATCAGTAAGTTATGTTTTTTAATAGGGTCCTTTCGTTACTAGATTTGTGGCTAGGTCCATCTTTCACTATGGTCTTTTATTATCAGAA